>NC_045988.1:13401928-13736928 GCF_010909765.2 Amblyraja radiata
TCTTTTGTTATACCTGAATGCCAACACTGGGGTTCTGTCCCGAAACGTTGCCCAGTTTGATGAAGAGACCTGACCCGAAATGTTGCCTATTCATATCCTCCAGATATGCTGCCTGACCTGCTGAGTTACACAAGCACTCTCTGTCTTTTAATGTATTTAAAGTCATTGTTGAGCAGGAAGGTAAGAGCAAGTGTGGCAGTCCTATCAACTACAGTATTTGGGGAAAGAATGGAATTTGCTTTTTTTTAAAATCAAGCCCAAACCACTAAAATAAACTGATGGCGTTTATAGTTAAGTAGGATCTATTGCAATAATGGGCTTGTAAAGCTGCTGCAAGTAAGAATGTCATTAATCTGTTGCCAGGACATATTACAATTAAAAACTCTTGACTCTTGATTGAAGGAACTCTACTACTGGTGCATTAGACTTTATAATATTTTGTTAGTTGTAATAAAACCACACTCTGCATTTTTTCACTCAAGATAAATATATTTTTTACAGAATTGGAATAATAAGTCCTTTACATAGACGAACAGCTCTACCATGGGCATCCCTTTGAAGTGTTCTTTCAGTCCATTCAATTGCTATCTGCAAATGGCACTGGATATTTTAATTAACAAATTTAAAATTATGCAGTATCTAACTAACAAATTAAGTGTTTTACATTCTCTATTGGAGAGCAGTGAAAGATGTTAATTTTATAGAACACAAAGGCGCTAATTAATAGATTAAAAATGACAACTCGTTAGCTGATAACATGCAGAAAAAATACAAGGTCTTTGGTGTGTGTAATGGAAGTTATTCACCCTATGAACTTAATGAGCTCTAAGCAGGGTGATTTGTAAATCTATCTGCTTTTTAAATGCTATCATTGCACAAGGAAGCTTTCTGCAACATCCCATTAATACTGTCAATGTGTGCCATCGTAAATGTGTGACAGAGCAAACATGCCCCATTTATAAAGCAAACCTCTTACACCAAGCAGCACTGCCTCGGGAAACAGACATAACGGGTTGTCTTTCTCCAAGAGATGAGAAAATCATCTCGCAATGCACCACCATGGCCATAATGCTGTTGCTTGACAATGAGTTTGCCATTTTTGTTCCAGTTATGTGAACTTCATGCATTAACATCTGTGAACTATTTGCTCACTAGAGGGAGACCCTTAGCCAAAAGTGTGAGGCAATAAAAGTTTCTTGGAACGACTGCATCCCCTGTTCTGTAGCGTTTTCGTGCTGCCCTGAAGCCAGTCATATTGCAAACTCTGCACCAATTTAACACAAAGGCACCCAATAATACTGCGGACCAACACACACTGCAGCATAAATGGACCGTTAGCATTTCTGTATTGAATGTGTGAAAATGCAACTTTATGATGCTGAAATCATACAATTGGTCAGTGTAAAGAAGGTACTTGTTAAAAACTTTTAAAATCACCAACTGCCTCGAGATGATAAGAGCAGCTATTGTGGGTGTATTCAAGTCACTGCACTGATCTCTAGATTGCTGCCTGGGGTGCACCTTTGTACATTTGCTCCATGGTTTAGATTACTGTTTGCCAGCAACTGGCCAGAGCTTAGTTGAGATACCCTTAAAGAACAAGTAAATTGCCTCTACTAAACCACCATAAGATAATGATGTTTCTGAAAGCCCAGCTACCCCTATATTACACTGGATGCAAGAATTCAAATAGATTCCCATACTATTAGCAACAAATAAAACTGTAGCTTAATTATCATTTATCTGTGGCAATCACATCTACAGGGAATCGGATTCTATTTTGTTATAAAATCACATATTTATTTAATTTTGGGGGTATTTGTTATATTATTATAGTTAACAAAATGGGAGGTTTTTTTTGAGTGCCTTAAAGCTTGCAAAAGATCACCCTTGGATACTTTTTTCTGATATCCCATTATGTACAAGTATATTTGACATCAGGGAAAAAATGATTGGAACAAATTTATACAAAGCCACCAGTGCTATTGAAGGAAGCCAAGTTGTGGGTACAAAGACTCACATAAACAAATCAATACAAAGGCAAAATAGTTTGAATGTCACAAGTCTAAAATAAGAACGGAGATGCCTAAAAATTAAAGTTGTCCACCATGTGTTTGTAAGTTTGGCAGCCAATTGCAAAAATTGAAGATATCAGTAGAAATCCCAGTTTTTAAAAATCGTCAGGACGATCGGCATCCTTATCCAATTTTAGAAAGATATTCTGTGCATTTCCCATTGGGTCATGCACAGTGACTACTGGGAATCCAATCGGATCAGCAAAGCATACTCCGCGTGGCAGACACTGCTCAAGGTTGGGAGTGGAGAGAGAGTTTAACCACACATGATTCTCCCCCCCCAACAGCCTTTTTAAACGGGAGTCCATGATTGACTACAATCAGACTAGGGATGAGGCAGAGGCTACAATTATAACCAGTGCTGGGTGTGGCAGGCATTGTAATGCAATAACACCCAAAGGAAAATAGTGCTCTAAAATGTAGCAACAACATCCCAGCAGTATCCTATCAACAGTACTTGCATCACACATGACTCGTGACTTTCAGAATGATCGACTCCTCATTTTATTGTGGCTAAATTATATTCCCGCATGAAGATTTAAAAATTCAATTTCTGTCATTAAAACCAGCCCTGAACATTGTCACCTCATCACATGAAGCAAAGACCACGGGCAAACAAAACTTGTGTAACGGTGATGCAGTGCAGGAAGTGTCAGGTCCAATTTCCCAATGGATGGGATTCCTGCTGGAAATGGGTTCAACCACTTCAAAAACAAAGTCATTTGGGATTTGATTTATGCATAAAAAGAATAGGCATGAAAGGTTACATTTTCTGTTCAAGTATCTTTGGGAGAGACATCAGGTTTGATTGCTATTCAGTATTCAACTGCATTTTCAATCCAGGGTTCAGCGGGCAACCTGCTCTGTAATCATCTGTTCAAGTGAAAGCACCAGGACATATAATGTTGAATAACATTTGCAGTATTTTCCACTGCGATTGGAATCTAGTATATATTTGCATCCAATTAAATATCCGGGATCTGAGCTTTAAATAAATCATCATCCTTAATTAAAATAGCCCTCATCTGTGTCCACCTATTGCTTCAGTGGTGTAGGAAGGAACTGCAGATGCTGGTTTAAACAGAAGATAGACACAAAATGCTGGAGGAACTCAGCGAAGCAGCCAGCAACTCTGGAGAGAAGGAATGGGTGATGTTTCGGGTCGAGGTCCTTCTTCAGATGGGTCGAGACATCTTCTTCAGACATTCATATTCCTTTTCTCGTCAAATCAGTCCCAACAGTTCAAAGGCAGACACAAAAAGATGGAGAAATTCAGCGGGTCAGACAGCATCTCTGGAGAAAATGAATACATGATGTTTGGGGTCAAGACCCTTCGCCTTTTCTCTGGAGATGTTGCCTGACCCGCTGAGTTACTCCAGCTTTTTGTGTCTATCTTTGGTTTAAACAAGCATCTGCAGTATCTTCCTCCACCTATTACCTGCCTGGCTTTGTCCTGCCCCTCCTCTCTCCAAGCTTTCCCCCCAACAATCATTCTGAAGATGGGTCCCGACCCAAAACGTCACCTATCCATGTTCTCCAGTGATGCTGCCTGACCCGTTGAGTTACTCCAGCACTCTGTGTCCCTTTGTGTAAACCAGCATCTGCAGTTCCTTGTTCCTATCATTAATATATGGTGATTTAGTAGATGTGATTTACATGATTGCTAACGGTATCTTGACTGACTCTAATCTATTGCTGCCAAACAGCAATCTAAACCATGCAGCCGATTTTGAACTAAGATGCAAGTGAAGATAAAATAGATAACAGAAGGGACTTTCAAAAGAAAGTTGAATTTATCTCCTTGGTAAAGAATGACTTGCATGACTGTGCAGAATGATCATGGAAATGGGGCTCCATTTCCTCATTGTAATTAAATGGACTGAAGGAGGGTCCAGACCCAAAACATCACCTATCCATGCCATCCAGAAATGCTGCCTGACCCCCTGAGTTACTCCAGTACTTTGTGATTTACTCAAGGAAATAGGACAAATTCGTATTAAAATTGGCCAAATAATATCTCATCAATGCTTTGCCAGCGGGAGCAGAATCTGCACAATTGATCGCAGACAGCACAAGTTTTAGCTCCGAAGGGACTTTAAGAGAAATAAATATCTGTATGACATTGAATTAATAATTTGTGCAAAAGCATGAACATCAAGATAACCCATGAGAAGCTTGTTAGTGAAAGGCTTTCATTTCCTCTGTGTACTTTTTTATTGGTTCATTAGTCTGCATTAAGTTCTCATCTACATTAATAACATGGTAATTGTTGCATATGGAAAATAACACATATATTAACCAATGTATCTAAAAATAACAAAGAAGAAATTGACTGTATTGTGTGTCAATTTGCCTGGTTCTGCAGGCCGACTTTAATGAAATCCAACTGTGCATCTTTCAATTTAAGAATCTGCAGTTCTGTAATGATATAAATCTGCTTTTCACTCACTATCTGAAAGTTAAAGCGGTTCTGAATTTTCTTTAGTTGAAGATTATTATTCCCACTTTAATTCTGTTTCAATGTTATTTTTAAATTACCACTCTTAATAAGATCCGCTGTCTCGAAAGCTGTTCATTCACCACAGCCAACATGGGAGGCAAGATTTAATTTCTGCGCCCTGTGCAATAAAACTTTTCTCATAAGCAGGTTTACAATTTAGTTGCACATGCCGCAGAGGAAATCATCCTCAACATGTTATGAGTGTTGGTCGATGTCGTTATTACAGGAACATCTTTACAAAGAGAAAATTTAATTTTGCAGGAAAATAATTCTGGATTTCATGCAGGCAGCCTTCAATGTCTTTGATTTAGAAGCACTGAGGTATGTCAGTCATGGTGGATTCAGAGTCCTTTACACTCTACGTGATCTACTAGCAAGCAGAGTTGGAGTGAGATGTCTGAGCATAATTTCCCACAGGTTTCTTCATCTCTGTTGAAGTATTTGTGTTTATATTTGATTTACTTTCGCTGAAATCTTTTTTATTTCCCTTTAATAACATTTCTGTTCTTGTTTCTGCATTCCTGTTCATGCTGAAATGACGGTGGATGTTCACACCTCACTCCACCCTGGATCTACGGTGAAAGCTGGAGAAGTGGCTGGTTACCTCCAGATAACAGCCCCGTCTCATGTCAGAGTTTTCAATTTGGTCCAACCGTTATCAATGAGAGTTTTACGAGAAGAGTGACTTCTACAGCAAAGGCTTTCAGTCTAATTTCACACTTGACTGGATGCTGCCTGCACACTTCCTCTCATTTGTCAAGGTTATATTCTGCCACCATTTGTTCAGGTGGCTACAGGAATTTAGATGAGGGTTTCTGCTCGTTATGAATTGCATTTCCTTCTTGCTCCTTTGCAGCTGGAGTTAGGGTGATTTAGAATGTTATTGAGACTTTTTTTTCCGAATTGGTAGGCATGCCTGCCTAATTAATTTACACACTGAGCCATAACCGTAACATCAGCAGCATTTTGTATTTAAAGGAGAACTACAATCCAATTGTACGCAAATCTGTCCAGGCACTAGCGTGCGCCTGTTGTGACAAATAGGATAGATCCAACATGTTTTTAACAGGAACACTGAGGTTGGGAATATCATAGTCACTTTGTTAAGGTTCATTTACGTCTTGTGTTAGAATTGAAAGTTCTTGCCAAATTTGTCAGTTGTGTGCTATTGGACTCTATATAGAAAGCTATTTGACATCACTTCCTTTATAGCAGTTAGCAACTAAAAAACTGAAACAACAGATCTACGAGTGCTAATTCTTTTTTCTTACACCCCTTAGTTTCTAAATCCATCAAATGATTTTCACAATAGTGGACGACAGATGGCACAATGGGCTAAGTGTTCGGCTGGCAACCGGAAGGTAGCTGGTTCGAATCCCGCTTGGAGTGCATACTGTCGTTGTGTCCTTGGGCAAGACACTTCACCCACCTTTGCCTGTGTGTGTCCTTGGGCAAGACACTTCACCCACCTTTGCCTGTGTGTGTGGATGTAATTATGTGAAGCACTTTGGGGTCAATGCAAATTGACTAAAAATGTGCTATATAAATAAAGAAATTTAATTTAATTTAAATTTAATTTAAAATAGGCTATTCTGCTATAGATGCAGTCATTCCTTATTACAATTAATCTCTGTGCCTTCACCTGTGATGAACTTTTGTCGATTCATGTTAAAGGAATCCTTATCTCAGTACATGTGACCCAAATGTTGGAGTAACTTCCTCTTCATCTTTCCATCCAGTCATCCCCACAGATCATCGGTTTACTGGTTATTTTGGATTTCCACACCCTTCCTCCCACGATGTGACATTCCGTATTGTGCAGTACTGTCACGACCCAAACACCAACACGTCTGAAGAAGGGTCTCGACCCGTCACCCATTCCATCTCTCCAGAGAAGCTGCCTGTCCCACTGAGTTACTCCAGCTTTTTGTGTCTATCTTCGGTTTAAACCAGCATCTGCAGTTCCTTCCTACACATTTTGTCCGTGTGGTGCACTAATGACATGGCCCTAGCACCAACATGTGGCCACTTGTTTTCTCTTCAAGCACAGTTGCCAATTCAAGCCACACACACATTAGATAATCTTTCATTTCTTAAATTTAATTCAGCCTCCAGAATAATCCCTCAGCCCCTTCATGTAATATAAAAATAAATCAATTTGAATTGTGCTGATTTTCTGCAATAGACATTGTTACGCAAACGTCCTTGGGAACTCAACTTGATCAGGCAGGTTGATTAATCTCATTACCTTGTGCAGCAAGGTTACGCTGAAAGAAGGCACACATACAGTGCTGCAATTAACATGAAAATACAGGGCCTAATCATTGTAATATTCAATATACACGATTGCCAAGATGCTTCTGTAAGTGCAGAATTAAACCGCAAAAGAGAATTGAATCCAGTTGCCAAATTTTCATAACCTAATCTTCAATAAAATATTTGTCAGGTAGTACAGTTGGTACAAATAAATGTAGTCAAACCCATGGTGTCCCACAGAGCTATTGCCTAATTGGAGACCCGGGACCCGAAACGTCACCCATTCCTTCTCTCCAGAGATGCTGCCTGTCCCACTGAGTTACTCCAGCATTTTGTGCCTATTAAAAGCAAATCATTCTGGCTACTGCTACTGCCTTTTTGTCACAAGCATGTGGTAGCAGGTCCAACACATCACCCTAGTGAGAGAAGATAACCTGGAAACTCCCTCAGCAAGAGGAGGTGAACTAGTCTTTAGTAAAATATCCCATCAGCCAAAAGATTCCCCCCCCCCCCCCTACTGTATCTGACTAGCAGACATGGTTCAAAGTTGTAATCACTTGATTACTTCATGCACTCTGTGACAATAAAAGAGAAAATGCTGGAAATACTCAGCAGGTCAGGCCACGCCTATGGGAGGAAAAGCAGAGCTGTGTTTCAAGTTGAATCCTGTCTTGGGCCTTTGCAACCAATTTCATAACCATGGTTGAAAAGGGGAGCAGAATTGTCAATGAATCCCTTTGCGCCTCATATTTGATTTGTAGTTGTGAATTCCCTGTTTATTTTTCTTCGCATACTGTTGGGACATAAGAAGCTGATGTTTGATTGGATGTGCTATTCTCTGCACAGGCCGACCATAAATTAAAATAAAAACACACATATGCACACAAGCAATGTTTGCAATGCCAGTGATCCTGAATTGTTAGTGTTTCTAACACCCAGCCATGTAAAGTAAGTGATTTAAATTTAAATTTAAGTGCATAATAGTTTTGCTAATGGAAGTGGAAGATAGAAACATAACAATAAAAATAAATAAGCCAAATGTAGAAGCTCTCTACCTAAATGCATCTACACCAGATCTGCATCAAGGTGGATGAATTAATGGCACAAATAGTAATAAATAAGTATGATCTGATTGCAATTGCAAAAACAAGGCAGGAGATGACTAAAACTGGGAACTAAATATTCCCGGGCATGCAACATTTGGGAAGGACAAGTTACAAGCAAGAGTGTTGGAATAGGAATGACATCAGTGCAATGGATGGATTGGATCTTTTCTCAACAGATAGTCATCTCAAATTCAAATCAGTTTGGGTGAAGCCAAGGTGTAATATGGAACAGGAATCATGAGTGGAGCCTAATTAAAGGCTTCCGAATAATAATAGAGATATAAAGCATGATATAAATGAAGACATCTGAGGTGCGTGTAGTAGAGTGAATATGCTAATCTGGTGGGACTTTAATCTTCATATACAGATCCTCACCAGGTTAGGAACACTCATCTTATATGCAGCCCATACATATGAACTTGCATTTGGGAAACTAGTGGGATGGGTTTGGGCTGCAGAGAGGGTAGTGCATCCCAAGATTTCTCTATCCTTATTTCTCAGCATGTGATTGCATACAGAGGTGAATAAGTTCCGGATATTGAAGGAGTCAGCAGACCGGGAAGAGGATGGCATTGGGATGGAAGATCAGCCTTAAAGTTGATGAATGGCAGGGCAGAGATGAGAGACTGATGGCTTACTCCTCCTATTTCTTGTTCTCATGTACTATGTTGGGCCACAGGTGAGTCAATGAATGGCCTGAGTATATCGAATCTCCACGACACACCTCTGCCTAGTCCCCCAACAACTCCCAAGCAGTAAATGGCATGTGTTACATATAGACTGGAAAGGATTATAAACCACGGAGAAAGGTAAGAGAGGACAATTATGTGAGTAGGCTCTGAAAGGATTTGAGATGGAAAATGTGAAGTGTGAACCATGTTGGGAGCTACTGGGAGTCAGGTAGGATTATGTAATAAAGGAGTGAGAAATATAAGGCCACTTGGATGATGTACATACCAGTGGAGCTGTACCAAAGGAAAAGACAGCAGATGAAGAGACAATGTTTCCCTTTGTAAATGATGCAGATTCACACTGCATCAAGAAAAGTTCCTGCACAGATAGCAGCCTGGTGTGAATAAAACTGTGTTAACTACATTTTCTGAATGATGTGCTCCAGAAAACAAAGACAGCTGTAAATTCAACAAGTGTAAAGCTCCCATTTATTGGCCACGCTTGAGTCCTTGGGTATCTCGTACCTTGTTAAACTGTGAATAATGTGATGACGTTGCATCTGACTGGTGCTTTCAGCTGTTTAATTACCAAAGACTCGAAATTTGTACTATTCCCTTTGAGCAACATCCATAATGTATGTATTTATTTCAATTCTACACTAATCCAAATATGTGTTTTATTAACCAAGCAGAAGATAAATTAAAATGACACTACAAACAAAGATTAAGATTGAAGTCACTGAGTTCCAGACCAAGTGCAGCTTTGTCTTGGTGGAAGAGTGTTCATTGACCCGGGAGTGCTCAGTGGTGGTCAAATAGAAGATCATATTTATCAAGCTGATTTAATGCCAAGCTTCCTTTAAACAACTTTGTTGCTAAGACACATCACTGGGCTGCAACTGCACGATTTAATCACAGCCACTCAAATCTCCCAAGTGCAATACTCATTACTTTCAATGCCTACCTATTGTTCAATCCAGATAACACAAGTGGCACAATGGCACTGCTCATAGAATTGCTGCTTTACACTTTCAGTGACCTAGGTTCAATCCTGACCTCTGGTGCTGCTTTTCTGTGCTGTAAGTATGTTCCCCATGTGCCCACGTGAGTTTGCTTCTGGTGCTCCGGTTTCCTCCTACACGCCGAATACCTGCTGGTTAGCAGGTTAATTGCTCAGTGCCAATATCCCCTGCTGTATGGGCAAATGTTAGAATCTGGGGAGAGCTGATGGAAATTTGGAAAGAATAAAATGGGGTTAGTGTAGGATTATGTAAAAATGCAAGCGTGTTGGGCAGTGTAGTTTCAGCTGCCTGGAGAGCCTCTTTCTGTGCTGTATTAGTTCACAACTCCAAGAAAGATCAACCTGAGTGAAACTCGCATGGAACTCCCAGTCATACACTGGCCACTGTTCAAAATGAACAGGCTGGGCAGAAATGACTATGCCAAGCTCTGTACTGGAGATCACACAATGATGGGATGATTGCTGGGATGAGTTGTTGAAATATAAGCAACAATTGAGTAGGATAGACTTGGACCAACCAAACCCAGAAGACTAAGAGGTGATCTCATTGAAACATTGAGTTCCTTTGAGGAATTGATGGGGAAACCCTGCAACTCTGTTACTTGAGGTCACTGAAGTCTCCAGAAGTAATAGGACAGAAAGTTTGGGATGGGAAAGGATGAGTGAGCCAAGTTGCAGTGGGTGCGGTCTCTGTGGAAGGTATAAAGGGGTGGGGATGGGAAGATGGGACTAGTGGTGGATGGAGATGTTGTTGGATGATGCGTTGGACGTGGTGGCTGATGAGATGAAAGGTGAGGACCAGGGGAACTCTATCCGTGTTGCATCTGGGGGGGAGTGAGAGAGAGAGAGTACAACTGTGGGGCACAGAGGACACCAGGGTGAAAGATCCAACTAGGACATATATGTGGCATATATGGACAATTCTCTGTGTTGTTCTGTTGATGCCGCTGTTGTAAAGGCACAACTTGGCTTGAGAAGAATCCAGGAGGAAGGCAAGATGGATCATGCCCAATCCATTTCTGGCCAAACAGGGCAGCAAATGATTCAGTATTGTCGCTGATGAGGGTGGAGATATACATGGAGCTTCCTCCTTCCAATAATTGCTCAATTGCATGGTTTATTTTTTCACAATTAATAAGCAAGTGTTCAAAAGAAACTTGAAAATATAGTATTTTAACAACCTCCAATTTTCTTTCTTAGGCCGCTTTGATCAACTTACTGGAAATTAACCCTTATTTCCTGAAAATGCCAAAAATAACCTCCACAACCTGCGTGGGTTAGGTTTTCACAATTCATATCCTAACCTGATGAAAACACACTTATGAAAATTATTCCCAGAGCATTATTTTTCATGTGGACTCGAGCTGATTTTCTTACCACACTTGTAAATGACTCATTTCCATTTTATTCTGGAATACTTTGATTGCAAAGTTTATCTGGTAGCTTTGATTAGGAAATATTGCTAATGGTAACTCAATATTGTCTGTACTGGGTAAAACAGTACTAGACAATATACAGTTGCAATGCCTGGAAAAGATCATTAGGGTCAATAAGATTATTCCTAATCTTACCTGTAATCCCCACAGTATATTTTCTCCTGCAATGAAGCTACTTATCTTCTAAACCCAAACATACTGACTGCTTAGAAACACGGAATTGCAGATGCTGGTTTACAAAAAAAGATACAAAGTGCAGAGGAACTCTGCAGATGAGGCAGCATCTCTGAATAACATGGATGGGTGATGTTTTGGACTGGGACCCTCCTTCAGACTGTCTGATTCATAGGCTAATGCCCCTGTCCCACTTAGGAAACCTGAACAGAAACCTCTGGAGACTTTGTGCCCCACCCAAGGTTTCCGTGCGGTTCCCGGAGGTTTTTGTCAGTCTCCCTACCTGCTTCCACTACCTGCAACCTCCGGCGACCACCTGCAACCTCCGGGAACCGCACGGAAACCTTGGGTGGGGCGCTAAGTCTCCAGAGGTTTCCATTAAGGTTTTCTAAGTGGGACAGGGGCATTACCCTGTTGTTATTCTGCAAGTCGTATCACTCTGGGAGGAAAGGTTCTCTGTACATTCCCATTGCGATTAACACATTTCTTCTTTACTTTCTAGTTATTTGAGGGAATGCATTTCTTCGTTTGTTAATAAGGGATCTGGAAAGCAGAGAATATTATAATGGAATTGCGTGATGTTGCAATTAAAGGTTTTGCAGATTAGATAAACTCTGACTGTGAGATGTAAATGTTCATTTTTCTTTTTCTCAACAGGCACAAGTCCACATGCTCCAAACAATGTTCGAGTGACAGCCACAATGACCTCTGCTAATGCCACCTGGGACCCCGGTTACGATGGTGGTTATGAGCAGACATTCACAGTCTGGTATGGCCCTGTGTGAGTCATCCCGGCATGCTTTGCTTTCCACCCTTTCTCTCTCAGTTCTCTGCTTACAATGAATGTTCTTTATGCATTAGGCTTCCTGTAATGATTTGCTCTTGTTATTGCTTGCCAGTTGCATAGCTGCAGGCTGCTGATTTGGAGCTAGCAGGCTCTGTTGGCTCAATAGTTTTTGGGCTTCCTGCCTTGACATTTCATTTGTTCTTTATCATTCCTTTCTGGTTGAGCTGTCCTGCTATGCTTGCAGTAGAGTGCAGCTTCTTAACCCATAACAATGAAACTATCCAGACTTATTGCGACCTGCAATCAGTAACTCTTATCCCTGTCGTCTTAACTAAACTCAAGGCTTGACCTTGGAGGTAAAATGCTAATGCCTTGGTGAAAATTCCTAATTCACTTAATTAACCCTTTTATGCAAATTTACTGCTTGATAATCCAGTGTAATAGAGTCCAATACCACCCTGCAACACATTGTAGGTGCCTCCTCTAATTATAGTGGTGCCATTTGGTATTGTTTGCCTTGACAGGCCACAGTTGAATGATGCAAAGACTTAGCATTCAGACAGAACAAGCCATTTATTCCAATAATATCATGTGGTTGATCGCTCCTGTTACTGGCTAGATATACCAATTAAACATTTGAAATATAGATCAACTACAGAAATAGGCAGAGAAATGGTAGATGGAGTTTAATCCAACCAAGTGTAATGTTTTGCATTTTGGGAGGACAAATGTAAAGGGAAGGTGTATGGTTGATGGCAAGACCCGTAACTGCATTGATGTGCAGGGGGATCTTGGGGTCCAGGTCCATTGCTCCATGAAAGTGGCAACACAAGTAGATGTGGTGGTAAAGAAGGTATGTGGTATGCTTGCTTTCATTGGCTGGAGTTAGGGTTGAATGCAGTTCTGGGTGCCCCATGACATGAAGAATGTGGAGAATTTGGAGAGGGTGCAGAAGAAATTTGTCAGAATGCTGGCATTATTGAATTGTTTTCTCTTGAATGCCAGAAATCGAGGGGAATTCTGATAGAAATGTACAAAATTATGAAAGGCATAAATATGGTAGACAGTCAAAACCAATTTTCCAAGGTGGAAATGCCAAAGACTAGAGGGCATACCTTTAAGCTGAGAGTAGCAAAGTTTAAAGGAGATGTGTGGGACAAGTCATTTTACACAGAAGGTGTTGGCAGCCTGGGACACACTGCCAGTGGTGGTGGCAGAGACAGGTGCGAAAGTGGCATTTAACAGGCTTTTTGAATAGGCACATGGATATACAGGGAATGAAGGGATACGGATCATGTATAGGCAGATGAGATCAGTTTATCTTGGCATTATCTTTGGCACAGACATTGTGGACCTAAGGGCCTGCTCATGTGCTGTACTTTCTATATTCTACTTTACAATATTTGGAGCAATCAAATAGTGAATTATAATTAAAGATTGGGATCTGAGAGCTCTTTGTTCGTGTTAGATGGTGTCACATAAAAATATCTACTGCCAGCCTTTTAGGGCACATTATCTATAATAATATCAGTTGTTTGTGCTGTCCTCCATCACACACAGTGATGTCTACAATCTAACACCACTCTTTGATAAGTGCTTTGCTCACAGTAGGCTGACAGTGGATCCATCGAAGCAAAGATAAAATTCAAATAATCAATATTGCCAGATTTTAAGTAACAGGAAAACTAGAACCTCTCAGAAGAATAGTGTCCCTGCGGCAATTGGAGGGCAAGGTTAATATTTAATTTGAATGATTTTACATTAGAACTGCAAACTTTAACAAGGGCTCGTTTTCCATACCACAATACTCACACAAATATACCAGGACGGTGTTAAATAAATCATCAAAGAGAGCAGGAACAGTCATTTAGTTGTTCATTCAAGATGCCTACTAAATATTCAGAGGATTATATGATGATAATTAAAGACATGGGAATAGAAGATAAAATGCCTATTTGTTCTCCATCTCCCCAATGAAGGAACTCTCAATGTAATTTGTTGTACTGACAAATTACAGACAGTGTGTGGCAGGCTTGATGCACTGCCTGTCAGTTTCACATGTTCATACATTCAGTTTCATATCCACGGGATTTTTACATTCTTCTGTCACTAACTGCACCCGTGCCATCCTCCCCAGTTTCTGTGCTACTTTCACTGAAGTTAAAATGGACAAACAGGGGAATTCAGTCCAATGTGATATACACCACTAGCAGTGCTATCTATTCAAGATGAATGACTTCGAGACTGGATGGAAGTTAGCTGCTTTTGGCTCGCGGGGATTGGTTCAAAGGTGCCCAGTCTGCAAGATGAGCACTTCCTCCATATGTTGGCTTCCAGCATCCAATGTGAAATGATGCTGAACCATCTCAGTCCATCACTTAATTGGCAATCTCGTCCTGAAAGGTTGCCTGGTGTGTGACTTGACTGAAATGTAAGTAGTTCTTTTCTGAAGTTGAGATCAGAGCACAGTGGAGGGGATTAACTCTGTAGCTGACTGGAAGTCCATCATTCTAATCTGCTTGCTGGACAGACTCAGGTAGCAGTCAAATGCAAAGGGCTGCATTGCATTTAAAGTCAAAGCCACGGGCATGCTTGTTCTCAGCAACCTAGCCTCAGGATCCTTGCAGGGTGCTCGTACTGAAATAAGTCACTGTGCTGCTCACTGCTGCATTGCAGGTGTAAGAATTGTTCTGCAGTTAAAGCAAAGAACATTACCTTTTTCACAAGTGCCAGTTTTGGTTTTGTACCTGAAAAAGGCAAGCGTGGGCGCAGGGCTCACTGGATTCCAGGAATACAGAGAAGACACCGGCCCACATGGATGCCTCCCTGGCATCATCTTCCTGCCAGACATGTCCTTGGAACAAGCTGTCCCCTGCACACATTGTTTATCAGTCTGAAGAAGGATCTCGACCAGAAACGTCACCCATTCCTTCTCTCCAGAGATGTTGCTTGTCCCGCTGAGTTGCTCCAGCATTTTGTGTCTACCTTGTTCTTCAGAAGCCCATGCAGGTTTCTCTGCTCCCTGAGAGGACCCTGCTTCTGCTCCCTCCCCATCATTGCACCATGTAACACGTCTTGTAGCGGAAAAGCTGGTTGTATTTGTGGTGTGATTCAGTGAAGGTTGCTTCCTAAGATTAGTGCAGGGAGAGAAGGTGCAATTAGCAATGGGAATTTGCCTCCTATCATCATCTGTTCTTGAAACAGGTTATTTTTACACGAGGGAGGCTACTGGTGCTGATTGGAACTGATGCAAATGCAAATTGTGATACACTTAGATCTTTATGAAATATTATTAGGAAAATTCTAAAGCTGGAAAATTGTTACCCACATATTTCTCGTCTTTTAACTCACCACCAAGACTGCAAGACATAATTCAATCACTAAGCTAGAGATTAAAGAAAGTATTGAACTAATGAGGCTGGAGAATACTGGAAACAGAGCCAGATCTCCAAACCTGGGGCCAATGAATATTGATGATTTCTGATGAAGAAAAGATTTGATTATTTTTTAATTACATAAATAATCATTTGGAAAAATACATATATTTAACAGGTAGGATTCTCAGTTGGGATGTAATATCAAGAGTTGGGGATTGCACCTGGGAAGGTCTGATATCATAATCTGCCCCAACCCTTCCAGACAGACGATAAAATCACAATTTTCTTTCTTTATTCGCAAGATATATGTGTCAATGGCAAAAACATAGGTCTCCCCGTGACCACGTGGGTTTTCTCTGAGATCACCAGTTTCCTTCCACACTCCAAAGACGTACAGGTCTGTAGGTTAATTGGCTAGTTATAAGTGTAAAATTGCCCCTAGTGTGTGTAGGGTAGCGTTAATAGAGAATAGACAATAAATGCAAGAGTAGGCTATGTGGCCCTTCGAGCCAGCACCGCCATTCAATGTGATCATGGCTGATCATCCACAAGCAGTACCCCGTTCCTGCCTTCTCCCCATATCCCCTGACTCCGCTATTTTTAAGAGCCCTATCTAGCTCTCTCTTGAAAGCATCCAGAGAACCTGCCTCCACCGCCCTCTGAGGCTGAGAATTCCACAGACTCACCACTCTCTGTGAGAAAAAGTGTTTCCTCGTCTCCGTTCTAAATGGCTTACCCCTTATTCTTAAACTGTGGCCCCTGGTTCTGGACTCCCCCAACATCGGGAACATGTTTGCTGCCTCTAGCGTGTCCAAACCCTTAATAATCTTACATGTTTCAATAAGGTGTCCTCTCATCCTTCTGAATTCCAGAGTGCAGGGATCGCTGGTCGGCCTGTACTCGGTGGGCCGAAGGGCCTGTTTCCACTCTGTATCCCTAAACTAAACTAAAAAAGAAACTTTTTCCTAACATTAGCCAGAATGCCAGTTCTGCACGGGTACATTCTTACTGCTGTGCAGTCAATGAATCTTACAGAAATATATCATTGTGAGTGTAAATAAATAGTGCTATTAAATAGTTATCAGCCAAAAAAATGGCTTGACTGATAAATAATCAAGTTGTTTACTCTTAGTAATTTCTGTTCACAAAATCTATAAATCATAACATTTGAGTTAAAATTAATCTGACATGTACAGCGAGGTAACCTAGGCCCCTATGTCCTGAATCGTAAATCAGAAATGGTATTTAAAAGTAAATATAACAAATGGATCATTTGTTCCATTAAAGTCAGGCCCGGATATGCTGTAACCATTACATTACGGATTTAGTCTGCAACCTCACCAGCTACGGATTTCTCTGCCAACAACTTATTCCCTCTGTCCACGGAATTCTACTGCATAGATAGGAGGTATTTGGGTCACATTTCCCCTCTTCTTCCCCTTAAAATATTCATCAAAACACAATGAGCTCCAATGTGGGAAGATTAACTTAGGTTGTTTTGTGTGGGTGCGTCGTAAGCACATTCTCTAAGGATGCATTTCCGATGTCTGCAAACACACTGCACCAAGGCTGGTCACTCACAATTGTTTTTTAAAGGGATGCTCAACAAATCAACCAAGACCTGCACATGAGTAAATAAGGTTTTGGGGTTTTCAATTTTAAAAGGCAAATTCATGAATCGGAATTGACATTTATTTATTGTTAGGAAGGAAGGTATCCTCCCCAATAACTAATATTGGTCACTAGAATCAAAAAGTCTGGGTACAGGGCTGGTTGTGTGTCAGTGTAATGGCACTGAGAAGAGATGATGTTATGAGCTGATATGGGATTGGAAGTGAGTAGAATAGAGGATTGGTGATGATATTCTGCTACTGATGGAAGCTTTTGCTGTTAACTTCAGCTACCAAATGGAAAAATGCTTTAGTGCATCTTAACTATGGTGCTTAATTAAAATAATGTGTTTTTATCAATGAAGTAAGAAACTGAAAAGGTACCCCTTGAACCTTTGCCGCAATAGAGTCTGTGATTTCAATGCTGTTTCATTCCACAACACTTTTTTCCATTCTCCAACTGCAAGCTGGCCTGAACATTTGACTCAGCTGAAAACAGATGCTAACTGTCTAGTTCTGCATTTGCCGCAGGGTAAAGAGGGCTATGCTGGGACCCCATGACTGGCTTTCGTTGCCTGTATCCACAGGCCTTACCTGGCTGTTGGTGGAGGGCCTGGAGGCTGAGACTGCATATCAGTTCAGTGTGCTAGCACAGAATAAACTTGGCACAGGGCCCTTCAGCGAAGTCGTCACTGTGAACACACTGGGTGAGTCGACATATACATAGTTTACGTATGTACTAACCCTTAATGTTTTGCAATATTCTTCTAGCTAGCATAGACAAAAAATAATTTCGATTTTACTAACATGAACCTTTATTTGCCGATTTGTAAGCCACCATAGAAAACTATATTGACGTTTTTGGAACATGGTGTACAAAGTCCGGCATTCAATTTAAGCTTAAGAAAAAGGACACAAAGTTCTGGAGTAACTCACGGGTCTGCACCATCCCTGGAGAATATGGATAAGTGATGTTTTGGGTTGGGACCCTTCTTCAGACTGATTCATGTTCATGCTGCCAGACCCGCCTGAGTTACTTCAGCAGTTTATGTTTATTTTAGCAAACCGGCATTTGCAGTTCCTTGTATCTTCAATTTAAGCTTCATTGTTTGTTTACCAAATTCTCCTTGAGAAACCTCCAGCCATGGAGCCAAGGGATGTAATCATAACATAAAATCACTGCAGGAAGAGGGAACTTTATTGTTTCAATGATCAAAACTGAATTAGTGGTAGAGTTGCTGCCTTACAGGGCCAGAGACCCGAGTTCAATCCTGTCTACAAGTGCTGTCTGTATGGAGGTTGTATATTCTCCCTGTGACTGTGTGGGTTTTCCCCAGGTACTCCGGTTTCCTCCCACACTCCAAAGAAGTACAGATTTGTAGGTTAATTGGCTACGATAAGAGTTGTAAATTGTCTCCTGTGTGTAGGATAGTGCTAGTGTACAGGGATCGTTGGTCGGCCGAAGGGCCTGTTTCCAGGCTGTATCCCTAAACTAAACTAAACTAAAAAAAACATTTATGAATATTTATATGACGCAGCAGCAAGTGGTGGGAAAAGCAGAACAGTTTGTGTCTGCATAAATCCAATGGGTTCAGCCAATTTTTAGTTATTCATAAGGAACCACTGTTGATAGTGTTGAGTGGCTATTGGAAGGAAGCCCATTTTATAAAATGAAGCTTCTTCTGGTGCTGTATTTGCTTTAAATTGTACGCTTGATTATGATTGCTAATTGCCGCTGTTTGCACTAAATTCCTGCTGTGTGCAGCACCAATGCCAAATTCTTGTGTTAATGAAAAACAAATTTAAAAATAATTAGGGTGGTTTCACCCAATTTCTGGATTTAAATGGGTGCCATGCAGTTCCTGATGGAAAATGAGTGGCGTTTGCCATTGAGTTAGAAATTGGCGAGGGGAAGCCTGCAGGAGAGGCAGGGAAATGGGATTAGGGCATGTTCTGGCTCAGGAGCAAGGGCCTCCTTCAGTGTTGCAATTCCTAAGATTACGGCTTGCTGCCACACTTTTCTATGACGATCGAACTAGGGGCGGCACAGTGGTGCAGCGGTAGAGCTGCTGCCTTACAGCGCCGGTGACCCCTGTTCGATTCTGACTGTAGGTGCTGTCTGTACGTAATTTGTACTCCTCCCTGTGACTGCGTGGGTTTTTTCCGGGTGCTCCGGTTTCCTCCCACACTCCAAAGATGTGCAGGTTTGCAGGTTAATTGGCTTTGGTAAGTTGTAAAATTGGCCAAGTGTGTAGGATAGTGTCAGTGTACGGGGTGATTACTGGTCAGGGCGGGCTCGGTGGGCCTAAGGGCCTGTTTCCACGTTGTATCTCTAAAGTCTACAGTCTAAAAGAATTACCTAAAACCCCGCAGCTCCAGTTCTGAATCATCTGATCAAAAGTTGTCATGGGAGGCATCAGATCTTGACTCTGCAGCACTGGGGGGGGGGGGGGAGTTGTTGAACAGGGCCACCCCACACATCCTCTCACAACTCTGTACATTGCTCTGACTGCCGCCCTGCAAGTGGCCCCATGCCACTGTGAAGCTGAGGCTCATCACAGCATTGAAGAACGAGTTCATTAAAATGACTAGAGGAAGCAATGGGACACCCAACAGTGGTGTATCAAAACTGCTGAGCAATTAACTACTGAGGCTGAGAGGTAGGATTAGTACATATACTGGCACAGGAGCAGTGACCTTCAAATGCTGTAATTCCCATGATTAAGGCATGCTGCCAGTATTTTTTTTTTCAATAGAGAATGAATTACCTAAACCCCAGCTCCAATTCTGAATCATCTAACACAAAATTGTATTGGGAAATTGTACATCAACCTTGCTGAGCAATTACATGCTGGGGCTGAGTTGCAAGAGAACAATCTATTTGCCAGCCTACTGCAAGGCTGGCTCCTTGCTTTAATGTGGGTTGAATATGGTGCAATTTCTGCGGGTAAGACAGAGGTGAACATCATTCAGAGTCAGGATATCATCACAAACTTGAAAGATCCTGGAAATACATCAGCTGTGCTGACAAATGGTACCCAGAGTGCCCAATCCAATCTCCCGATGGGCAGGATGTCCACTGGAAATATATTTTATTGCATTCAAACATGAGGTGAATGGTTTAGATGTCTCATTTGTGCAATTAAGAACAGATGCTAGTCATTCCAGTTTCCAGCTACTGTGTAAAATATTTGGAAGTTAAGGCTGTAAATGTTGTTGTTTGCACAACTGCACTGTAAATACTTTGCATGCATTTCCAAATCATGACAAATGCCAGCAACAGTATTTTATTCCTCATTTACCACTTCACCACCTTTCTCCATTTTTATTCAGCCATAAATGGTGCACAGACTAATGTTGATTTGTGTGGATTTACATTCGAGTGATCGTTATTGATGCCCTCGTGAAATCTGATGTTTCCATCGCATTAATCAGATTTTGTGGAACTTCAGAGGTTGTTGTGACATTTCCGTACGATCACTTATATCGAAGTGTGACAATGAGAAGAGAAGGCAGGTTGCTGTCCCTGGTCACAAGTCAGCATCAAGATTGAAACTGATAGTTATCACCTGTACAGATAGGAGGTTATGTGTTTGTGAGGGATTATAAAAACTTGATATGCTTCACTGCAAATGGCAATCATGATCAAATCTTTAAGTGGAAAATGGATAAGGAAAATCTATGCAGGAGGCAGGGAAGTGGGACTGGCTCAGGAGCAACAGATGACTGGTTAATGCTGGATGCCTATCTTTACAGTGGAGAATGAACCATGTCCAACCCTCTGATTCGGTTCTGAATCGTCCAATACAGAAGTTGCTGATCTGGCAACCACACTCAATTGAACCACAAAATACTAATGACTATATCACAAAGTCACAAACTAGGGCATTTTTACATTTTAACCAGACATGAAGATGGAAAGTGTTTGTGTGTAAAATACATAATCATGGATGCAGGATTACATCTCAAAATACGGTATTTCTAGGAGTGGTTTTGGTACTAGTGTTGCACATGAGATGTGATATTTCATGTGGCTCTAGTGAAGAAGACGTGATTACAGAGTGCTGAGAATATATGTTCTCAAGTTCAAGTTCAAGGGAATTTATTGTCATGTGTCCCTGTATAGGACAATGACATTCTTGCTTTGCTTCAGCACACAACTGACTGTACAGTTGCTTCTTCCTTGGTGCATTAAATGTGTTGGAAGTCCCTGAATACTAGTTGTATGTTCAATGGAGTTAAATCAGACATTTACCCTATTTGTAAACACAATTACATTGAATGACCTTGAGCACAATAACACGGTTATGTTATGCAACAGGCAAGCATTTTCTAAATTTTCTGGAAGTTTTAAACCACAAATAAAAAAAGCTTCAGGAGAAATTAAATTAATAAATTCTATAGATGTTCAGATTATTCCCTGATGACTGTGAAGTCCTATCTTGCTGATCTGCTAATTCCTTACTTTTACTATCTCTTTCCCATCCATTTCACCACAAGCTCCTGCTTTTGAACTGTTGGTGTTGGTGGAAGGAGGAACTGAAGATGCTGGTTTAAACTGAAGATAGACCCAAAAAGCTGGAGTAAGTCAGCAGGCCAGTCAGCATCTCTGGAGGAAACGAATAGGTGACATTTCGGGTCCAGACCCTTCTTTACACTGAAGAAGGGTCTCGACCCGAAACATCACCTATTCATTTTCTCCAGAGATGCTGCCTGACCCGCTGCGTTACTCCAGCTTTGTGTGTCTGCCTTTGAACTGTTGGGTCTGATTTGATGAGTGCAAAGTGCCCATGTTTCGGCAGTATCTCAAAATAACTGCATTGGGCATTGGGTGAGGGAAGAAATTCAAAGTTGGAAACTAACCAATATCTGGGGCTCTTAGAAGTTCTCAGATTTGCCAGCAGGTGGCAGAACGTGCTGAAGAATCATGCATCAACTGAATGAAAAATACTTGATCAGTCTAGAAATTCAACAGTAGAATCTTAATTCATCATTGCACTGCACAGTAATGACCATATTGAAAATGGGCCTCCTCATTCAAAATGTATTGTCACCAAGGTTAAATCATCAATTCTTTGACTTGGCAATCATCCCAAATGCACCAGCTCTGGCCAACTCAGCAACCCAACTCCTTCACAACTTTAAATCTTACTTATATATTTTTTATGTAGACATTTTTGGACAGAGAATTTTCTTGGCTGTTCTGTTGCTCAGTCTGACATCATCATGATCTGTTGCTTGATGCCACGGACACATCCGAATGCATGAAAATGAAATGAAAATAACAAATGCTGGGCATCTGAAACAAAAGCAGAAAATGCTGGAAGAACTCAGCAGGTTAGGTGTGGAAAGGGAAACAGTTGACGTGTCAGTTCTGCGACTTTGATAAAAGTGGGAAAGAGAGAAATGCATGTTGGTTTTTATAGAAGTGAAGGCGGAGAAGGGATGTGTGGGACAAAGAGTGTCCCCATTCAGTCTTTGCTCCAAGTTGTCTGAAGGAGGTGAACTCAAGGTAGACCTTGATGAGTCTGGATAATGGGGAGACTATCTGCTCATTTCACGGAGCACCACGTACCATTTTCTCATCTCACCTAATGTCCAGTGCAGTTATTTTGAGATACTGTGGTACTTTGTATTCATCACATCAGTGTTAAAATCTCAGCTGACATTAGTAACTTAGTGCAAATCAACATCAAATCGAGACCTCAATGAATGACAGGTCTCTGGACCAGACTGCACAATGCAATGAAACCATTTGGAATTGGGAGATCCGCCAGGCCTCGATTTTTCTCATGCGATATGAATGTTTTCTCACAGAAATATAATTACACACGTGCTTTCCTGTTTTCTGGCAATAAAATTGATGTCAATGAAAGACCACAAAACATTTGCCATTTTCGTCAAAATGCTAAGAAGAATGTTTGAGTTCAGTCTATAGCTTTGCTGGATAACTGTTCAAGGGCCCATCCATGGAATTTCTGAAGTGTTATAAAAGATTTACTCTCTTCCACCACAAGCAGCGAGTCCCAGAGCCCTCAATACTTGTCCAGCTGAAAAAAATGTTCCTCGCCTCTCTAATTTCCTTAAATCTTCGTCTCCTGGAGGTTTCTACTCTGCAAAGGATACTTGGTCCTTCCCTTTATCCTGGTTTGTACCCCTTGGACAATTCCTTTCCACAATTTAACATAAAATAGATTCTGCTGACATTGCCTGGATTAAGGAAAGGAAATTGTAAGGTTGCAATGCAATACAATACAATACAATAATACTTTATTAGCCAAGTATGTTTTGCAACATACAAGGAATTTCATTTGCCAAGTCAGTCATACAACTAAAAAGCACCATAACACACAAAATACATTTTAACGTAAAGATCCACCACAGTGACTCCTCTATATACTTCACTGTGAAGGAAGGCACAAAAAAGTTCAATCTCTTCCCTTCTTTGTTCTCCCGAGGTCAGCGGCCTCAAGCCTTCTGTTGACGGGGCAATCTTTCTCCCTCCGCGTCAGGGCGATCAAGCTCCAGCATCGGGGGGAATCTCAGCTCCCCCGCGCCGGCGATCAGACCCCGGGTCGGGGCTGGTCAAACCTTCTGCGTCGTAGGAGCTCCCGACATCTACGGTCTCTACCCGAGACTGCGAGCTCTCGATGGTAAAATCCGCAGGCCACGGTGGGAGCAATCCCAGGCAAGGGATCGGCTCCGATGGTAAGTCCACGCCCCGCGGTGTGGCTCAAAGTCAGTCCCGAGCGAGGCCTCCAGCTCCACGATGTTAGGCCGCAGAGCAACCGGAGATACGACCCGGAAAACAATCGCAACTCCGGCAGGATAAGAGATTTTTTTTTAAAGGTTCCTCCGACCCCCTCCCCCTCCTCCACATAAAACAAACCAGAGAACATTTACATGAACTTTTAAAACACACTAAAAATAACAAAAAAAAGACGACAAAGCAGACAGACTATTGTGAGGCTGCCATCATGCGGCTCCCCTGGTGGTATATACAGGTCCACCACCGATTTTCTGGCACCCTTGCTTCCAGAACCGGACCAACAGACGTCATGGCCAAAGATCTTAGAGCAGATAAGCTATAAGATCTTTGGTCATGGCCTTGAGGGACTGAGATACCGGCCCGCAGAAGTCGTCTATGGAAAGAGATCTGCCGTCTCTGGCCGGGCTGGAGGTTGATCCCCGGTAGCAGGGAGGAGATTCCACTCGTTGATCAGCCGTGGAAGTGCCAAATGAGGTCGAGTACAGCCGCCTCACCCGGCCTTGGTGCCACATATTTAGGGGTGGACTTCAAGGGGGACATTTCAAGTGCACGTTCATAATTTTGTCTGATTTAAAAGAGGTGCGGGACCACCAGTTGTTGGAAAATTGGTGGTGGACCTCTAATCGAACCCTAAATACTAAAGAGGATTATGTAGTGTGTGTTGGATGCTCTGTATTTGCAATCAGGTAGCATTTAATTGTGCCGCTGCTACGGAAGAATACTTTCAGCAGAAGAGTCTATAACCTTGTTCACTCTTTCAGCTTTCCCTATAACCACCCGAGAACCACTGGTGCTGCTTTCTCCACCAAGGTGCCTAACAGCCAATCGAACACACCAAGGAGTATTGCTGTCTTGGCTTACACCAGCCAACCATAGCTATCCGATCAGCCATTATATCATGGAGTTCCGTCTGGGAGAACGGTGGGAGATTTTAGATGAAGCAATACCAGGCACTGAAACCGAATTGCTGACCAAGGAGTTATCTCTGGTAAGGCATTATTGAGCAGCTACTGAAAGAATCTTCAAAAAAATTCAGGGTGGATGCAAGAACAGACTTGGTCGAACACAAAGTGCTGGAGTACTTTCTTTCCAATCACTGGTCAGCACACAACTAAAGCTTTTCAATGTACCTTGGTACAAGTGACAATAAACTAAACTGAAGCTAACTCGGCAGGTCAGGCTGTGTCTCTGGAGAACAAGGATAGGTGATGTTTTAGGTTGAGACCTTTCTTCAGACCCAAAATGTCACCTATCCTTGTTCCTCAGAGATGCTGCCTGACCTGCTGTGTTATTCTGACACTGTATCGTTTTGTGTATTGACCAGCATCTGTAGTTCCCTGTTTCTACGAAAGACTATATTGACATGAGGTAATTGATCACCATTTTCTGGGTGGGGGTGGGTTAGACTAAACCTATAATTTGTTAATACCGGACCTGGTTTCTTTAATCAATTTATCTGGGCCAATAATATAATGCAGCAGGTTCCCTAGCGCCCAAGAACAGATCTCAAGTTAATTGCAGGGTAGCCTTGTGGAGAGGCCATGATGTGTTTCCGTATCATATAGACAGAGTGGTCATATCTAGTGTTTACTGCCTGGTCTTTTGTCCAGAAGAAGGTTATTCCTATTTGGAGAACAACAATAGCTGTGGGCCGAACATGGAGTGTGTAGAGCTTGGAGGAACTCTCCTGCGCTCTGTGGAGTAACCAGAAGCTACCACTCAGCCTCTCCTCAGCTGGTGTTGGGCTTAGCATGGTCCACCCTGCGTTCCATTATATGTAAAACAGATGCACCATTTTAACTAAACCCACCAATTAGACAGTGGAATGCTGTGGTATACACTCTTCATAGAGTATTTTTCTCTGGTAATATGGTACATTTTTATCACAGGGACCTGTCTTGCAATGTGAACACATTACAGATCCCGACTGAGTTTCATTCTAATAATTTGAATGAGATGAACATTGGGCGGGAGACTGGCTTCCTCGTCCCCATTACTACTGAAGCATCAAGGTGAACATTTACCTTGACTATCACCTTGGAAGGCTAAACGTTACCATTTTTTAGTGCATTGGATTAACTATTTTACTGAGATCAAACCCATGATGTATGATAAGATGAAGGACTCCTCTTTCTGCGAAGATGAAAGGCTCTCTGTAAATGCAGAGGTCGTCGAGTTCTGGTTGGGAGAGAGATGGAAGACATTGGATGGAGCAGAAATCAAAACACAGTTTGGTCAATGCACTCCAATGGATGTAAACAATGGCAGGAGGGAAGGTGATTGCAGGTGGGGTCCTTGTTTGATCATAACTAACATAGAATCATGGAGTCTTAAACCATGAAAACAGACCCTTCATCTCAACTTGCTGACCAAGATACCCTATCAACATTAGTCCCACCCACCCCAGTAATGCACTCAAAACATTAAACTCTGTGTCCTTTCATGTTTGCAGTGGTGATTCAAATGTTAACAGGCAAAAGGGATGATCTATCCTTGTAGAAAATTATGGTTCTACTTAAAGAACAAGTAAGGAGAAAATGGGTATCAGATGTTGCAGAGATAACAGAATAATAAGTGGACATTTTATTTTCTCCCTCTGTCAGGACTCCTGGTATGAATTCCGTGTAATGGCTGTCATGCAGGACCTGATCAGTGAGCCAAGCAATGTGGTCGGGGTTTCTAGCTCAGGTAAGCCGTGCGTAAGTGGGGGTTTTTTATGAAGCTTCCATTGTATAAAGATTGAGAGAAGTTGTTCAAATGCATGGATGGACCATTGTTGTTTCCTTTGACAAGTTCTCTGTGCTTTTAGACATCTTTTCACCGCCTGAGGTGCTGGAGGAAGGCTTGGCGCGTCCAGTTGTGGCTGGGATTGTCGCCACCATTTGTTTCCTGGCTGCAGCCATTTTATTCAGCACTCTGGCTGCATGCTTTGTGAACAGGCAGAGGAAGCGGAAAAATAAGAGAAAGAGGGGTAAGTAGGAGCTGGCCTATCATTTGGGAGGGACACACTTGCCACTCGAAAGGCAGATGTCCACCCATTATCCATGGACTGAACTGTTAGCCCTTGATAGAAAGCATCGAAACATGTTGAGATTTAAATCTTGCTTTAATAAATTTACGCACTGATCTTTGTATTTCACAGACATGTGCTTACCCATGGGAAATAAGTCAGCATTGTTAAAGCATCTCATCCTGACAAACGTATCTCTCCCATTATTTTCCATAAGCATGGAGTTAGTGATTCATGTCCTCTGGTTCCAGACCCTGATGGTTCCAAAACCCTCTGATCAGTGGCAGCCATTGGGTACAGATCAAATAACCTGTGAGCACCTGTTATTAGTTACGGAAGCTTAGATCAATACTGATCAATATTGAAACCCATTGTCGGGCCAGAGTG
Organism: Amblyraja radiata; assembly: GCF_010909765.2. NCBI lineage: Eukaryota > Metazoa > Chordata > Chondrichthyes > Rajiformes > Rajidae > Amblyraja > Amblyraja radiata. Next base: position 13,429,108 of record NC_045988.1, read on the forward strand.
AAGCAAAGTCCTCCCCAACAGCCCAATCCTCGGCAGATCGTGGATCATATTGTCTGTATCCTGGTATTTCATTTCTCAGTTCAACCTTTTGGTTGCAAAGGGAGAAATAAGGGAAATAGGCTGCAGGCCCCAGTCAAAGTGTAATCACCCTTACCAACACAAAATCCAAATAGTTGGTTTTCATACTTTACCTTTCTGATGTATTCAAAGAATGTTGAATTCACTGGGAGATGATGAGTGATTCATTGCAATGATAATATTTTTTAAATTGATTCATCCAACCTCTGTGGAGTAGTCTGTGATTTTGTTATAGTTGCAATACTTTTCACTCAGCTTGTGCCACCAGTCTGATTCATGAATGCTCATGGATTTTACCCATCTACTGTTCATTACTTCTGGGCTGTCTCCTATAGTTTACTACAATGCCTTCTCTTCAGGACAGTATTGAAAAGTAAATATAATTGAATAGTTTACTTTCGGTTGTGAATGGTGTATGGTTGAGCGTGTGTCCATTAGAAACGGACTCCTCATCAATAAGAGACTTAATGAATTTAAAATAAGTAGGCTGGATTCAGACAAATCCATCAATTGCTTTGACAACAATGTTCTAAATTTACTGAGCCTCATGGCAATGGCTTTTGTTGATTTGCAGTTTTGTTTGTTTAATTTTCCAAAACAAGCAGAGATTAGTCCTACATTCTGCTGTCAGCGAATCCCCAGCTTTACAAGAGTTGGCTCGCTGTCTCGTTCAACTGCCCCTGCCTTTTCTGGAACCGAGGAAAACACAAGAAATAACCTGAGGAGATACACCAAGAGAAGAGGAACACTAATAGCCAGCCTCAATCATAGCTACTGTGAAAGTACCTTTCTTCGTTGAAATTGACTTAACGAATTTTGAGGTTGTGGAAGTTCTGATGTAAGTTATTTTTACTTGACTCCGTGGGAAAGTGAGGCCTGATAGAGGGACAAATGTGATATTTATCGGAGAACACCCAAAGGCTTCTGAGTCCATGCAGTAAGAACTTTACAACATCCAGCATCAATAGAAGAATGAATTCAAAATCTCCCAAACAAACCACCCTCACCGTCAAGCACTCCCTTCCCAAATGTGGAAAAGTGTGCGTTTCCAACATTGTCTACATCAGTCTCTTCAGAACCCACAGAGCCAGAGTGGAAGTAAATCATCCTCAGACATGACGGGAGGAAGAGGAGGAGAAGAGGAAAAAGAAGAACAATATTGTTATTATTGTTATAATTAGAGATTTGAAATCTCTTAACACAAATTAATTTCTGCTTTACTATTTCACTCTGATGACAACGTTCCGTATATAAACAGTTAGGTTGGACTTATGAGATCATGTTTGTGATCAGAATTTGCACAGTGTTCCAGCACTTTATCAATGATCCGGCTGTATGACCAGTGACCGAATGTGTAAATAGAGAATAAATACCAGTCAATGCTCATCCATTAAATCATAATGTTGCAGCTATGAAAGATTTCTTGAAGAGACTAAATATCTCAGCAGTTGTTTGAAAGTCCAAAGAACCTTTTTACGTGAACATTTTTAATAGTGAGAAGAATTGTTCATTTCTTCCGGAAACAAGGCATGCATGACTAAAGCAAAGATAGTCACACTATTACAGCTCAGTGTTTTGGTACATCAGTTAATATGGATCCATTCCCCACATGTTTTATATTCCTTACTTGTTCTTGGATGTAGGCAGTTCTGGCAGGGACACATTTATTAATGTTATTAACTCTGAGAAAGTGGTGGTGAACCCATTCCTGAAACCATTGAGCCATCTTCCATCTTCGGTGGCTTGCTAACAATATTACTTTAGGAATGCCAGGATTTTGGAGCAGATGAAGAACAAAAAGTAATGCAGATCCAGATCAAGTTAGCTTCACCATGATGGTTCAATGGTTCTTTATTATCACATGTACCAAGGTTTAGTGAAATTACTTTTTTATTTCCATACAGTTCAGTCAATTATTACCATACATAATAAGTACAATCCCAGTATAGGTACAAATTGTACAGAATTTGCCCACTGAGACCATAATCAAGCGACATCAGATTTGGCACCATTTTCAAAGTCCAAGCTGCAGCTGGCTATAGAGAGCCATGGGAGCCGTCGCCATAATCTGGATCGTAATAGCCCATAGCGAACCGTCATAGCCCAGACACCATTCAGCCCGTGAGTTCTGGGGGCGCCACCCGCAGATGACCTTGAGGGTGCGGAAGGCAAGACCCGCAGATCTTCTTACCAGCTCTTTGTTCTTGCATCCGCCCTCGCCGATTTTCTCCACTCTCTTCTCCGTTTCTCTGGTCCTCGGCGATGAGCAGATGCCAGGATCGGCTGCTTCCCGCTCCAGGCGGGTTCCCGGTTTCACAACGGACGTGCCAGGCCTGCTGCTGGGGTACAGCCACGACTCGACTGTCCCTTTGGCCATGCGACCCAAATTGGAGATCACAGTAACATTATTTCACTTCTCTTTCTTGATGGTTGTTGTTGAGAGGCTGGACACCTACTTCACCGGTATCTGATCAATTGGTACATTGCATGATGTAGTTAACATGGACTTTAGATGATGCAGTTGTAGAGTGATGAGCAGGCACCTTGCTCTGTCCTCGATGCAATTGATGTTCCTGTTACAGTTGCAAACCTTCAAGTAGTTCCTGACCTTTTCATTGCAAACGTGATGAGCATATAGAGGCTTTAAAGTTACAAGAAATGAACCATGTCACAGATTTCCCTGCGTTTACTCTGTTGTTGCTGCAAGAGTGTAGCGCTGGATGCTCCATCTGGCCTTTAGGTTAGTGTTCACCCTGAGGGGTTAGTGGTACAGGGTTTGATTCTGTTATGATGTTGATGTTGACATTTTTGTGCAATTATATATATTGTCACTGTTCATCCCAAGCCGACATGTTGTCCAGTCATCAGGCCAGTATGAAATGCGTCATCAAGCAGCATCACCCTGATGTACAAAGGAAGGGAGTTGGATAATGATGCCGTTGATGGCAGAACGTCTGCACTGCTCTCTTGACCTCCAATAACTACATGCACTTTATTTGTGTCAGTTACGGTTTCAACCTCCAATAGACAACTCCTTTATCTTCTCATTAACTTCAAATTCACACATATCATTGTTAGGGAAAAGTGCATTTCTACAAAATTGCTCTGAGTATGTCAATAACTGACTAAATTAATTGGAATGAATTCCGTATGTCAATGGTATTGGCCCCTTCCTTATCAACCAGTATGGCTTCAGAATCTTCAATCTGTTGTGTTGATTATAATTTAAAGGGTAAATTACTGTTTACTTCAGCTGAACCTGCAGTGCTTGCCAAATGTAATATTGGATTTGATGGTCCTTTACACAGCATTTAGTCGATCAGGATTAGCAGGAACAGTAAAGGATTGCCAGTTATATCAGGCTCCAGCACCACTTACATGTGATGCAACAGGTCAGGCACAGCCAGGTTTCACACGAAGAACTAACCCAGCAGGACATCTGCTCAGAAAAGGCAAGATCCAATGAACGAACGATTGCAGCACAGTTGGTTACTGGGGAAGTTAATGGGGACACGCATTTTTGTAGTAAAGATAGACACAAACTGCTGGAGTAACTCAGTAGGTCAGACAGTATCTCTGGAGAAAGAGGATGGGTGACGTTTTGGGTTGGGACCCTTCTTCGGACCCGACCCAATCCCGACCCGAAACATGGCCCATACTTTTTCTCCAGGTATGGTGCCTGACCCACTGAGTTACTCCAGCACTTTGTATCCATCTTTGGTATAAATCAGCATCTGCAGTTCTTTGTTCCTCCTGGTTGGGGTCAGCAATCAGGTGAAGTACTGAGATCATAAACCCTTACTCCCCAGAATTATTATGGAACATTTTGCTTGGCCAACTGCAGTAAAACAAGGGTCTTGACCCGAAACGTTACCCATTCCCTTTCTCCAGAGTTGCTGCCTGTCATGCTCCAGCGTTTTGTGTCTATCTTCGAAAAAAACAACACAGTTCTGCGTTCTCGCTGTCTTTCTCAAGTGACAATCATGAAGGCAGCGTGGGATTTTTGACTGATGCCAAATGAACTAGAGGGTTCTTATCATTCCACAATACAAGCATTCTTCAATTTACGAACTCTCCTTTTACAAATCTAATTTTCACTGTAATGAGTAGTTACATGTTACATCGTTACATGTATAGGAAAACGCTGTCCAAAACCCCCGTTAATACATTCTGCCCACTCTTTCTCCTGACGCAACATTTTGTGGTATGAAATGTTTTCCACGAAAGCATTCCCTTTGTAATTTGCAGAATGGCGGATTTTTACAATATTGTCCTCCCATCTGTCTCAGGCCTCCAGTCATTGAGGATTCATTTCCAAACATCACCAATCTCTTTCTAAGTAGACTATAGGAGAAAGTGAAATGCATAGGAGCTCTTTGCAATGTTATTCTGAACTTGTGCTTAAGCACTTGGTTAACATCATGAAGGGATATCTACATTATTTTAAATGGTTCATGGTGAATCCAGGTACATAATAAAAGCCCTTTTCAGTGCCAGGGCAGTGAGATTCAATAAGAAAAGCTTGATGCAGGAAAACAATACGAACTGTACCTCAATTTATTTCGAAACCTTGATATCTATTTAATATGGATGATGTGTGTATTCCATACAAGTACGACTAGCTTCATAACTCGTGATATTGAAAATAAGTTGTTTGTAACTATTATATTTCACTCAATACACTGAGGGATTCTGAGGTAATTAAATATTTTGTACGCCAGGTTCAAACTTTATGAATTCTGCTTATATCTTGTTACTGGCAAAACAATGTGTTTGAGCTCTCATTACAGAATGATGTGTACTAGCATTTATTATTCTGCACTTGAATGCCAAAATTATGTTGAGAAGAAATCAAGGTTTAATTCTCTGTTTGATGATGACTTGCGCATACAATTGAAGAATATTTGACCTGTGAAATAGAACTGTCCCACTTCAGCAGCTTCAGTTGCTCTTCCAATCAATTATTTCCTGTTGATGTGAACCCATTCATATTTAATGGCATAATATATTGTGAGAATCTGTGATTTGGCGTTAGCATTAATAACTCACAGACAGATTAGGTGCAAAACCCTGTATGATGTGTTTATAACCAACGAGAGGGACCACTTTGAACGGGAGATATTTCATTTTTCTGACTCCATGCAGTTCATCAAAATTAGGACATCCATTTGATATCAAAATAGGTGCCACTTTGCACTGTGGCAAACTCATGTAAAGAATGAGATTACCCAAACCTCTTTTACATAGAAATCCTATTGCCAGCTGACAAATCTAGTCTAAAATGTACTTAACGGCAAGAGGCATAATGAGGGTGAAGCTCATTGTGCCATAAACAGAACCTCGTATATTTAACTTTCTAATTACTGGGAAAAATAAGAGAAAAAATGCCGTGCCAAAGAAAGCATTGGCACAATGCAGAGGCTCGCAAACCTCAATATGTTCATTTTTATATGAACCATTGTATATCATAGAGCTCTAAAATGTTATGGCACTGAAGCATCTCATCTCCTCCCTATGGAAATAAAAATCTGCAGAGGTGAACGATAAACTGCCAGTTTGTGTCTACTATCCGTCTCTCTCGAGATCAACCCCCTTGTATTGTATCACAGGAGGTTATTTTAATATGATAACTCTGATGTGCCTAGGCTGCGGCCATGCTTTTGTGTGAAAAGTATTTCTAATATTAAGTGATTTGATTCCCTTCTAGCTGTTTAATGCACATGCTTGTTCTCCTCCAGATCCTCCTCTCTCAATAACACACTGCCGAAAGAGTGTGGAATCCCCGTAAGTAACCAGTCCCTTTTATGATTTTGTCCGTGTTTGTGTCTGTGATAAATCAATGTGGTTGATTTGATTCATTCTCTCAGAGATGATAGCCAAACTTTGGTGTAAGATCCATGTCAGACTAGCAGTAAACTTTGTTTTACAATCAATAACAGAGACCAATAAAGTGGTTGTTCTATAATGTCTCTGATTGTGCTGATTGTAAGTGAACTGGCAGCCTTAGTCGCATAGATCCTACTAAATTTTAAAGCAGAACATAAATCCATATGTAATTTACAGCTTTCCTACAGGAAACTGGAGGATTTGTTCTTAAATCTTTAATCTGCAGTAGCTTGAAGAATTATGGTTCCATAAACAGAGTAGTTTGCTATGTTCTATACACAGCGCACCAAAGTGCCATTAATTCACCACTCCATTATCTCTCTGGTATCCTATTGCTGTAAAAACACGCATCAGTTGGCAGTATTAATCAACTTATAAATTCCCTCATTATTACTTTAAATTGCATTATATTCATAATATAGTTGCATAACTGATTAAATGTTCCCCAAATGAGGGCTATCTTCATGAGATGTATTCCAACTGCCACAACTTCATAACTGATGACATTAAATTAATAGTCAAAAGGACTTGTTATTAGTGAATAGTGGCAGCTAAAGCAATAAAAATGATGCTTTACTTCACTGGACAGTAGCAAAATTGTAAACATGAAAGTATGCAGGGTTACTGTTGCCTCTGATTTTGGTCTCTCAGATCTTCCTCAGGAAAGGTGAGTCCTGAAAGCGTCAGGACACTCCGAGCTCCATCAGACTCCTCTGAAGATGCTCAAGCCATACATGCCAAGATGATGAGTCCTGGCAGGGAAAGGGAAATGTCCTTGTACAAAAAGACAAAGCGAGCAATAACCAGCAAGAAGTACAGTGTCTCCAAGCATGAGGCTGAGGCTGATGTCACTACCCCCATCGAGCTAATCAGCAGAGGCCCGGATGGACGCTTCATTATGGACCACACAGGGATGGAGATATCATTGAAGACTAGGAGGATTGAGGGCTTCCCCTTTGCAGAAGAGACGGAAACGTATCCTGAATTCCGGCAGTCCGATGAGGAAAACAATGACACATTAACTCCTACTGCCATTATGTGCTTGAAGTCTCAGCTTTCACCTCTTTCATCCAGTCAAGACTCATACTTACAGCCACCAGCATACACCCCGTCATTCCAGAATGCAGACGAATGCATGGGAAGCTTAGAAGCCAGGCTACAGGCCACCGGTCAGACCAGGAGACTTGCTAAAGGTTACCCACACAGCCAGTTTTATGGCTACCTCAGCAGTAGCTCAGCAGACCAAGATGGTCAGCCATTTTACATGCCAGATATCAGTCCCCTCAGTTCAATGATGTCTTCACCTCTATTACTTGCTGAAGGACCCTATGGTCATCCCACCCTCCCTGCAGATCACGGCGACCCTGATGGACAGCATTTGGTCACTTCCAGCAGCACCCTGCCTTTGACTCACACGCCAACCACTATGCGGTCTCCTGAGCCATGGAGAAGGAATAAATTGTCTATCAGCAGCATTGAGAGCTCTCCAGTTATGTTCTCACACCATCAAGATACACCTGAGAGTACACTGCCAAAGGCTGGTCTTCCGAGGGGTGGGCCCCCTTACTCACTCCAGGTCTCAGCACCGTACCACAGTGTGCTGTATCTGGAGGCACCAAAGTGTCAGACTGGCAAAGCTTCCAGTAAATCTAAAGGATCTGCCTCTCTCTCTCAAAGACATCCGCATCAACCTATGCAAGAGACCAGCCACGGGCAGCTAAAGCATACCAGCCATGGTATAAGTGCACCCACATTGCCTTACACTGAATCAGCCAGACAGGCTGTTGCCAGTGGCACAAGCACATTCAGTCTGGACAGCAGGTGGTACGAACCAAGACCCAGGCCCAGACCTAGCCCTAGGCAAGGCAGAAGGACTGAGGCCAGTTTACACCAGGTGGTTCTACAGCCTTCTCGGCTCTCCCCTTTGAGTCAGAGTCCTCTGAGTTCCCATCACGCCTCCCCAGAGAACTCCTCCCGCCCTCGACCACGACCCAGTATCATGCAGCCCTCCCGAGGCATCTTTCCTGCAGGTATCTCTGTGGAGATGTCTGAAATTACCCTTCAGCCTCCTGCTGTTGTTAGCTTATCCAGAAGGTCCTCTCTATCCTCCTCACCAGCACAAAGCAGCACTGCTGGCCAGGGCAGCAGACGAGGAAGCCCCAGTTATAGACCTCACATGGCACTGACACCTTCGACAGGCAGCTACACAGGATCCCTCTCTCCTGCAACAGGCCACAGCGAGTTTTATAGTCAGATCCCTTCCCAAAGGTGGAGAGGTGAAGACATTCCTCCTTTTGAACACCCACCTTCACACTTATCTACTTCAGGGTAGGTATTTGATAAAGAATGTTGAACCAGATCAGTTGGAAAGCCAACTTCCATGCCACTAAAAGTATTATTGATTTATTGTGAATTCCTGTCTTCCAGCATAGCTGCCTTTTTCTTTCAAGTGTGCATAAATCTTGACAGTGTTTCGGACCATTTATAGAGCTGTTCCCTACATTTGGAGGGAAAGGAATCTAAAAATAGACTAGTGATGCCACAGCTGCATAAGATTCTAAATATGGTATCGGATTGAATATAAATGTAAATCATTGGAATAATATTGTCAACCTCTTGGGCAAAATTCACATGTAATATGTGTCAGGATTTGAAGCGCTCAATGAAAGGAAACGGTTGTATAGATCATTTCACTGACAACCTGAAGCAACGCCCAGTGTTTATGGCATTAATGCCTTAGAAGGAATGGGCTAGTTACTGATCTCAAAGAAACCTGGACATAAATATCTCGGAATCTCCGAGACACAATTTTAGCCTCTGCTGGCATCAGTTGCTGTTCGACAACACCTCTGGGAGATTTGTGGTACCTAGCCATAGTGATTTCATCACTGAATAGCCGCTCACTTAACTAAAACCCCACATAGCAAACCGAAAAGTGGAAAAACCAAATGCCAAGAAATTCAGCCTTGGACAGTTGCCTCAAATGCATCATATACAGGTAGTAGCATCCCCACATTGCACCCTGCCTCAAAATTCATTCAATTGAATAAAAGAGATTACATTTCGGAAGCAAAAATGAACCACATAGCCACCACTATATAGCAAATGTCACCATCCTGATTGGGGATGGCTTATTGGCAATAACGTTTGATTAATTTAGTAACCTCCCCTGCAAGATTTCAAACTTTATTTCACACTCTATAAACCAAAAAAAATAAAATGTTCAACTTTATATATAATTTTAAATAGTTTGCAATTTTACCGGAGGGACTGACATACCATGTGAAATAATACAGTTTTTTTTAAGGTTGTTAGGCAACATTTATGCCTTGAGACTGCAATAAAACTCAGTTACTTCTCAAGTAATAAAAAGGCTGGGTATCTTCAGTTTTTCCACAGTGGGAATAGTTAGGAAATATCTTCAAAACAGTGCAGGATGAGGGGGAGCAGGGAATCACTTAAAGCAGCTTCAGTGTTATAGTGACTAATGTCACCTAGGGAGTGCTCTCAGATGTCCTTCATGAAAAGTTTCTGGGTTGATGATATTGCTCAGATATTGTAGCATTAATTGCATATAAGTCCCATGTAATTAGTGTCACCATAATAATTGGTGATAGGTCATCATTGAAATCACCATCAGTTTTGATTACATTCTATGTTTTTACTTTCTTGTGAATGTTAACGATCCTAGAAATTACTGTTTGCCACATTAACCTAAGAACATCATGTACACTCCACTGACATCCACCTTTTACCATTTTAACAGAGGCAATAATTCATTTGTTTCAAATCAGTTGGCATATCTCGTGCAATAGAAATTTAATGTAAAGATGTTAAGCACTTGTGCACCAAACTTGCAAATAGACATTTCTAATCTAATGATAATTTCCAGCACATACAAATCAAACCATACCAAATCAATGTAAAATATGATGTGGCTTCTTGCAAAAGGCTAAATTATTCATGAGTCTTGTTTTACAAATGGAAGTGTATTTGCAATGTAAACAGTGGCTGAGATGTCTCCTAAAGCTAATCCAAGAACTTTTCCCAAATGAATTGGAAGTGAATCAGTATGTCTCCTCGTTTTACCCCACCAACAAATACACCTTTCCTTTTAGAGTGAAACGTTATATTTGCTTTTTAATTAATCTTAAGGTCACCTTAAATGTGTATTTTTTTTAAAATACAGCTCCATATTCCTTTTGTTCTCATTTCCAACATAGTAAGAATATTCAGATCCAAACTTCCTTAGCAATTAACTTCTATAGGTGCAGTAGAGGCTTTGATGACGAGTTACACGGTTGCCATCCAGTCCATTGGCCCCATGCATTTAGGTGCAAACCATTCACATTTGCTTAGCCTTTTGGGAACAATTGTACATTTCAGCCAAGCATTTTCATCTGCACGAAAGAAAGGAAATGATATGATCAGAATTTCTTCACTGCACATAGATTACTGTTTGTTGTTTTGAAAGTAAAGACAGTTTCTCAACACATTGTGACCCCAGTCAGGGAGCAGAGTAACAGTTGGTTGTGTGTAATGAAACAGGATTGATGATTAATTGTAGAGCAAAGGCTTCTCTGGGAGAAGAAGAATCAAAAGATGATTGAATTTTTCATTCAGGTTGAGAGTAACAAATGTAAAACCAAAACTAGAGCCTCAAACTTAAATGAAAGCGAAGTTGAATGAATGAGTTGGAAATTGGACCAAAAGGTATGAGAATAGAAAAGCAGCAGCAGAGTTGAAGGCATACACTGTATTTCATAACGTTCATTGAAAGCATATACATGGTCTGTTGACTCCTATTGTTCATGCACAAATTGGATGAAGATTGTGTTACCGATTATTTCTTAGTAGTTGCCATCAGAAAATTGGACCAGGCCTCTCTGGGAGCTGTTCATAATGGTACACCTAATGCTTCTCCAGCTTCAGATGCACATTAGGTTCGTAATTCATGTGAAGCCCATTTCTGCCCTTACGTAGATAAACTGGAGTCCTAGGTGCAACCTAGAACCAGCGTGGAACAGTCACTGGGAGCACATTGGTTGCTACTTGGTTGCTTTTCTCAATATTTAATGGCAGAATCTGAAGCAGAGAGTTGTTTCAGAATATAAGAACTGTCTGTAGCAGGTATATCGGCTAGTCTGCACTATCCACAGATCCAATGTTGAAGTCAAATGAGTTCACATTCCCATAAATTGTATTTCTAAATGAGGGGATGTTACATTGTGGTAGAATTACATTGTCTTGCCTTCTTGGTTATTTTTAGAATATTCATAAATGTGGGCTTAAATGCTCTGCTTCTATTTATTATCCATTCGTACATCAGAGGCAGATAGAGGAGGTTCCCATAAAGCTATTGAATAGGGAACAGTAAATCAAAAGGGCGGCATAGTGGCGCAGTGGTAGAGTTGCTCACCTACAATGCCAAAGACTCAGGTTTGATCCTGACTATGGGTGTTGCCTGTACAGTTTGTACATTCTCCCTGTTACCGCATAGATGCTCCGGTTTCCTTCCATACTCCAAAGATGTGCAGGATTGCAGGTTAAATGGCTTCTGCAAATTGTCCCCAGTGTGTGTGTAGGATAGTATTAGTGTACGAGGTGATCGTTGGTCAGCGCAGACTTGGTGGGCCAAAGGGCCTGTTTCCATGATGTATCAAAGTCTAAAGTCTAAAGGGCTGGTTTCTTCTCATAGCTGCTTGAGTGAGGAGTGTTTCATCTCGTAATTTATTGATGGCAAGACTTTTTGAAATGAGTGGTTCACCTGCAGTAGAGTCAGAATATTCAGTCATGGCGGAGGATTTGGTGATACTAATGTCATTGAAAGTCAATAGAGATGGCTTGACTTGCTCTTTTGGAGTCTGCCATTGTTGTTGTATCTCTAAGTTAAAGTAAACTAAGCAATGGGCCTATTGGAATCCAAACTGAGATCAGTTAAGTTATTTATTTTTGAGTATGATCACTAATTCATTCAATCCCTCCATTGATGACGAATTGTAGACTGATATGGCAGCAATTATCTGAGTTGGGTTGATCCTGCTTTCTGAAGGCAGGAATTATGTCGACAACCATCCACGTTGTTGGAGAGATGTCTGTATTGGAACTGTACTGAAGTAGCTTGACTAAGGGTCCCTAAGTCTGGATTATTACAGTCAGGGTGGCATTTGGTCCTGTAGACTTTGCTGTATCCAATACATTCTGCAACTGCTTGATATAATGTGTAGTGAATCAAATTAGCCAAAAACGAGCATGTTTTGCTTCAGGCTAATCCCAAGGCAAATCCTCTGCTTGAAACTTCTGGCTGAAGATGCTTTCAAATGGTTCAGCTAGGTCACATTTTATTTAAACTTTAAATTTGCTTCAACTTCCCAGGGGCCCAAACCATTACTTCAATAAGTTTGTGTTTTCTTTGGTCTTTGATTTAAGTTGCTGACAATAAAAAGCATCCGCTGCAGTATCAGATCAATGCGTGTCATTGCACGAACGATGTTGATCAAGGGTTACCTTGTGTGGTAATTGAGAGTTTACTAGGAGGAATTAAACCTCATTTATAGAAATACCAAGCGTTTAACAGCTAAGTGCCTGAAACACATGGGAACTCATCACCATAATAAAACCAGTAGGGGGTTTAGTCAGAGGATGGTGAATCTGTGGAATTCATTGCCACAGAAAGCTATTTTTAAGGCAGATAGATAGATTCTTGATTAGTACAGGTGTCAGAGGTTATGGGGAGAAGGCAGGAGAAAGGGGTTGAGGGAAAGATAGATCAGCCATGATTGAATGGTGGACTAGGCGATGAGCCGAATGACTGAATTCTGCCCCAATGACCTATGAACTTCGGAGCATGCCAGGAGCATCATTCCTATTCAGTGAAGCTAAATGCATGTTGACAGTTACTGCACAGTCTTCTTAATCTGACTCTGAAATTTAGTTCTATTGAAGTCAATAGAACTGAGTTCAGAGTTAGACGCTCTTCATTATCCCAACCACAAAGTAGGCTTAACGTTAGACTAGGCTTCTTTTTATTTGCCTGATTGTAGATTATATATATACTTTCACCTTGAGAATATTGACACCTAAAAAATGTTTGATCTGTAATCTTTATTGTTTAGAAGAATGAGGGGTGATCTTATTGAAACATATAAGATCCTAAGGGTAAATGTTGAGATGTTTCCATCAGTGGGAGACTCCTGAACTAATTACGAAGAGGTGGTCAATTAGAACTGAGGTAGATTGGAATTTCCTATCACATTAGGTGGTTAATCTCTGGAATTCTGGACATCAGAGAAAAGTAGAGATTAGATCACTAGAAGCATTTTTGAATAGTGGACGATTGAGGAACATGTGGAACTGGCGTAGAAGAGGAGATGAGGCATGGGGCAAATCAGCCATGATCATATTGAATGGTACAGCAGGCTTGAGAGGTCAAGTGGCTTATTCCAGCTCCTATTTTTTAGTGTGTTTCTGTATCACTGCCCAAAAGCAAATAATCTGAACCCCGCCTCACCTTTGCCTGCTGAAAGCTGGGTGAAATTATGTAGCCTGCCAATATAAACATTATGTTTCAAATTCACTTTTTTTACCAAGCTTTATTAGACAGGCTTGGCAATTATGTAATTTTGAAACCATATCACCCTTATTCAGAAACTCAGCTGACCTTCCTTGCCAAGATTATTTCTTAATCAAATATTTGAGTTTCTTAATCAAGCATTTGAGTTTCATTGTGTTGTATAAACCTGGGGGTCTTTGTATTTTCAGCTTTGAGATTGCTCCTTTGTACTCGTCATCTGAAACATGTTTAGTGAAAGCTGAAAATTATTTGAATTGGACCCTGTGGATTAATTTTAAATAAATTCCGTTTAAGTATGGCTGTAATGAGCCCAGTCTTTTTGGTGGAAGTAGAATACATGAGCAGGGTAATCTTTTCCAACTAGAGTGCACATTATGTATCTTTATCATAGAATCTCACTGAGATATGCTGTACGCTTGGATTTATTCTTCTAGATTTTAAAGATTGACAGTAATCTCCCAAAGCAAATAGTGCCATCATCCACGACAATTTATTGTTCTTGTAGATACACCTCTATATGTCTTATCTGTATTTGGACCGGTAGAGTGGCACAGCTTGGGGGGGTACAATGGCGCAGCTTATGGAGCATCAAAGACCCCAGTTTGATCCTGACCTCGGGAACGTCTGTGTGGAGTTTGTATGATATCCCTATGACCGTATGGACATCCTCCAGCTTCTCCGGTTTCCACCCACATCCCAAAGAAGTGCAGGTTTGTGGGTTCATTGGCCTCTATACATTAGCCCTAAAGTGTAGGGAGTGACTACAAAAGTGGAATAACATAGAACTAGTGTGAACTAGTGATCGATGGTTGGCATGGACTCAGTAGGCCAAAGGGCTTGTCCCTAAACTAAACTAAAAATCTTTTGCCTTTGACCATACAAGATCAGACATTGATACTTTAGATTGTATTTGACTAGAAATTTGATTTTTAGAACCCTTGTTCTTTATCAAGAACTCAGGAGAGTGTTATTCATGCATTGCATTGAGCTCCAGCTGTGAGTGCATTGGGTTCAACAGTATTCCACACAGCACCTGCAGTTAGCAAGCTATCAGCAAGGTGGGGCTCACTTGCTGGAGGCTTGATGTGTATAGTTCAGTCAATATGTGTCCTTTCTGTGTGTATGTGCTGTTTGCTTGATTTCTACATTACATGCTTCAGAAAGCGTACTCCGTCATGAATCAGTGAGCAAGAAAATATATAATTGTGCACTTTAACAATCACATATTTCTTCTTAGTTTTAAAGCATGGACAAAATAAGTAAATAAATAATTGCCCTCGTCAATAAAGCAACAGATTCAATTTTTTTGAGTATTTGCTGTATTAAGGTATCAGAGAGGAAACTTATACCACACCGAATTAGATGCACCAGATGTGCAGTCAGAACCCCAGAAGATTTAGTTTAAAGGTTCCTTGCAGAGAGCTAGGGGATTTTTAATGTCTTATTTTATTTTGAGGCTGGTAATTAGTAGTACCAGACCTCTAAGGTGCAGTATCTAATGTACGTACACTGGCAAGCTGCAGAAATAGTTATGGCTTAGTAGTCGTGGGCATTTATTTGCTTAAATTGACAGTTTGATAATTGCCTTCTCCTCTGAATATATACTGGCATAAATATTGAAATAACCAATGTCAGATTAACATGGTCTAAGCACTTATATAGTCACTTAGTATTTATCCATGGATGTCTCAGACACAGCTGTTGTTCCATCTCAAAGGATGTTACACCAGCTGTGTTATTTCTTTATATTTGGGGATGATACTTCAATGTCTTTTCAACCTGCTCCTTAAATAGTTATGTCTGTACCAGTCTTCGCCATTAAGTGCATGCAATGATTCAGATGTTCAAATATCAGGCAAAAAATCTTCAATATATTAGCTTGAGCATTGGCATTAAAGGAAAACATGCTTGAGTAGAGGTCCTGAGATATGACCACCAATCTTAAAATATATTCTGTTAGGTCCACACCACAAGATCTTCATCTCATTTTACTCAGAATTACTGGTGTAATCCCAATTTAGTTATGGGCTGAATTCAAACTCAAAGCAAACAGCAACCTCTGAAATTGAATGATTGTCTTCTGTTTCTTGCATGTTATGAACCACAAATGTGGTAAATTCTGAACTCTTTTGTTCATTTTCTTTTAGTGATCTTCAATGCATTGGACATAGGTCCCTTAAACTATTGTTTTTATTGTCGCTCATCTTCTTCCCCCTGGCAATAACAGAGACAGGTTGCAGTACGTGTACCTCATGCAGGTTGCAGAACAGATTGGAAGCACAACTACGACCTAACAGCATCCATTGACCACTGTGGGAAGCAGTGTAATCATTGTGTATTCTCTTGATTTAGGATTGTTACATTGAGTCCTTAGAAGTGCAAAGAAAATTATCTCCCATTGAACTCAATGAGAAATATAACTAATGCCTGCAAGTGATAATTAAGGATCCTCACTAATTGGAACTGTAAAGGAAATTAACATGATTTTTTTTGTGTGACCGTAGAACTGGGAATGAATGTGTGTTGCATTGCATAGAGATACATCAGAGGGACACTGTTTTACATTTATGATTCCATGCATTGTGATATACTCTTCTTTCCTTCATTTAAGGAGGGAATGTCAAGCAAAATACTTTGATTTTGTATTGCTGATCTGAATTAGTCCTTTTCCACAATTTGAATTCCTGGAGTCAAGGCTCAGTTCTCCATTTAATCTGATCACACCATTCAGGGTGCGGTAATACGGACGGGAAGAATGATGTTAATCAGTCTTGAAATGTTGTAACCCAAGGCTGCCTGGAGTTCCCAGTCACCGCGTATGTGTTCCGCTTTTCCATTTTCTCAATTAACTCTTCCCAGAGTGAGCTGCAGGTAAAGCTGTCGTGTCTTGTCATTGTGCGTGAAAACCCTACCGTGGTCTTTTTTTTTTTTATAAAGAAAAATGACGGTGTCTTTTGGTGTGTTCAGGTTCCTGTTTCATTTTCATTGATGTCAGATGCTGTGTATGTGGAACCCACGGACATTATTGAGCATTCTTCCCATGTACCTGAATGTCATCATTCGTTTAATGAATTTTCTTCAAATTAAATGGATCATTCAGAGTCTTAACTGCTTTGTTTTTGATTAATCTCAGCTATCACGGCAGTGTTGTTGTGACCAGGTCCTCAACACCTCAATAGGTAAGGGTTGAATCCATGTCTGAAAGGGGGGCAGCAGGAGGGGCTTTTAATCTCATTTTTCCTTTAAAGGGGAATACAATACCTGGAACCTTCATTATCCTCCATCACTTCCCTTCATATTCAGTGTTCTTTAATGTTCCCATGTTATTTCCTCCTAATCCGCAACTGTGGAACACTCTGCTCCATTCAATTACTGGTTAGATGGGAATGGAATGAGACATGATTTTCATCGCGCAATCCCCAGCAGAGTTGCTGCTTCAGGTGGGTCGTAAACTGGTCCGTTTTCTTTGTTTTGTCCTGTTTAACCACTCCAGCCATCCTTGTGATCAGGTGTTTCCCTAACAGGCAGAAATATTCCTCCCTGAACGCAACGAAAACAAATAAAAAGTTATTACACAGGCCTTTATGTCCAGAAAGGTCAGTGTTCAAAGCACTCACGAAAGAAAAGCAGTATTATTTATTGGCCTATTGAATGATACCACATTGTTCATTTGTTTCAAACCGTAATACGAGAAAGGGCTAATTGCTCAATTCATTCAAAGAGTCGAACAGGCACAATGGATAGAAGGTCCACATGCTTTCCTACATAATTCTACTTCATTCAGTGGACTTCTGATAAGATTCTATGTTGATATCACAGTGGCGCAACCAGTGGAACTGATGCTTCACAGCTCCAGCAGCCTTGGTTCAATCCTGACCTCCAGTGCAAAGTGTGTGCAGAGTTTGCACGTTCTTCCTGTGACTGCATGGATTTCCGCATGGGTGATCGTAGTTTCCACCCACACTCCAAAAACACGTAGCTGGATAGATAATTGTCATTGTACATAGCCCCTGGTGTGTAGATGAGTGGTAGAATCTGAGGGTGTATTGATGGGAATGTATAAAATGGCATCAGTCTAAATGAGTGTCTGATGGTCAGTATGGACGCGGTGGGTCGAATGGCCTGGTTCCAATGATACTATGACTAAATCGAATTAGAAAAAAATAGCATTGTTTTATAAAAATATAGAGCAACATTTCCAATTACAAAGTGGTGAAATTCCCCCAAACATGTATTTGTTTTAAAATCATTTTCCTCTCAACATGTATTCTGCAGTTTCATATTTGAATACAAAAGTTCTTAGGTTCAAAGTGATATTTTCAGTGGATATGTCAAAAAAAAGCACAAATTCCTAAAAAGAACATTGAATCTAGGTAAATTGTGGAACATAATGCAGCTTTTTGACATGGTGTTTACACAACTAAGTCCTCAGTTCCTGAAGCCAAGCAGAGTTGGCAGTGATTCTTCAAAGCTGTTACAATCTCCCACTGTTTTGCCCAATTTAGTACCAGGCAAATGGTTCAAAAGCTCTTTGCTGCGTTTTATCTTTCTGATTTGAAACATTTCAGGTGTTAATGATAGTCATCAACATGTTTTCCTCAATTTAAATTGCTGCTTTGAAACACCTTCGTTTCTCATGACATGGCTCACTCTCTATCCACTTGGACTGTCATCTTTTCTGTTATTCCAAAACAGAAAAAATTGACAAAAGAAAAAACTCTTCTGTTATTACAAATTCAGGTATTCCCCTTTAAAGTCACATCTGCTAAAGCAATGCATGCTTTCGCTAGTTAAACATTGTTGCATTTGTCTTCTGAGTAACGCAATGTGTTTGTTCCTATCCATTTTCCCTAATCCTGCCATTCCTCCCCCCTGTCAGCATGGTGAAGCCCATTATAGATGAATATTTAAGTTGTTAGACACATAGAATTGCTGCTCTGTTGCACAGCAGTGTAATCATTTACTAACCATCATTAATTTCACATTGCAGCAAATTTAGGAAGTGTCAAAGAAATTCAGTGGAATTATTTTTGAATTTATGAGATGATATTGTATAAACTAAATAAAATATCGTAAGCTTTCTGTGATTGATGGGTCTGTTGAAAGTTAGAACAATTTCCCTCTCATGCAATCTTCTTAATGGAGGAAGTATAGGATCGACATAAACAAAGAACTGTACCTGAAGTATCCTCAGGCCCAATTGGTAATCCAGTCTGTACTACGCTATGTCAGTGTCCTATTTCATTTTAGGTGAGAACCATTTTTCAGTCTAAAGGCCACAAAGTTGTGAAAGCAACAGCAGCCCATCCTTGAGGTTAAGCAACAATTCACTCGCATTATGTAATGAAATCAAAGTGGATGTGTTAATTACACGTCTGAAAAACACTTTGAAACAAAGCCAAACAGATGAACGATCATGACTCCGGTGCTGTGACAGGAGTCAAGATAATGACAGATTTTTTTTTAATTTGCCTCCTACAATAAAACTGGTTTGTTACTAGCACTGATTTTTTTGTTTAATTGCATGTGTGCCAACTGATAATTGCATGCTTTGTCTTTATATTTAAATTGTTCAATTGTACATCTTTACTGCCGGCACTGGAGATGTATAAGGTATCTGATAGTTTTGTGAAGAAGAATGAACTGTGTACAAATAAATGTACATGCACACTTCTCTCCTTCGCTAGCTAACAAATGAATGAGTGCAATTAGTGTGAATCCAACCAAATATCCTTTCAATACCAATAGATTCAACTTCTGGGTATTGTAAACACTGTCCCTTCCCTGCTGGAAATTAATGACTGAACTGTAAGCATTGTGTTTGATCCAAACTTAGTCATAAAAGGTGATGCATAAATAGTTACATTGTCTTGAAATTCTCAAAAGCTTTAAAATAACAAAAAGTGTGGTTCATAACACAGATCATTGGTTAGTAACCCTGATGTTTTATGACTGGTAGGTCTCTCTCTAACAGTCCATTTTTCTACTCTTGTTGCTTTTCTCTTCCCTTTAGCATGCATTACCTGTTTCTGGAGTAAGCTTCAACAGGTGGCTGCTATTTAGTGTATTGACAGAGGGGCTTACCTTTACATATAAGTTGAGTGGTGAATGTCAGTGGTCATCTGGATGATAGAGCATAACAAGTTGATCTATTTATATATCCACAAATGGGAGTTATATCGGCTATCCATACCTTGTATTAATGGTGCAGGAACACTCTCAGCGTAGCATTGGTAGTCTTAACATCATGTAGGCGAGAGAAATTGAGGCCACCTAACCTTTGGACATGGACTGATGTCCACATAGCTTCCTTATTTCACATGATAGGCCTATTTTAATAGGGAAACAAGGTCACTTAGGTCAATCCATGGAACTAGTGTCACTCAGTCGTGTTACTGTTCTGTGTGCTGTATCTTTTGAGTTTTAATTCCCAACTTTTTCACCACTTCTGATCTGTACTCCTGAGGACAAGTATTAGTTAATTTTCTGTATTCAGACCATTCCAGCCAAGTAGAGCACCAATCTATAAATCATGATGGTGTGTCCATATTGGCACTGTCCTCTTTCAGCTCCTTGTCTAATGGAAAGTCTCTGTGTGCTGCAAAGAAAAGAAATAGGGAAAGAACCGTTAGCAATTAATGTTAAGGTTGAGTATTGGCTGCTGTAGGCTCTTCAGAGTGTATGAGCGCAAGGCTTCAATAACAGAGAGAAAAGGCAGCATTTCCTCCAATGCATTAGGGTTCAATTGAACATTACCGTGTCACATTTCCCAATTGGGGAGAAGTAACAAATAGAGATTTTCATATTGTTGTGTGCAGCTTTTTTATACTTGAAAACTGCGGTTGGTTTTCCCAGCACTGGTCAAGCAGCAGCATTCAACTTCTACTATTCTATCAGGAAATATATTCTGGTGAGAAGCGTATAAAGAGACCATGAGAGGTTCAATCAATATGTGAAGATAAATTAATGCGGTTCATTGACAATGTGAAATTAGAAGAAGTTACATCAAGGAATAAGGCTGCAGCAGAAAAACTAAACAAATGTTTTACTTAGCAACTAGAACTCATGGAACTGGAATATTCTCTTGCATGGAAGGGGTGGTTGTTGAAGAGAAAACCAAGGATTGGGATAAACAAACCATTTTCATATTGGCTGTGATTAGTTGGGGGGTGGGGCTGCAGGGATTAGTGCTGAGGCCTCTGCTGCTGAAAATTGAGTCAGTGAATTGGATTTAAGGATCATGCTTAATATATCTGCGTTGTCTGATAGTACTGAGCCAGGTGCTGGTATAGGTTTTGAGAAGGATGCAGAGATGCTTCAGGGAGTTATAAAGATGCTAAGTGACTAGAAAAGGAAATGGCAGATAGAATACAGTGTGGGAAATGTGAGGTTATCCATTTTGGTAAATAAATAGAAAAGTAAACTTTTTTTAAATTGGAAGAGATTGTGTTGATGCCTTACAGCTCCAGGGACCCGGGTTCGATCCTGACTACGGGCGTTGTCTGTATGGAGTTTGTACGTTCTTCTGTAACTGTGTGGGGTTTCTCCAGGTGCTCCGGTTTCCTCTCACACTCCAAACACGTACAGGTTTGTAGGTTAATTGGCTTTGGTAAAATTACAAATTGTCCCTAGTATATAGGATATTGCTGGTGTACGGGGTGATCGCTGTTTGGTGCCGACTTCGTGGAACGAAGGGCCTGTTTCCACACTGTTTGTCTAAAGATTTAACGATGTTGGCAATTTGAGATACTTGAGTCTCCATGTACATCACTCACATTAGCATGCCGACATAGTAAGCAACCTGGAACTCAGATGATATGTTCTTTGAAGCAAGTGGATTTGAGCACAAGAGTAAGTCGGAAAGACCTGCAGATGCTGGTTTAAATCGAAGGTAGACACAAAATGCTGGAGTAACTCAGCGGGACAGGCAGCATCTCTGGAGAGAAGGAATGGGCTCTTTGAATATCATTTACACATCTGGTCTCCTTACCTGAGAACTGATGTACTCGCACAAGAGGCGATTCAACAAAGGCTCACAAAGTTGATTTCTGGAATGGTAGGCTTTATCCCAAGGAGAAATAAATAGACTGGCCTGTACTCTCCAGAGTTTAGTAGAATAAGGGATGATCCTATTGTACACATTTCCTTTAGACTTTGTAAGATAGATGCTGGGATAGTGTGGTGTCCAGAAACAAGGGTCAGAATCTCAACTTAAGGGCTCGGAGCTTCCAGACTGAAAGGACACTGAATCTCTTCATCCAGAATTTAATTAATCCTTTCAATTATTTACATAAACGAGCAGTGAAAGCTTAGTCACTGACTGTATCGAGGCACAGATTGGTAGATTCAGGCATATTGGGGAAATCAAAGGATTTTTGATTACTGTAGGAAGGTAACATTGAAGTAAAAGATCAGCCATGGTCTTGCTGAACGATGGAGGAGATTCAAAAGGTCAAATAGCTATTCCTGCATTGACCATTTGATACAGTATGTCTCTGAGAGAACATTAAATGGCATTGGAGATGTTTGATTTTCCGTCTCGGGGCTGGTTGCCATGAGAATTTAGTCATAGTGACAACATATCCTTCGATGTGCCCATTGATCACATCCTTGGTGCACATATTTAATTCAGGCCTTGAAGATAGAACTTCAATACATTCCCTTCCCCACATGCAGCTATTTATCAGTTCCTCATTAATTAGTACATTTGACCCCCATAAAAGATTGCTTTCAGCATGATTTATCATGAACAGCAGCCGAGATGTTGTGATCCTGTATCCTGAAGCCATTTTGCCGTAAATGCACATTTCTGTTCTGTGCAAGAGAAAATATAGAAAAAAAAAGTCACCTCTGATTAAGCCATTTATCTGCTCAATTCATCTATCCTTTATTGACGGGGCACTAATTATGCACTGCAGCAGCAGGAACAAGACATTTTGTAACCATATAGCCAAGAAATTGGAAGGGGACATAGAAAATAGGTGCAGGAGTAGGCCATTCGGCCCTTCGAGCCTGCACCGCCATTCAATATGATCATGGTTGATCATCCAACTCAGGATCCTGTACCTGCCTTCTCTCCCTGATCCCTTTAGCCACAAGGTCCACATCTTACTCCCTCTTAAATATAGCCAATTAACCCTCTTAAATATAGCCAATTAACATATTTAATACCAATAAATAGATGCTTTGAAGCAAGACGAGAGAGATTTTCTTTGTGAACCTACCGCTGGGAAAGTCAGCAGTCAAAGCCCAGTGCATCTTGGAAGAGTCACAATCAAGAAGAAGTAGTTACAATATAGTCACTTAAAATGGCACAGTGGCGCAGTGGTAGAGATGCCGCCTTACAGCTCCAGAGACCCGGGTTTGACCCTGACTATGAGTGCTGTCTGTACAGGGTTTGTACGTTCTCCCTGTGACTGCATGGGTTTTCTCCGAGAACTTCGGTTTCCTCCCACACTCCAAAGATGTACAGGTTTGTAGGTTAGTTGGCTTCTGAAAATTGTAAATGGTCCATAGTGTTTAGGATAGTTTTAGTGTATGGGGTGGTCGCTGGTCGGCGCAGACTTGATGGGCCGAAGGGCCTGTTTCCACGCTGTATCTCTAAAGTCTAAAATCTAACTGAGGTACATATACATTTCTTCTCTCAGCCGGAAGAGAATTTCCCGAATTCTCTGCCCCCCCCGAGGATAGTGATCATTAAAAATATTTAAGGTGGAGATCGATAAATATTTGATACATCAAGCAGTTGAAGGCCACGGAACTGATACTGTTGAAGAGTTGAGGGCAGCATGGATTGGACATGATGATATTGAGTGGCAGAGCAGGCTTCAGATGCCTAATGGCCTACTCTTGCTTCTATTTTCTTATGTTTTCAAGCTGCTAATCAGATCTTGAATGAGGAATTCAGCTAGTTTTAGAGTTAGGGTCAGGTAACAGGCTTGGGGTTATAAGAGGACAGAGAGCCAGGGATGGTGGGAGATTGTGGAGGGTCTGGATTGGAAAGGTAAGTTCAACGCCAGTAGGTTGGCAGAGGAGTTGATAGGGAAGTGGGAGGGACGTTGCCTGCCAGGAATGGTGAAGTGATGGGGTGGAGCTCGGCTATCCAGTTAGACAGCTCAGTTCCTGGGAGAGGTTCAATGCAATCTGCCATGGATCAGTAGTCAGCAAGTGGTTGGTCAAACAAATGGAAGATCATATCTACTCCATGCGACAACATCTTCTGGACCAGTTCCTGCCTTGAAGCTGAAATTGCTCATCCAAGAAATGACTTTTATATGACATATGGACAGATATATGGATAGAAAAGGTTTAGAGGAATATGCACCAAATGCAAGCAAAAGGGACTAGCCCAAAATGCCAACTTGGTCAGCATGGACAAGGTTGGACAAAAGGCCTGTTTCTGTGCAGTACAGCTCTATGTCTCTGTGAGTCAATACCCAGAGTGGGCATTGGTGTTCAAGTCAGGTGTTAGTGTAGTCCCCGTTGCAGTTGGAGCTTCAGCTTGTCGATCAGTACATGAAGGTCAGATGAAGGCCATAAGATTAGATGTTGTTGGGTGTAGTTCTTGAGAGAACTGGATTTTAGAATGCCTATGGGGCCTGCCCCACTTAGGCGACCTCTTAGGCGAGTTTAGGAGACTGAACTCGCCACAAGATCGCCACATGGTCGCCACATGGTCGCAGGTGGTCCCCTTCATGGTCGAGAGGAGTTCCCGCATTCTGGCAACTAGTGCGGCCTCAGTATGGTCGCCATGGAGAAACTCGATACTTTTGAAGTCGTAGGTGCAGTGGTAGTGGGGTCACCATGTTGTTGTAGGTAGTCGTGGCAGCCGTAGGTAGTTTTAGTCTCCTTTGCTGACCGGGCATTTTCACTGGCTCATTGGGGGGAAAAAACATATGCACAAGTTTTCAGTACCAAGGAAAACCGACTAAATGCCCGGCTAAACTTCACAGCTGTGTATCTCTGGCTTATTAAAAGTTGTCTGACTTCTTAAAAGTGTCTCCACTCCTTTCCCCCCCACCCTCTCTCCCCCCCCTTTCTCTCCCCCCCCTTCCCTTTCCCCCCCTTCCATTCCCCCCCTTCCATTCCCCCCCCCTTCCCTTTCCTCTTTCCCCTTCCCTTTCCCCTCACCTTTCCCCTTCCCTTTCCCCCCTTCCCTTCTTCCCCCCCCTTCTCCCCCCCCTTCTCCCCCCCCCTTCTCCCCCCCCCTTCTCCCCCCCCTTCTCCCCCCCCTTCTCCCCCCCCCCTTCTCCCCCCCCCCTTCTCCCCCCCCCCTTCTCCCCCCCCCCTTCCCCCCCCCCCTTCTCCCCCCCCCCCTTCTCCCCCCCCCCCCTTCTCCCCCCCCCCCCTTCTCCCCCCCCCCTTCTCCCCCCCCCCCTTCTCCCTTAAGCCTGTTCATAAAGCCAGGTTTCCAAAGCCCATCTGAAATCTGCTCGGACATATTAGGCCATAAGACATAGGAGCAGAATTAGGCCATTCAGCCCATTGGATGCCACTGCACCCATCAGGCTCCTCCTTGTGTTGAACCATCAGGTGCCCAATGGATCTGAGAAACAATAGTAGACTTAGAGATCGATGTGGAAAATTAGTGACCTACGTGATTAAGTGTTGATTTCCCATTCTGTTTTGTTTTCATTAAATTTGAACAGTATAGTATGCTGAAGCAAAGTGATGTACTATCTGTAGATAGTGATACAAGAAATCCATTCATTGAAACCAAATTAAATTACAGAATATTCATTAATCTGGCATGGGAAAACTGGAATTTCTTATACAATTGTAGTCATTCTCACTGCAGGTCTAATTTCACCCTCATTTTATTTAGATTTCTCATCCCCATTTTGAAGTTTCCTTCACTATTCCTCAATAAGAAAGAAGGGTGGAGAATGTGCTCTTTAATAAGCTGCACGGATAGATAATGTTTTGCTTTCCATGGATGTAATTACAGTATCTGCCACATTGATATACACTCCTCTCTGGACCTATGCCAGTGAGCAATGAAGTTTTTACCCAGTTTAGCAGCCACAGGTTTAAACTGGAGTTAACTTTTGCAGAGACTGCAGTGAAAAATTTACTTCATTGTGAAGTCAGGGAGTTGGTGTGCAGTTTACCATTTTCCTTGACAGATGTGTGCTGGAGAATTGAAGAAGCAGGTTGTGGAGGTCCCATTAATATAGGATAGCAGGTGCTATCCAGAGGCTTGTCTCTCATGATAGAGTGAAAGCAACCCTACATTGCTTCTACATGGTGAAACATGAATCTTCCAGCTCAGATGCTGAATGATAACTTGCCCTCGGCACTGTCATCCTTCACCTTGAAAAGCACACTCATGAATGTTAGAGTATATCCTCCTTTTGGACACCTACAGAAATTAAATGAAGTTTAATTTGAGGTGTTGTAGGAATACTAATAACTCTTGGGAACGGTGAGTACGTTCATCAAGCAAGCTAAAAGCCCAATTGAACGAATAATGAGGTTAGTAGGGGACATGCACATGAGATGACTTTTGACCATTTTTGTAGGGACATGTTAAACACTTATGTAAAATGCTCAGTGAAGAATGTAGGGCCATAAATTGTTACTCTCCTCATCCCAATTCCCATCTCCTGCTTAAGCTATTGGAAGTGGGCAATGGGGACTCGAGTTTCTCACGTTTAGTCACTTCTTGCAGGTCTGTAAAGTTAGTTAATAAAGTCTAAACTTCACGAATATCTTCTGAGTGAAAGCAAAACAACCAATATTACCCAGTTTTCTCTCACAGACCCCTGAAATTTTAAAGGCAAACATTGGCCCAGAATGTGGGCAAAGCATTGAGAGACATTTAAATCCATTTATGATAAATTATCTATTCATGATATATTATCTATTGGGTAAGACTCGTGAGAAACTAGGTTTGATAAGATGAAAATGGTACACTTAAATTAAATTAAATTAAATAGGCCTAGATAGAGTAGAAATGGGAGGATTTTCCAGTAGTGGGAGAGTCTAGGACCAGAGGGCACAGCCTCAAAATAAAAGGACATAACTTTAGAATGGAGATGACGAGGAATTTCTTTAGCCAAAGGGTGGTAAATCTGTGGAATTCATTGCCACAGACAACAGTGGATATTTATAATATGGAGATTGATAGGCAGGAGAATGTGGTTAAGAGAGAAAATGATCGAATGGTGGAGCAGACTCAAAGGGGCCGAATGGTCTTATTCTGCTCCCATGTCTTAAAGTCTTAAACAAAAACAAATGGAACAGATTAAGGTTCCATTGAAAACTCAATGTTGCCTGTAACTAAACCCAGTTATGATTCAACTTGGATAAATAGACGCCTCATCTAAAAATAAATATAAATACCGTTTTGCATGCAGAGGAAAGAGGAGTGTGGAAATAAACTTTTGTTGTTATTTGTACAACACTTTGATGCTTAGTAAGTTTAAAAATTGGTACTGCTACGAAGTATTCAAAAATGCATCAGTCGGTCCCATTCAAGATTTGAATAGTCCAGATGCAGAGCAGAACTGCCTCAATCTACCCCTCGTTTTTCATAGATTATCATAGTTTTGGTGCTGCTGGGTCAAGGTACCTAAGATATTGACATTCCCTAATTGCTCTTCCTCAGACTATGACAGCATCTTCTTGCGTATGGCGTGCACAGCCTAAAGTTGTAGGACAACTTCTTCTATTTGATCTTATTTGACTGTGCACGCCAGGTTGATTGCATTCGTCGAACCACATGAAGGTTGCAATCTCCCACCCCACTATGACAGCTATAAAGTACAACATATAGTAATGTGTAAAAGAGTTTTGCGCTGCTTGGTGTAATTATTCATCTGGGTTCATTCATGTACCTTCATGCTAACAGATCTTACAGTTTTAAAGAGGAACTGTTCACCTCATTATCTGTGGTTGCTCTCAGTCCTATTGGGTAAAAAGAACAATTGGTTACTGATGCCAGCAAATAAACACAATCCTTAAATGATAAATCACATGTTTGTCAGGACATGATTTTCTTTGATGTAGTATCTGTAATCCCATTAGTTACAGATTGTATTTTTCCTTCATTGCCTTCACCCAGGGTGACCTAAATATGATCTCTTAAGGATCCATTAACATCGCAACTGGACTACTTGCTAAAGGCTTATGACAATTTACAACCTAAAATAATAGTCTTAAATGATTGAGCAAGAATTAATGTCTCTTTTGACAGCCATGTTTTAAATGGCAAACAGAATATTTCCTCTAAATATATTCTGTGCAAGATATATGCTTGATTAAATGTGTTGCACAGAAAATATTTAATACAGGTGAGTTTTCTGCTGTTTGTCCTGTCCCATATTTTATTTATTTTAATTATTAATGCATTTTTTTCTACATTGTGTCTAACAATTATAATGCAGCTGAAATTTCAACTCCATAATTCTCCTGTTTATTAATAGATCTACCTTTCAAGATGCCTGTTTTGATGTATTTGCATTTTTACATACTGGTATAAGGGGAGGCCACTAGACATTGATAGATTAGATGCAATTCCGCCTTCCATCACAGTGAGGAATGTGGAGGAGTCACTGTGGTGGATGTTTATGTTAAAGTGTATTTTGTGTGTTTTGCTTTTTATTTGTATGACTGACTTGGCAAATGAAACTCCTCGTGTGTTGCAAAACATACTTGGCTAATAAAGTATTATTGTGATTGTGATTGTGAATAAGATTGGTGATAGGATGTGAACTATATAGAGTAATATGCAATCAATAACTAAAAAGTGGCGTGCATGATAAATGTTATTCATGGATGTTGTGCTTCATGTATTTTCTCTTAACTCGTGTATACACACCAATGGAAAATTGTTTCTGGAGGCAAATGCCATAAAAGCCCAACTCTTATCCAACTACAGCAAATTTCTAATTTTTGGAGATATCTGAGATTGAGAGTTATCAAGCTTGCATATAAAGAAAATGAGTGTGTGGGATGAAGCATTTCTGAACTGCGCAATGTCTGGGCAATAGTAATATGTTTAAACATAATGCCGGTTTACCTGGCTCCCATCTAGTTTGCTCCCTTTGAACAGTAGTAGGTAATGATTAGGTCTACCACGTCCAGTGAATAAGATTAAAATTACTCCCCAACTTCAAGACTAGAACGTAGTCCACATCATGAATAATACTAAATGGATAATATAACAGCTTGGTTTCCATTTTCAAGATTAGTCAATGCAAACGAATTTCAGAAGTGGATTGCAATGTGGCAACACTACTACACTGTGCATTTGATGCAAATAACCAAGGATGAATTTAACCTCTAATTGGTTTGGAGTGGCTTCAATTCAACCTTCTTTTACAACATCCCATTTACCCTCTGGTTTCCTCCACTGCCCCGCCATCATTTCTCCTTGCATCAAAAACATTCAAGTTTACTTGTGGTATAATAATTTACTCTGTTTCTACAGCTAATTTTAAATAACAATGAAATGGAATATTTCCAAACAGATGCTGGATATTGGAAATGAAATAACGTTTTGAAATCATGTAAAAACATAAAATGCTGGAAATACTCATTGGGTCAGATAGCAAGTGTCATCGACCTGAAACATTAGCTCTGTTTCTCTCTTTCCTGATCTGTTGAATATTTCCAGCACTTTCCCTGTACTAGATTCCCAGCATCTGTTATTGGGGTTTTATGTTTCTGCTTTTGTTATATATAAGATAGAGTGTGGTATTTTAAAAAGAGGAACTGGTTAAACTATTCTGAAAATCTTTCATTTATAACAAAATAATCTTTAATTATTTCTAATTACAATATATAATTTCTTTATCTTTAATTAAAAATAATAACGTGATATCTAATTGCCATGACAGCAGCACTGGAGCAATACATGAAGCTGGGAATTGCCTAAGATTTGTAACGTATTTCATGTTATTCTATTAACGGGATTTGTTTTGATTATAAATTCTGAGTACAGTTATGTGGATTTGAATTTTTGATTAATTTTGGGCTTGTCCTATTATATGTGAGTTGAACTGAAATGTCAGGAAAGACTCTATGAATCCTAAAGTGAAGATGTTCTATTTAATCTCCCAATGTAATTGTAAATTCCATTAAGAAGAGCAAATGAGGACATAATCAAGACCAGAAATGGAACAATGCTGGTTGTGTGCCCCTCAGCCAGTTGTTTAGCAAAAGATTAACCATTGGACATACGGTAAGCTGCAAGCCTCGCGTAACACCTCCCCAATAGCTTGTCCATATAAACGTCAGATCCACCAGGCAGCAAAGGTAATAGGCCAGCTCCTGCTAATATTTAGTGAGCAATCCTGTAGAAAAATGGTGGCGAACAGCAGTCTGCACGTCAGAGAGTGTTCTGAACTACCCCCAAACAATGCATTGCAATAGGGAAGTACAGAATACATGGGAGGTCAGATGACCTCTCGTTCTGTTATGGGGCACTGAGTGTAGGGGTAATCCACAAAGTCCTGAGCTGAGGCGTGAGACACACTTCATCTCACTAGGGTCAGCGGCCATCAAGAAAAGGGCTAAGTTTACAAGAGGTTTTAGTTTTTTTTCTTTTATTCACTATATGTTTGAGTTTTAATTATTTGACACCAGCTTCCGGTCATTTTTAATGGTTTTATAAAATATATATTTTAAATTATTCAAACCAATTTCAACATTTTCGGTGTGGGCTAGGCTAGGGTGGGGTGTGGTGGGGGATTGAGTGCAGCTTTTTAAGATGAAGTAGCTGGAGACCTGCTCATCACTTTGCAAGGTGGCTGTGGAACTGTGGCCTCTTGTCATTTGACAACATGTAAGAGTGGCAATGGGGATGGTAGGAAGGTCGAGTGCAGGGAGAGGGTCAGATCGAGCATGATCCAGCCCAATATTTGATGAATTGTGTGTTGTAAGTGCTCTTCTCCATTTACTTACATTTATTGCTTCACAAAATTTCTTTTCCTCCTCTTTAGGTTCCTCCACAGAACTTGGCATTCCTTGCTGAGAGGCAGGGTTGGCAAACTCCATTCAGGTATCTGCCCATGCTCCTCTGTAACTTCCCTGTAGGTGAAGTGCTCACAGCTGGCTTGTGGTGACACCCAACCTATCACTTCACTGATGCCCCACTTACCTGTGTCCTGTCCTACCACCACCACCTCTCTTTGTCCCACCCACTAACATCCCTACCAGGTTTGTGAACCTCTGAAAACAGTTGTGGCAGCAAAGCTGGACCCAGTCACTCAGTGACAACGTTTGTTCATTCATCCTTCTCCTAAGACTCCCACACATAACTTCAGCCAGTCAACATAGGCAAACAGTTTTTCCTAAGGAGATTTCCTAGTGCACTCTCAATCCCGGAAACCTGATCAGAAGTTTGGCGCAATGCCCCATACATTACAGGAATCAAATATCAGGTTTCAATGGCTCCAGTAAATAAACTCGAAGATTGTTAACATAAACTTGCATCTCATTTTCAAGTAATCTCTTGAAAGACAAGCCATAACAAAAATGGAAATATTATAACAAATTAGACAAAAGCTCTCAATTTCCTCACTTTAACTGCCAGAGAGTGTTCAATGGCGCTGTCTGCATTATGCTGAGAATACCCAACTATCAGCTAAACATTGCATTTATAGCCAAGAATCAACATATGCAATCAGATAAAACTTTTGAATAAGAAGGGATTCTGGAAGATGCAATTGTCCTTCCCAATTGATACATTTTGGGCTCATCGTAGTCAATCAGCTGCTTTTTACACCACGGCTGATTTTGATATTAAATCGGACATGGGAATGAAAATCGGGTGTATTGTAGAATGGGCTGACTAATCGGTATGAGCAACTTTTGTGTTTTTAGCAAATGGCCCATTTCACCCTTGCTCCAATGAACAATGTTTTCATTACTTCAAAAAGCACCAGCACCGTGTGAATTAATGTAGAGACACTGAGGTACGTTAGAATCCAAAATACCAGACAGGAAACACATGGAATCTGATATACTCCATCCAATCCTAGCTCTACAGCTTGCATGTCACACAACAAAATTACACATGCAAACTATAAAGATAATATTTGGTACAGAAATATAGAGAAAGATTTTTTCAGCAGTTCTTTTGAATTTATGTCACTTTTTTGAGTGTGATATACTCTTCTTTCTTGGGTTGTTCCTCCAACTCATTCTTGAAATGTGATATCCTTCAACCAAAGAGGTAACTGGGTAACCAACTCTCCGAACGCTATCAGTGTAGTTCTGAATCTCTGGTTAACTCAGGAATAATGATTCTTCCTTTGCTTATAGGGCCATCTTTGACCTTCACTCAGAGAGGTTGTTCCTATTTGCCCTCTGATTATTAAAGGATTATAGTGCTTCAAATTGGGGTCAGTAGCTTTACTTGCTGATTTACATCAATAACTTTTTATCCAAAGCATTCACCTATTTAAAACAGATCATGGATTCATATAGCATGGAAATATCCCCATTGGCCCAACTCATCCATGACAACCAGGTTTTAAAATGCTAGTCCCAATTGCTATTGTATTTGTATTTATGGCCCATTTCCCTTTAACCTTTTCTATCGATGTACCTGCCTCAATGTCTTTTAAATATCACCATTGTACCTGCCTCTGCAGC
Source organism: Amblyraja radiata (assembly GCF_010909765.2). Taxonomy (NCBI): domain Eukaryota; kingdom Metazoa; phylum Chordata; class Chondrichthyes; order Rajiformes; family Rajidae; genus Amblyraja; species Amblyraja radiata. The sequence continues at coordinate 13,461,248 of NC_045988.1, forward strand.
TTGTTCCAGTAGCTCACTCAATATGTGCACCATCCTCTGTGTGCAGAAATTGCCCTCTTTTAAATCATTCCCCTCCACCTTAAACCTATCCACTGGTTCTGGCCTTCCCTACCCTTCTGGAAAAGCTATGACCATTCTCCATATCATTGTCTCTCGTTATTTTGTTTTCCCCTATAAGCTTATCTCTTAACCTCCTATTCTCCAGGGAAAAAAAGTCCCAACCTATCCTTATATCTCAAACCCTCGAGTCCAGGTAACTTTCTGGTGAATCTTTTCTGCACCCTTTCCAGTTTAACAACACCCTTTCTATAGCAGAGTGATCAAATATAATTCAAAGTTCTGGTGGCTACCAACTCAGGAACCTGAACCTCCATGATTAAAACCTCTCCCCAGTTCTCTCCACACACACTAAATTTACTTGCAAGAGCTCTCATCCAGCAGGCCATCTTCTTTATGCTTCGCAGCATCCCTATCCAATTTATGCGCATTCAACCCTAAAACCACCGGGCCACTGCAGCCAGCCAGTCATTGCGATTTGCTCAGTCTGTCATCTAAAAATTAAAGTTGACCTCAGTTTTTCACCTCAAGCCATGATTTTGAGGTAGACTCCAATAAATCATGAGAACAATGTACCCACAATGGTTGAATGGTGGGGTTGAGGTGAACAGGACAATATATATTTAAGAAAAAGCTGGGTGCACGTGATGAAGAAATAAATAAATAGTGATATGTTTGGATGAAACTGGAATGTCTTGAGCAGATATAAACACTATCTCGACCATTATGGACAATTTGGCCAGTTTGTGAAATGTAAATTCTGTATTGTGGGGTTGCTCAGTATAAAGACTCATCAGCAAAGCCCACACATTCTCATTCCGTGTGATTAGCATACTACTGGTTTAGAACTACTGAAAATATATTTTCACTATGTCATTAATTGTGCATTCAATAATGCTTTGGTTAGGCAGGGAATCAAAACAAAGCAGAAAACATAAGAAACTCAAAGCAAATACATTCAGCTACATTTGCTCGCCAAAGTTCTATGGTGCCATTGGTGACGTGGAAATATCACAAGTGTGTCTGCCGATAGTTGGTGGTGGTTCTCATCTCTCTGCATATGGTTCAAAATAGAATAGGTGGTGAGTACAACCAGCAGCGGGTACTCATGCGTTTAACACCAAGACTGTTTCTCCCCAGGATAGTCCCTATTCAGATCGATTAAGACAGTTGGACCAAGAAAAGGGCAAATGAAGGAGGTCAAGGGTGGGATGAGGAAGGAGGTGAGGAGGAGAGTGAGGAGGTCAAAGTAATGGGAGTCAAAGTACAAAATGGCAGACAAGGTTGTGAGATAGGAGGCTAGTGTTGAACATTGTAAATTGCACTGAGGGGTGGAGAGAAACACTGGATCATCATGCAAGTACCTAAACACTTGAAATCTTCCTGTACCATCTAGAAGTTTGTAATATGGTAATAATATTACAGTGGGTTTGGCTACAAAGCTTAAGTTAGTTTACTGTTGTAAGTGCCTATCTCAGCACCACTAACCATCGTGGCTTTAATTATAGGTACTTTGTAGTGAATAGAATAACTGTCCATTGAAATGTAATGTTGTTACCCACATATCATTTTTAATTCATATATTTACTAGATGATTAGTAAATAAATAAAATCTGCTTTAGAAAATGAAATAAAATAGTTCAGTGTTTGTAATATCGGTGATATCAATACATTCTGGGTAGATCTATTAAAGTTGGTGGCAAAATAAGAATTGGCCAGCATTGTGTGATGTTTTTCCTCAGCATTGTTAACTTAACTCCTGGCCTGTAAACCAATGTCACTGTTTAGTTTAGTACAATTATGTCAGGGTAATATATGATCGAAACTACTTTAAATAATTTCCACTACTTTCTTCGATCCAACCCCACGCAAATTACTAAAAATATGAATACTCCATCAATGACTTCTCAAGTGTTTTGACTTGTGTGCTGTAGGATCATACATGTGTTGCCAGACTGTAGGCTCTATGACTTCAGCGAGAGGACATGTAAGCGAAATTAAGAGAGATGTCCTAATGCCCTTCTACCAGATACAGGGGCAGAGACATAATTGTATCCTCTCATCTGAGAGAAGGTTTTGTATGGTTAGAAACAGCATATGGATGTAAATGAACACATAACTAGGAACATTTTAATTTCAGAAAGAAGCCAGTGAGTGGGATTTATAGTTTGTACCAGCACTCTATCACCTTAATTCTGGTGCAATAATTTTTAATGTGTAATAGTTGGGGTTTTTTGGAATATACAGATTTTAAAAAATGAAAATCATATCGCCTTTTACCTATTTCAGGGGAAGTGGGCCAGATAAATATCTAACCAGTTTTTTTTTCCTCAGTGTCCTGTGGAACCACTTTAAATAAACGATTCATTACTCGTGTAAATACTGGCTCAGGCATCGGTTTCATGCAGTGGAGCAAGAGTGGATCTTTCCCATTTTAGGTGACATCTTCTTCCCATTCTCTCCTGTATTACCCCTGTTTTACAGTCTCTGTGTATGGACAACTTAAGTATATTTTCATGCAGGCAAAGAAGACAAGTTTAACGTGGAGGTATACGAAAGGTATACGGCAAACTTGCCCAAATTAACCCTGCAAAGCCCAAAATCCAATTTAAGGTGAACTTCAGGCTTCACTCATGGGATACATACTCCATGTGCCTGAAAATTGATCATGATCATTTTCCACCTTCATGCTCCTTCCTCTTTACAGAGAACCAGCATCTGACAGAGTGCACAGTGATCTGGACTTCAATTTGCCAGGTAGAGTTTGACATTTAATGTTTCAGTTTCAATCATGGTAACTTCTAGATCTCAGTTTCTGTTTTGTGAGGCCAAGATACCCAACAGAAGGCAGGCATCTCTTGTGAGGATGAAGCAATAGTACTCCTTTAGTACAAAAATATTTTTGTAGACAATATCTCCGTAGATAACTGTGTGCATACAAAATGGGATTTGAATCCGTGTACAGACTCCATTGCTTTAACCACTCACCTATCTCTTCATAACATTCATTAAATCATTACTCTGCAATGCCAAATTACTTTTTTATAATCAGGCAAAGCCCAAGGACTAGGAGTGTATCATCACTTTGCTTTATATTGGATAGGATGACCAGTCTGGTCCAAGGGAATGAAGAGACTAGAAAATACAAAATTGTAACACTTTAAAAACCTAATTGCATTCAAGCAACTTGACTGTAATATTACACTGCTTTAAATATTTTAAATCTGGTCTGTCCAAACAAATCGTTGACTTTTGGTTCAGATTCTATAGTTAACATATTTTAATAAGTAGATGTTTTACTATCGCAAGTTATTGCTCAGTGACCCTTTTTATTTTTGTTTCTCTTGCTCTTGCAGGAGGCCTCCAGATACACATGGTGAGGCTGCTGTACCTGCGAGCTTTGAAGGACTGAGAAATCAACGTGTGAGAAAGCCCAAGAAGGCAACCCAGCTCCCCTCAAAACCACGGCGAAAAAACAGTGAGTGACTCAGTGGCATCTTGCAGAGACTGACTGAGGCACTCAACACTTCCGGGTTTTATAGTCCCTCCGGAAGGGGCGTGGCCTTCAGGAGAGAGAATCTCAACATTTTTTAAACACTCATAACTCTTTTATGTTTCATCGATGGGAACATTCCTCTTGTCCTGCACAGCGAAGGGGGACTCTGAGTAAGATGGCCAAAAATCACAGCCATAAGTGGCAGCGTTTTTTCTAAAATCAATGTACAGAACAACAGGATATATATATATATATAGTGTATCTATATCTGTATACTATGGATGGCTTGATCATAATCATGTATAGTCTTCTTGCTGACTAGATAGCACACAACAACATGCTTTTCACTGTACCTCGGTACACATGACAATAACAAACTAAACTAAACTAACATCACCTATCATAGACACAAAATACTGGAGTAACTCAGCAGGACAGGCTGCATCTCTGGAGAGAAATGGGTGACATTTCGGGTCGAGACCTTTCTCCAGACATTCAGACCCGAAACGTCACCCATTCCTCTCTCCAGAGATGCTGCCTGTCCCGCTGAGTTACATAGAAAATAGGTGCAGGAGGAGGCCGTTCGGTCCTTCGAGCTAGCACCGCCATTCGTTGTGATCATGGCTCATCGATTGTGATCAAGTTACTCCAGCATTTTGTGTCTACCTTCGATTTAAACCAGCATCTGCAGTTCTTTCTTTACATCACCTATCCATGTTCTCTGGAGATGCTGCCTGACCCGCTGAGTTACTCCAGCACTTTGTATCCTTCTGTGTGAGAAAATATGTTCATTAAAGATGCGATTTTCTACCAGTATTTTCATTATTCGGTTTTGTGACTGGGTATAGAAAATAGAATTATGTTTTCTGCAGTGAATTATCGTGCTGCAGCTTTAATTTTTAAATTAGTGCTGTCCCTCTGCAGTTACAGGCATAGACTCAGGCCCTTCAGCCCATCTTGTCCACACCGGCCAACATGTCCCAGCTACACTAGTCCCATCTGCCCACGTTTGGTCCATATCCCCCTAAACCTGTCCAATCCTTGTACCTGTCTAACTGTTTCTCAAATGTTGGGATAGTCCCTGCCTCAACCACCTTCTCTGGTAGCTTGTTCCATACACCCACCACCCTTTGTGTGAAAAAGTTACCCCTCAGATTCCTACTAAATCTTTTCCTGCAATAGAGCATCCTGCAAAAAGATCAATGGTAATTCTTTTTCCAAAGTAGTTAAGGTCCCCCAAACCCAAAAGTTCTCATTGAGAGACAGTGAGGACTAATTCTTGTTTTTTTCTTTGGTCAGGTTTTCCAATCTCACAGGTCCAGCAGCCCAGTGAATCTCAGGTTCTCCAGCCCCAAGGCATTCTCTACCTCCAAAAGAAGAAGAGACACTCTCGTCAGGACCCGTATGGTTATTTTTCTGCCATGAAGGAAGAGTTTCAAAAGTACAGACACCAGCCTGAGGATGAAGTGGCCATTCTGGGGATGGTGGATCATGAAGAACAACAAGGGCAGACAACCCTGCTTAAGTAATAGATATTAGTTTAACAAAATATTTGACACGAATTGTGAATCAATGTACAGAATGTGTTTCTCAGCTCGGAGAAGTCAAGTACAGACCCTGTGGTAGAAGTTAGCCTCATGGAAACAGCAGTATTATAGTGCTATTTTCGTAGCTACCTTTGCCACCATTCAAAGTATCAGCACCATATTCATATATATCCCTGGAAAGGTCTAATTAAAGGGTGGCAATATTTTGATTTGCCAACCTACTTAGTTTAAGTGCTTGAAGAAATTGCTGTGAAGAAACATGTAGTTTGTAATAAGTTTATGCCAAGAATATGGAAACATGTCTAAATGGGGAATATTTATCTGTCCATCAATACCATATCCCCTCCAAGATGACTTCATAGTATCAACATAACAGGTCAGTCACTGATGGCATATATCCTGTGAAATGGTTTGTGTGTTTCTCCAGATCTTGCTGCTTTGCAATGTCACAGTTTTTAATAGATACATAAGCTCCATCTCAATCTACCATTTAAGATGGCATCATTCCGGTGCTGAATTTATTGTTTATGTACAGTACATCTAACCAGTGAAGTTATACGTCAACAAAGGGAAGATCTATAATGGAAATTTAATGCGGGATGGCACAAGCTTCTTGCCATTTGTTAATATTTGTCTGGCCCTTTTCTAATTTCTACTGAAAGGCCCTCATATTCATTTTATTGGTCTCAATTAATAAAATCCTTTTTCTGTTAAATGCCATCGGACATGAAAAATGTTAAATGCTACATAAGGTGGTTCTAATTCATTTATTAGCTTTTATAGTTTCCACTTTAGCTCAACATCACAATTTTCACAATTGTATATTGAGTGAGTGTGACAAATTGGATTTAAGAGGTGCATAACAACTATGAGAGATTCACCCAAATGGTGCTGTCAAACATTCTATTAAAGCAGGTAAGGAGGTGAAGGAAATAATTTGTTCACCTTGTTCAAGGTTATTTTAAAACTATTACTACGCTGACAGGACTGACAATCATTGTCTTTAAATCATCCCACGAGTTTTCAATTTGAAAACCTGCCTTTGGCAGTTGATTAACCCATTATGTTTTTTATCAATGAAATCACATTTGATAGTTTGTCAGGTGCGTGTTGCCAAGTTAAATAATCGTTAGTGGATTAATTCATTCCTTCGCCTCCTCCTCCTGTACTTGTAAAGCCCTGTATTAATTTTTACAATATAAAAATGGCAATAAAGCAGGTTTCTATCCATGAAGTTGAATGCTATCATTGGGACAGAACATCCCTTCATCAATCCTGTGACCTATATAATTATATATGGAGATTAATGTTGGTATTCTTTGGTATGATGTCCAATTATAAAGAACTGGTAACAAACCTGATCAGTTACTTTCAATTTTTATTAAATCAGCAAACATCCTGTGTTATCAGTGCCTGTTTGTATGAGATCCATAAACTAATTGATGTTTGAATTCCTTGGCTTTCAAGAGGATCAAATGGATTTTTTATCAAGGAAATTGATTGAAAATTACTATCAGAATTTCCAGGGCAAACCTTTGAATATTGCAAATACAAAGGTAATTAAATATTGCAGTTCTGATAAACAATTGGATATTACGAAAGTAAGCTTCCCCTAATACTCGGATATGAATTAATAAAATGTCAATGGAATATTCACATTGTCACAATAAATCTGGCATTTAATAAACTAGCAATCAAAAAGTAAATTTTCAGATTTAGCTGTTTCTCTATTTAAATGTCTTTGGGGAAAATTGAAGAGAGGAGGGGTTATTCATATGAAGTAATATTGCTCTTGCTAGAATTTATTTCCTCCATCAGTTTCTATTAATGTGCAAGACTTGTTAATGGATATTGACCTATCACTTGGATAGTTACCCTGGTTACAACTTTGGTGAAACCTCAAAACTTAAGTGATTTAGGGAAATAAATAAATTTCTGACTTGCATTTTAATGTTATATCAAATCACTTATGGTGGCCAATAAAATGTCATTTTGGCATTGAACAGAATGATAATGCTCTGATAATGATTTAATGCACAACTTGCAAAAATCCATTTACAGTGAAAAATTGCCCTTGTAATAATTGATAATAAAGCATTGGTTTCCTTTCATAGGGCCATAAATGGAAAGCATATGAGTTTATGGCAGTGACCCATTTTTAAAAGGTCTGCCGTAAAGCAATGTCTCAGGTGGGATATCCATTAAATAGCTTGCGATGATTTATAAAAGTGTGGAATGTGACTCCCATCTCTCCGTTGATTCCCATTACCATTACACTAAACAAAAGTGCAATCTGAGATTTATTTAACAGTGTATATGGTATGAATGAAAAGTTTGTTAATGAACTAGTGAGAGTATCCCACTCATGACAGTCTGCAATACTTTTTGAGAAAGCATTGAATAATATTAACAGAGACAAGAGCTTTCTCTCATAAATTTTAAACGTGATCAAACTTAATGTGAAAGTTCAAGGCAAATGTACTTGAATAATGACATCCTCCTCTGTGTTTAAATTCCTTTTGGCTTAGTGTGAAAACATGTTTAAAGAGAGAAAAAAATGTTTATTCGGAAAAGTACTGGTTATAAATATGAGAGATATATTTATAGTACAGTGTAATTCATGTGACATCTGCCTCAACAAATATTGGATAGGAACATTATCTCTTTGTAGCAGAAATCTTTATGTAGAGAGACATTTTTACAGATGCTTTATTAATGATGCATGCAGCTTGAAAGGTAAATAGACTTTGAAGAAATGTAGAGGAAAATGAAAGTGAAATTAGTCAGGAAAAATGTATAAAGAAACTAAACTGTAGGATATTAAAGTAGTAGTTTAGCAGAACATATTCTGCTGCATGATAGAGCTTTGGGATGTATTTGTTGATGTGAGACGTGAGGAATGAGATTTGGGGACATTTTTTCAACATGGCTGGCATTTCTCATTCAAAATGTCAATGGCTTGTTTGCATAAACTGAGGAGTTCTGAAATGTAAAGTATTTATTCTGTACACATACTGAGCAAAATAATATTAGACACTGATCATACCTGGGTCAGATCACCTTTCAACCTTATAAATTATTCTTACCATGTCATCCCGAAAGTCTCAGTATCATGCTGTGTTATGCCATTTCCAAGGTCAACATGTCAGTCTAATCAAAGCCGTTAACAAGGTTAATGGATTCAGTAATGTACCTATAGGAAAATTGTTTCCTTGCTTGTGAATGTTAAGATTATAAATTGAAATAAGAAAACACTTTATCTTATAAAGAACAGTGGAAGTGTGAAACTCACTGTCCAAAGAGGTTGCAGATGAATCAATTGACATTTTCTTTTACCCAAGTTTGTTCTTTCGATACAACAAGTCCGTTGTTAGTAAGGAAAGGATGAACCTGGGCAATAGGAAGTGAGATGGATGAGCCAAGATCTAATTGAAAAGTCAGAAGGCGAAACGAACTTGATAGCCTAAGCCTGTGCCTCTGTTCATGTCAGACTCAATGCCACTTTGAATAATTTTTCCTCAGTTACACAGGTCAACATGTGGTGTCCAGACCAAATAGGTTTTTATCTGTTCAAGTGACTTGCCAGACAGTTACAAGGCCGCAGCTTGATAGGCCATCGATCTATATATTGGCAACAAACTACGATGGGCTAAGTTACAGGTTGATTGGATAACCTGCCTGTTACACAATAGCATTCATAGAATCAAATGAGGACAACGATAATACCTGAGAAATATGAAAAATTAGGACTGAATAATGAGAATTTCAATAATGTTGGTGTGACAGCACTGTGCATTTCTGTGCATTAAATGATCCCACTGTTGCATTTACAGGAAGGGTTGTTTCTAAAACATAAAGAGCTTGGGACTCAGCAATCTCATGCTTCCACTCTCCCAACTACTGTTTCAGTCAGTTCTACCACCAGATAAATGTTTCCTAATTCCAGGCATCTCTTCTGTCACTTTAATGGGCTTATTTTTGGGAATATTATTTCAGGGCTCCAATATTCCTTTGCTAAAGGATCCCACCAGACTACCTTCCTTTCTCCTCTGTATCAAATGTACAGAGGAGGCCATAACTCATGTACATTGTGTACAAAGTATCATTGAATCGATCAAAATACAACATGAGCAACAGAGGACAAATTTTCTCTCTAAATTCTAAAATAAACAGGAGCAAAAACTGGGATTAATCGAAAGTGAAAATAAAGGCAGAAAAATTGCAAATAATGCTTCTTTTCCTTACATCTCCAATATTAACTGTATTCTTAAGGAATACATAGAAAATAGAACATAGAACAGTACAGCACAAGAACAGGCCATTTGTCTGTGCTGAACATGATGCCACGACCATTACTTAACTACCTGCACATAACCAATATCCCTCCATTCCCTCCATTCACAAAGATGTGACAGTGAGTCTGCTTTTTAAAGTATATATGTCCATCTGTTACTATCAAATTATCTGTCCAGCCTGAAATTTTAATTTTACACATGGACTTAAATTGCAAATGGCACTGGAGAGTTAAAAAAAAAAAACAAAGGGTTATTTTTATTTTCACTTACTCCCCTGAGCTTTTGAGGAGGGAGTTCCAAGGTTTAGACTCAGAGAATGTGAAGAATCAGCAATACATCTCCAATTCAGGACAGCGTGTGAGTTTAAAGGGAACTTTCAAGTGTTCTGTGTTTAGATATTTTACTGTACCAGAAGCCTGAATGACCACATACCAATTGCTCTCCTTCCCTCATTGAGATGAATGGTGAATAGATGCTGGCTTTGACAACAATGCCCACATCCTGCTAATGAATTAAAAAAAATAAAATCACAGAAGCAAATGTTCTGGCCCTTTTATAGATTTTTAATCATTTGTATAACATTTTGCTTAATGCACCCCTCCCGTCCAGAAAATCCGTAAAAATAATTTTATTTTCACCATTCTCAACCTCAATTTGCATTGTCACGGCATCATCTGTTAAGACATGTTTAATCAGAACCTCTTGCCATTATTTCTTTACCACAATATTGTAAAACTACATCAAAGCTTGCATTGAACAAGGTTTCTCACTGAATATGTTTCTCTTTGTTCAACATGTCCTTCATGTCGTCCATCTCACCTTTTACGTCGAATCAGACTTTTATCAAAATGTATTTCAGACGTATGTGTCTTTCCAGAGCAATCATTAACAGCATATTGGGAATGTTGCCATAACAATCTCATGCTAAACCAAATGAGATGTTGCTTCTGTAAGATCACACTGAAATAATTTGAATGTGCATTGCTCCCAGAATCTGATGCATAACTATTAAATTCAAAAATATAACAAAGCACCAAAGATTTCTTACTAAAGCGGGAGGGGAAGGCATGGCCACTTTGTTCCGGGTCGACGATGTAATGCATAAAATAAATGTTTAATAGAGGATTGAGATGAGTTAAGTTGCTCCATTATCTCATTTAAGGAATCAATTATCTGAAAGTGTTGCAAATGATCAGGTGAATAATTTAAAAGGGAGAAATATCAAATGAAATGAGCATAAATCGGCATAAACCACTGTGGACAATCATACACCTTTCCTTGATGGAGATCCATCAAAATGTGATACCATGGTGCATTAATTACTTTCTTAGTTCTATTTCTTCAAGATATTGATAGAGAAGCTGGCTAGTTTAATTATGGCTGTCCCCATTTCCATTTAAGAATTAATAAAAGGAGAGTCTTGTATATTTAGGATACTGGTGACATGGACTGGTTGCCAGAAACTATGTTTACAACTGTTGGGCTAAATATGTGGAAAACCATCATCTCGCCAGTATTTTGCTGCATTGTGTCTCATGAACATTGATTTTTCATTTTGGAAAGCAACATTTTACTTGAGTTCCACTTTATTGCAGAAATTTCATTTTTTTTTTAAATCTATTTGTTCCTGATTGAATCATAGCCATTTACAAGCAGTCTGCTAATTTATCATCTTATTTTCTTGCAAATTCTTATCTATAGCATCCTAATAGCATTGTCAACTTATATGGGAATAATTGCATTTTAGCATCAAAGGCTTGGGATTCTAAATTAGGTAGTCCTAAAGTTATTTCAGAGCAAACCAGGCTTTTTTTCAGTGCTGGAAGTGAAATAGCTAATTGAGGAAGAATATTCAGGGACAATGTAGAAGGCAATAATATTCCAATGATATTCCAATGAATATTCAACATGATACACCGTTCAATATGATCATGACTGATCATCCAAAATCAGTACCCCGTTCCTGCTTTCTTCCCATATCCCTTGATTCCGTTAGCCCTAAGAGCTATATCTCAGTAGTCCTCAGAGAGGATTTTTATGTCATAAATTATTTTGGCAAGCTGAGTAGTCTGTTAGTTTTCCCTGGTGTTTGCTCTGTGGACTTCATTATGAATCAAGCGATGAATGAAGGAAACCCTAGACAAAAATCATTGTAACATCCCCTGTCCAATTCCAAGTGGATGCGTTCACAGTTAATTTTGTATTTTTGTTCCAAGAGCACTTAAGGATGTGGTGGAAACTTTTAAAGTAGTTTCAACAGTGATTTTCTGCAATATACAGTAGTTCAGGTATTGAATATCTTCCTTACCCACTAGTTCCTCATTCAGTGAGCTTGTGTCACAGTTGTTAATCCTTCGTGCAAAATTCATCAAGGTGAAATATTTAGGGAGGAGTTTTAATCCATCTGACAGCAACAGAAAACTAACAAGACAGTTTTACATCAGAGTAGCCATTGACTCAATGCTCAAAGTGTATTTGACCCCAATAGAGCATCTCTGAGCTGTGTGTGTGCCCTTGTACTTAATTAATCTATCAGGATAAAAATAACAAGAAACCTTGGCCAGAATATTGAATTCAGTACCAAATCCGAAGCACACAGAAAATTAAATATTTCATTAAGAAAGATAAATTAGATTGTTTAAAAAAAATGATTACTTTTAACATTCAACAATAAATAAAATCTTATGAAATGAGTCTATACATTATCAAGAGTCAGTTCATAGTGTCAGAAACTTTTTTCCCTTACAGAAATTAAGGGCAATCACAGAATTGAAAAGATACTTGCACTGTAATGGACAGGTCTTAATTTGCTTCGGAGACAAGAAATTGCAGTGGCTGGAATCTTGAGCAAAATCCAAGGAGCTGGAGGAACTCAGCAGGTCAGGCACCATCTATGGACATTTTGGGTCTGGACCCCGCTTCAGACTGAAGAATCCCGAGTCAAAAGGACATCTGTCCTATCCCAGCACAGATACTGCCTGACCCACAGAGTTCCTCCAGTACTTTTTTTTTGCTCTTAACTGAATTTAGTATGAATGTAGAGTTGTAGAATGTAAACAGGCCTTCCAGCCATATCGTTCATGACAATCAAGATGTCCATCTGAGCTAGTTTGTTTGCCTGTGTTTTGCATATCACTCGAAACCTTTTCTATCCATTGACCTGTCCAAATATCTTTGTAGTGTTGTGATTGTACCCACCTCTATAGCTTCCTCTGACATTCCATTTATCCACCATCAATGTGAAATAGTTGCCCTTCAGGTCCATTTTAAACCTTTCTCCCCTCACCTTAAACCTATGCCCTCATGTTTTAGATTCCTCATCTCTGGAAAAAAGGCATTGACCATCAGATACCGAGGTTATTACGCATCTCCAGTTCATGCCAGTACTTTTGCCAGTATATTTGTAATCTATAGTGCCACTGGTTACATGATAAATCAGACAGATTGCGACAGCGAGCTAAGAGGTTTGACCTCTACTGTGAATTACACCATAATTGATAGTTTATAGCAACTAAATGCAGCTGCTTTTGAGTTTATTAATGTAAATTTAGAAAATAATTTCTGCTAAAAGAAATGAATCTTGCCAATGTGTAGGCCGATTTAATCAGATTTTATTTATTGGTGATGTTAAAAAAAGTTCATAGTTTTTATTACTGTCTACTTTAGCTTTCTTTTCTCTTTTGTCTGGCAGTTGTTACAGCCTCTTTCTGTTTTTGAAATGTGAATGGACAGAAGCAGTGGTATGCACCCTGTCCCACCATGCTACCAATAAAGAGCTGACCTCCAGTCAAGGCTTTTGTTGCTCAACTTTTGCTGCTCTTTTTCAGCGGTGAGGGGCAATTCTGTCTGTAAATTATGCCCATCATTAGAAGCATGAGATTGAGGAGTAGTGAAGTTGAGTTTACAGGGATGGGTATGCTAAATAGGAATCCTTCCTACTTGTTCTAAAAATAAACACTTGGCGAGAGAGGTAAAGAGCCAGCTAGATGTAAATAAGCCTCATTTGCTGATCTATTCAGTCAACTTCAATCTCTTAGCATATCGCTTGAAATATGATCACGGCATTCTCACTGTTCCAATCAGTATTGAAGAAAGCTAATTTTGATCTTGGTATTGGTCAATTAGAAACCTTGCTTTTTGATGTGGCTATATTTATTTAATCGGCTTCCCTTCTCCCTGATGGAGCCTCTTCTGATGAAGTTCGTGCAGGATAGCGCCCCACTGCTAGAGCTGGCAGGCCATGAATATAGCTTATTTACCTGTGTCTGGACAGATACCACTATTGGCTGTTGTAAATATGAGGTTTCACACCCAAGAAATATCCAGTAAGAATGGAAAATAGGCCAACTGATATCTCTCTTCCTCCATCTCCATCTCCATGCCACGAATGAGACCAGTTACACTGCCCCTCCTCATCAAAAGAGTTAGGCATTTAGACCGAGATTATTAACTGGTTAGCACAGGCCAAAAGTTACTCTTGACACTTTGCTGCCTGTCCCATAGGGTTACTATAAAATATATTGGACAGTCATTGCTCTTATATCATTTCCTCATGAAGATTAGTAAAACAAGTTATTGATAAAACCATGAAAAAAGGTAAAGATTTCTTGTTAACAATTGTTAACAATTATTTAAAACATAATACAAATACTATCATCTACACCAATTTACACCAATTACATAAAATGTTTAATACAGGGTTTAATTATAGATGTAGATTTCCAATTAAGTTAGTTTACTAATTAATCTAGTTGGTATTCTAATATGTCTAAAAAAAGAAATATTACCTTTTCTGAGTCATCAAGGCTGTATTTGATTATTTTAGAAAACCTCAAGAATTTTATGAGTAGTTTAGGAAAACTCCAGTTTTTTTTTTTAATCACCTGGGATTTTTTGTCAGTTTGTAAGGGCTTAACTCAAAAACTGTTCAGATTGTAATCAACCATTGTGAAATTTTCCAACTGTTTGCCATCTGTTAGGAGTACATTGTGATGAGAGCCCTTTGTATCATAACTGGGCAGGTCTCCTTGCAAACGTATAGAAGAAATGACAGTGATGTACTTTTGCAATACAACACAGGATTCAAGTATCTAGATCTCGTTGATATTGATGGAGTAGACTCAATGTAACAAATCCTGAATTTAATAGTTTTAGAGCCTTTAAAGACTGATAAAGTGAAAGAATAAATATGGCACCTATCTGCCTCCATCCATTTATTATAATCATAATACCAATAATGACCCATACTGGGATACACTTTATAATCTGTAATTGGTTCAACATTCGTGCCACAGACACTTCTGAGGAATTTGACTGGATGGTATATTTATTCTTTGGGATTAAAAGGATGGAATTTGATGCAAAACTATACCTATAGACTGCAGAGATTTCAAAGCTTAGTCTACATAAAGCCAGGGACATCCAGTAAAGATATCCTATGTTTAATTGAATATAGTAATTGTTTTTAAATGTTTTTAACAAGTGTTTAAAAAGTTGGTTTACAGATATTTGTATAATTTTTGCAGAAACATTAATTTTTATTTGGACATTTATTTGGTTATTAATGCCTTTGTGTTTTGATATACAGTCTGCATAAACCAGAAAAAAAACATGTGTGCTGTCTTTCTAATGTAATTGTGGAATTAATTTTAATACAGGTGATATGCAGTATTATATTTGTCTCTTTGAGAAACCAACTTGAATTATTCTGGACCAGCTGTTGAATTACTGCATATTGATCAAAGGGAGAGATATCTTAGGTTATGATAATGCTATCTGAACAATATATAGACCATGTTTTACAGTATGTGTTTGGAATAAAAGATTGAGGTGGTTCTAGATATAAAGTGCACATTGGTGCTAATTTTTGCTGCAGCCTATCACAATTGACCCAGTTTTAAGTCTTAAATGCACACAATTTATTTCTTCCTCCAACTTAATGAGAAGCTTGCTCCATTGGAATCTAAGTGTAAATCTTCTAGAAATTTAATTGAATGGGGACTCCTTTAAAATAACAAATTGCACACCCTGAGCCAATACCTGAACAGATACAAAATGCTGGAGTAACTCAGCGGGACAGGCGGCATCTCTGGAGAGAAGGAACGGGTGATGTTTTGGGCTGAGACCCTTCTTCAGACAATATCTGAACAGTGTAATTTAAGTCTTCTTTTGTGATAGTGACTGATTCGGATAAAAACTTTCCCATTGCTGGTGCCCACAATCACATCTCGGTGCTGCAGCTGAGGTGTTGTAGTACTCATCTCTTCCAAAAGATGTAGTTCATGAGCTTTAATAGTTTTATTTATCAATGCCTCACTTAGAATATCAATGCCTTGTATATTACAATAGCAAACATTTGAAGAAGTAATTGTAAGCACAGTTTTGCTGAGACATTAACCCTCTTGATGCTAATGCTTTGTCACACATTTAGCGAAATATATCATTGCTGAAAATGTAAAAACAAGTCCATCATTTCTATTTTCTAAATTCTTTTTTCAGGGGGAGGGGCGAATGACTGGTTAATTAAAAAATAAATAAATAAACAAATAAATTGATTTAAAATAATTTTGTAGTTTTCTCTCTGGTTTGTAAACTTAAGCAATGTGATGCATTCATTTTTTTACTTTTAAAGGCAGGAGCATACACTGCCGTGGCATCACTGCACGTGCTAACTGACCAGAAATGTTTTACAATGATCTTAAACGGGGAACCTGTTTCTGACTTCCCAACACAGGCATTATGCAGTTAACATTTAATGACATTGCCTGCAAAATGGCAACTAGAGGGTTAATTGAATCAACTTCAGGTATTACTGTTGTGATTTTTTTTCCATAAAGTGTGTGATCATAACAAAATGGTGCTGTACCAAAGCCTTATCTGTAGAATATTTACCACTATATATCCTACATAGGCTCCTAGCCTCCCTCTTCTTCCCCCAACCATGTAATATTCAAATAGTTAAGGGAATGATTCAGCGGACTGCCGGATTACCTGGAAGAGATGCAAGATAGACAAGGAATGAACAAAAATAAAAATTGAGAATTTGCAAGTTATATAACTAAATGGCTCACTACAGAAATATGGACTTGATTAGGGGACACTATGTTAAGTGTAAAGATTGCCAAATAAATTACGTAACAAAAGGACACATTTTTGAGAAAACACTGGTAAAAATAATGTTAATAATAAATGTCAAGGATTTAAAATGACAATGTATATTGCCCTTCCTTGTTTATTATGAATTCATCTTTGAACTTAAATAATAATGTACAACAGAAGGAGGAAATGTCAAAAGTCTTTAGATTAAGAAAAGATAACTGCAATCTTTGCAACAGCCTGAAGCTCTCTGTCAATTGATACAATGATGTTTCAGTGTGCTTTATTTAACTTTGTTGTCCTTTAATTCCTAAGTTGTTTAATTTGGGATGAAGGGTGTGAATCTGTGAAGAAGGTATCAGTAGATTGCTTTGCCCCACCATGTCCCATTCTCCTGAGTTTATTCCCATTTTGCCCCATTTGTGAGCCAGTGATAGTATGACAGTGGATGCTTTTGAACAATTGATGCTAAATAATTGATGGATAGGTGATTATTTTGTTCCACATTGTGCCTTTTTTTCCACAATTTCAACCACCTGTGACACAGTTCCATCTTTGAGACAATGTTAAGGTTCCATGTTAACCTGAGGCCTTCTCTTTGAGATATTTTTTTCTTTTATTTCTGAACACTATCGAGCTGTGGTCTTTCGGCAACATATTCTTGACACAGCATAACTGCTTACACAGATTCTCTGACCTAGATACAATCTGTCTTTTGCACCTCCCCCAAGTAAAAGTCTGGGTTTCCTCAGGTGCTCCAGTTTCCTTCCACATTCCTGAGATCAATCAATCAATCAATCAATCAATCAACCAATCAACATTTATTGTCATCTTACAAAGCAACAGTTATACAGTGCAAAATGAAAAGACGTTTCCCAGGGAATACCAGAGCATCGCACATGAAACTTAAAACATCTTACACATAATAACAGTAAAAACAATCCAGTCCCTGATGAAACAGTATAAATAGCTAAAAGCAGATAAAACAGCAACATTAAAATACAGTAAAAACAGTCATTAAAATGTCCAGGGCAGCTGATTTGAGTGGCCAGTGCCAGAGTTATTAAAATGTCAGTGCAAAGCCGCAGAATCAGGTGGAGTGACTGTTTAGCAGCCTCACAGCCTGTGGCAGGAAGCTGTTTAGCAGTCTGGTAGTCTGGGCTTTGATGCTACGGTATCTCTTGCCTGATGGCAGGAGATCCAGGTGTGTGTGGAGGGGGTGCAGTTTGTCCTTAGCTATTCTCAGAGCCTTTTTCAGACAGCGGCTCTGGAACAGTTCTTGGACCGAGGGTAGGGAGACGCCAATGATCCTCTCTGCTCCCCTCACTACCCTCTGCAGAGCCTTCCTGTCTGAGCAGTTACAGTTGGCTAGTACAGTTATAGATGTGCTAGTAGTTACTGTAACTAGGTGGGCGATGGCAGTAAAATCAAAGGAAGTTTAGAGACATGATAGAAAAAATAGTTTACAAGAAAGTGAGTGGGTGAATGGGACTGAAGGGAATGCTTTAAAAACTGTTTGACGGGCCAAATGCTCGCTGACAGCATGAGAAAAAATTAATTACAAACTAGATTCTTAAGATTGAATTTTTTCATCTCAAATGTTATGACTTAGTATACAATTTTTTTAAATGTGATTTTGACTTAATCAAATGCAAACAAAATCAACGATCTATATGAAGAATCTGAAAAAAGGTGTATTATTTTTAAATAAATGGATAATATTCAGAACTTTGCTTCATCCAGTTACTAAGATAAACATTGACAATATCATCGTTACAGTATTTACATCTTGATATTTCAGTATTGATCTATTTAATTTTAAAGTTTTTTTATTCTCTTTCTATGTTAACATTATGTTTCAAATAGGCAGTTAGAACAATAGTTTTGATAATTTTTATATAATTTTATTTTTCAATCACATGCACGTATATATATTTTTAAATTGTATGCATACTTAACCAGCTAAATGTAAATATGCACTAAATACAAGTACCAACAATATGATTCTGTAAGAGAAAATAACTAAATGCAGCATATGGAGCATATTTAGCAAAGCTCAGGAATGTATACGTTCATAAGGCATAGGAGCAGAATTAGACCATCGGCCCATCAGGACTACTCCACTATTCAATCATGGCTGATCTATCTTTCCCTCTCAACCCCATTCTCCTGGCTTCTCCCCATAACCCCTGACACCCATACTAATCAGGAACCTATCAATCTCCACCTTAAAAATATCTATTGCGTCTTGCTCATGACTTTAATACTTTCAGTCTTAATACTTACATTGCCTACATCTTTCATCAGCATTTTTTTCATGGAGGCTGGGACTTGCTGACGTACATCACTGCAAACATTTCCACATGCCAGTTCATCTTAAACCCAAGCCACTGACCTCTGGCGTATAAAGCTATATTCTTATTTAGGCTAATAAATTGCAGACTTTAGAGAGTAACAGTTGCACACTAATTTAATCTATTCATGAGTATGTAACATAAACACCCTCAGCAGAGAGGAATTCAATGTTGATGAAAAAAGACTAAAGTCACAGACTTTTCAAATAAGGACAAGTTCAGTATACCCAGGATATAAATGCAGTGTTGTCGAGGGAGAGTAACATGCAATGCATTGTACGAGCATATGCTATATATTAATATTCATCAACAAGATCTAAGCAACACTGATAAGACCAGTTTTTCTTTCCAATCTCTCATTCCCTGCACGGCAGTTGTGAGTCACTTCTTGAGGTGCTTTTGGACAACAGTTCCACAACTTTGACCTGATGGCAATGAACAAGGAGCAGTGTATGTTCACATCATGATGATTTGCACCTTGGGGCAGAATTTCCAGTTGCTAGCATTTCCTTTGCACATCCTGCCATTGTCCTTCTAGGTGACAGAGGCGACAGATTTGGGAGGTGAGATATTCAGGGGAATGATTTTTCAAGGCCCTTCAGCCCAAAATGTAACACTACTCTGCCAGAGCAGAATAAAGAGGGTAAGTGACCCTGTTTCTCTGCTTTGATAGTGAGGAGCAATCAATTGTTGGGGCTGCCTATTATTAATGTGAACATTCTCACCACCACTGGAATCAAAGTGCCCAAGTACAGACATTACAAAGATTACATTGAAAATAGATGCAGGAGGAGGCCATTTGTCCCTTGAAGCCAGCATCGCCATTCATTGTGATCATGGCTGATCATCCACATCAGTAACCCGCACCTGCCTTCTCCCCATATCCTTTGGTTCCACTAGCCCCTAGAGCTCTATTTAAGTCTCATTTTAATTCATACAGTGAATTGGCCTCTACTGCCTTTTGTGGCAGAGAATTCCACAAATTCACAACTCTTTGGGTGAAAACGTTTTTTTCTCATCTTAGTTTAAATGGCCTCCACATTATTCTTAGACTGTGGCCCCTGGTTCTGGACTCCCCCAACACTGGGAACATTTTTCCTGCATCCAGCTTGTCCAGTCCTTTTATAATTTTATACGTTTCTATAAGATTTCCTCTCATCCTTGTAAATTCCATTGAATACAAGCCCAGTCTTTCCAATCTTTCCTCTAATGACAGTCCCACCATCCTGGGGATTAATCTCGTGAACCTACGCTGCACTGCCTCAATAGAAAGGATGTCCTTCCTCAAATTAGGAGACCGAAACTGCACATAATACTCCAGATGTGGTCTCACAAGGGCCCTGTACAACTGCAGAAGAGCCTCTTTACTCCTATACTCAAATCCTCTTGTTATGAAGGCCAACATGCCATTAGCTTTCTTCACAGCCTGCTATACCTGCATGATTACTTTCAGTCTTACGCCTGAGTGTGTTTATAATTCCCTTTTTTTAATTTATGAGTTCTGAGTGTATTACTCAGTTAAGAATTGTATCTACTGACAGGGAAGCCAGGCTTACAATATCAGGTGATACCGGCAGTAGAGCTCATGGTAGTTTTCAAACACCTTATTTACTATACTCTGTATGGATGGGAGGAGTCCTGGTACCCAACCATTTCTGAATATTGCAAACCTGTGTAATCAATCAGAGTAAAAACATTGCATGCTCATGAAGAAACCTACATGCTCAATGAAGAGCCTGTGACAATTTGTTCATTGTCAAGACAATAGAGGGCATTTAACCGCAAGGTGGCGTGGGAACGACTGTGTGGACATTTTCAGCTGCTTAGTACCCATGTAACATTGTCCTGCTTCAAAAATGTTTTGTATTTTGATATAATAAATCTTTGCAAAAAAAACCTTAACCTGGAAGATTTTTTTATTCTGGTAAATTATGTCTTACGCAAGAAAAACAGGTTACACCAAGAGACTGCATACTTACCACTGAAATGAGCTGACACAAAGGGGTAGGGGTACAGTTTTTCAAGAGTCAAGAGTGTTTTATTGTCATATGTCCCAGATAGAATAATGAAATTCTTACTTCCAACAGCACAACAGAATATGTAATATTACTTGATACCACTGCTATAGAAACATAGAAAATAGGTGCAGGAGTAGGCCATTCGGCCCTTCGAGCCTGCACCGCCATTCAATATGATCATGGTTGATCATCCAACTCAGTATCCTGTACCTGCCTTCTCTCCATACCCCCTGATCCCTTTAGCCACAAAGGCCACATCTAACTCCCTCTTAAATATAGCCAATGAACTGGCCTCAACTACCTTCTGTGGCAAAGAATTCCACAGATTCACCACTCTCTGTGTGAAAAATGTTTTTCTCATCTCGGTCCTAAAAGATTTCCCCCTTATCCTTAAACTGTGACCCCTTGTTCTATCATTGCTATGTTGAATCACAAGAGAAACCAAAATGAAGGTGGCAAATGTTTTGTAAAGCTGAAGTCAATTCTACAAATTCATACATTCACTCAACATTTTAGCCAGATTTCATTTATTTTCCTTAAAGAGACCTGGGCTAGCCTAGGTTATTGGGAACTAAATTCCTACAATGTACAGGTTTAATTCAAGTGAAGAAAGATTTGGATTCATATATTTTTTTTCTTGCTCCATCGTATTCCAAAGCACCTTATTGCCACACACTATACTGTTTGTGTATTAGACACAAATTGCTGGAGTATCTTAGCGGGACAGGCAGCATCTCTGCATAAAAGGAATGGGTGCTGCCTGTCCCACTGAGTTACTCCAGCATTTTGTGTCCGTCTTCAGTGTAAACCAGCATTTGCAGGTCCTTCCAGCAGGATTATTTCTGAAACGTAAACCGAAGACCAAGTCCCAAAAAGTAATAGAGTTCTGCAGCATGAAAACAGGCCCTTCAGCCACTCGATCCACGCCAGATCCTCCTTATCTCCTAGTCATCTTGTGCTGGTGACAAATTCTTTGCTTTGCTCAATATTTCCCGGCTGTACCACATTTTCCACCACTTACAACCTTCTCCATGAAGTACCTTATTTTAAAGTGAAGGTTAAGATCAGGATTCTGGCACCAGTGTATTTTGAATTTAGGAAAAGATGGTAACGAATCATTGAAAATGAAAATCAAGAACTATGGATGCTGGGAAAGCAGAAATTAAAAAAAAAAACAGAAAATTCTGGCAACAATCAGCAGTCAAGCAGCATCTGTGAAAGGTTTTGATGAAGTGTTTCCATCAGAACCATTAATTTTGTTTTTCTCTCCACAGATTAATGTTTCAGTTGGAAACACTGTATCAGTTTTTCACAGATGCTCCCACATATCCCTTGTTGTAATCATCAGATTTATGCTCTTGTGAGTAGTGCCTAGAAATTTAATCTATGCATATATTTCCGCGTGCAATTTACACATGACTTTCTTATGCATGTTAGATCATGCATGTGATCATTCCCAGTTTAATCCAATCCAATCCAATCCAACTTTATTTGTTAAGCACTTTAAGACAACCAATGTTGACCAAAGTGCTGTACAGAAGAAAAAACAAGACATCATAAACAGACAACATAACAGAACATAACATAACAGCTCACATAAGGCGCATAAATCACATATGAAATACAACAATAAATCAAAAGACATAAGACATGAGTAAAAATAATAGCCATGCAATAAGCAATCAAAATAAGAAACCAATCAAGCAAATAAAGTCGACATCTTACTGGGTATCAAAGGCCACGGAGAAGAGATGGGTTTTAAGAAGAGATTTAAAAACAGACAGAGAAGAGGCCTGTTTAATGTGGAGAGGCAGATCGTTCCATAATTTGGGTGCCGACACAGCAAAGGCACGGTCCCCTCTGAGCTTCCGCTTAGTTTTAGGCCCACTCAGGAGCAGCTGATTATCTGACCTGAGAGAGCGGGCGGGTGTATAAGGGTGTAGAAGCTCAGATAGGTAGGGCGGGGCAAGACCATTTATGGATTTAAAAGCAAATAAAATAATTTTAAAATGGATCCTAAACTGAATAGGCAACCAGTGGAGTGAGGCTAAAATGTGCGAAATGTGCTCATGTTTACGTGTGCCAGTTAAAAGACGTACAGCTGCATAATAAGCAACATCAGGAAATAGCACTGTACTTGTCTAATGTTTGCCCAGCACCTAATTAGGTTTAGGTTTATTATCATCATGTGTACTGAAGTACAGTGATAACCTTTGTTTTGCTTGCAATCTAAACAGATCAGATATACCATACACAGATACAAACTCTAATACAAATTCAAACTCAAGTACAATAGATAGAGCAAAGTGGAGGATACAGAGTGCAGAATATAATAAGTTTAAGAAGGAACTGCAGATGCTGGGAAATCGAAGGTAGACAAAAATGCTGGAGAAACTCAGCGGGTGCTGCCTCACCCGCTGAGTTTCTCCAGCATTTTTGTCTACTGCAGAATATAATAATGTATTTTTTGTATTTACTGACTGAAATTAGTGTTAAATCAGTGAATACAACAAACTGTGTTTATACCTCACAATAGAACAAGGGGCAAATCGAAACTGACTAGAAGATGTGACTTATAGGCCGTGGGCTGAGGAGCTTTATTCCAGTGTTTCGTGACCCAAGTCACAGAACTACATGAAATGTTCACATATTGTGTAAAAAGATTATATAAATCACCCCTGAAACTCGTCAAGAACAAGACTTGCAGATTTTTATTAAATTAGAGTAAAACCGGAACAATTTCAGATATTTTTAGTCCAATCAAAGCACGTTTAACATTGAGTTGTCTGCCAGTTGCCAATCACGCGCTTTGTTCAGGCTAGCACACAACATAGTGTTCAAAAGGGAACTGCAGATGCTGGAATATCGAAGGTACACAAAATTGCTGGAGGAACTCAGCGGGTGCAGCAGCATCTATGGAGCGAAGGAAATAGGCGACGTTTCGGGCCGAAACCCTTCTTCAGACTGATGGGGGGTGGGGAAAGAAAGAAGGAAAAGGGGAGGAGGAGGAGCCCGAGGGCGGGCGGATGGGAGGGTGGGAGGAGACAGCTAGAGGGTGAAGGAAGGGGAGGGGACAGCACAGGCTAGCCAAATTGGGGGAATTCAATGTTGATGCCATAAGGGCGCAAGAACCCCAGACGGAATATGAGGTGCTGTTCCTCCAATTTCCGCTGTTGCTCACTCTGGCAATGGAGGAGACCCAGGACAGAGAGGTCGGATTGGGAATGGGAGGGGGAGTTGAAGTGCTGAGCCACCGGGAGGTCAGGTAGGTTAAGGCGGACTGAGCGGAGGTGTTCGGCGAAACGGTCGCCCAACCTACGCTTGGTCTCACCGATGTAAATTAGCTGACATCTAGAGCAGCGGATGCAGTAGATGAGGTTGGAGGAGATACAGGTGAACCTTTGTCGCACCTGGAACGACTGCTTGGGACCTTGAATGGAGTCGAGGGGGGAGGTGAAGGGACAGGTGTTGCATTTCTTGCGGTTGCAACGGAAAGTGCCCGGGGAGGGGGTGGTGCGGGAGGGAAGGGAAGAATTGACGAGGGAGTTGCGGAGGGAGCGGTCTTTGCGGAAGGCAGACATGGGGGGAGATGGGAAGATGTGGCGAGTGGTGGGGTCACGTTGGAGGTGGCGGAAATGGCGGAGGATTATGTGTTGTATTTGCCGGCTGGTGGGGTGAAAGGTGAGGACCAGAGGGACTCTGCCCTTGTTGCGTGTGCGGGGATGGGGAGAGAGAGCAGTGTTACGGGGTATGGATGAGACCCTGGTGTGAGCCTCATCTATGGTGGCGGAGGGGAATCCCCGTTCCCTGAAGAACGAGGACATTTCCGATGCCCTGGTATGAAATGTCTCATCCTGGGAACAGATGCGGCGTAGGCGGAGGAATTGGGAGTAGGGGATGGAGTCTTTACAGGGGGCAGGGTGGGAAGACGTGTAGTCCAGATAGCCATGTGAGTCAGTGGGTTTATAATGTATGTCGGTCAGGAGCCTGTCCCCTGCGATGGAGATGGTGAGGTCAAGGAATGGTAGGGAAGTGTCGGCTCTCTCCGCAAAAACCCAGACTGGGTCATCAAACCAGCCGACAAGGGAGGTGCCGTGGTAGTCTGGCGCGTCGATCTCTACAAAGCTGAGGCCACGCGCCAACTCTCGGACACCTCCTCCTACTTACCCTTGGACCATGACCCCACTGACGAGCACCAGGCCACCATTTCTAGCACCATCACCGACTTCATCAATTCCCACGCCCTACCTGACCAAGCCTCCAAACTCATCGTTCCCCAGCCCCGCACGGCCCGTTTTTACCTTCTCCCCAAAATCCACAAACCTGGCTCTCCCGGCAGACCCATTGTCTCTGCGTGTTCGTGCCCCACCGAACTCATCTCCACATACCTTGACTCCATCCTATCCCCCTTGGTCAAATCCCTCCCCACCTTTGTTCTAGACACCTCAGACACTCTCCACCGCCTCCACGCATTCCACTCTCTGGGCCCTCACCCCCTCATCTTCACCATGGATGTCCGGTCACTCTACACCTCCATCCCCCACCAGGATGGCCTCAGAGCCCTCCGGTTCTTCCTCGACCAGAGGAGCAACCTTTACCCAGCCACTGACACTCTCCTCCGCTTAGCGGAGTTGGTCCTCACCCTCAATAACTTTACATTTGACTCCTCCCATTTCCTCCAAACACAAGGCGTAGCTATGGGCACACGCATGGGCCCCAGCTACGCCTGCCTCTTTGTCGGGCACATTGAACAATCCTTGTTCGATGCGTACCAGGGCCCCATCCCTGACCTCTACCTCCGCTACATTGACGACTGCTTTGGTGCCACCTCCTGCACCCACACACAACTGACTGACTTCATCCACTTCACCACCAACCTCCATCCGGCACTCCAATACACCTGGACGATTTCCGACACTTCCCTACCATTCCTTGACCTCACCATCTCCATCGCAGGGGACAGACTCCTGACCGACATACATTATAAACCCACTGACTCACATGGCTATCTGGACTACACATCTTCCCACCCTGCCCCCTGTAAAGACTCCATCCCCTACTCCCAATTCCTCCGCCTACGCCGCATCTGTTCCCAGGATGAGACATTTCATACCAGGGCATCGGAAATGTCCTCGTTCTTCAGGGAACGGGGATTCCCCTCCGCCACCATAGATGAGGCTCACACCAGGGTCTCATCCATACCCCGTAACACTGCTCTCTCTCCCCATCCCCGCACACGCAACAAGGGCAGAGTCCCTCTGGTCCTCACCTTTCACCCCACCAGCCGGCAAATACAACACATAATCCTCCGCCATTTCCGCCACCTCCAACGTGACCCCACCACTCGCCACATCTTCCCATCTCCCCCCATGTCTGCCTTCCGCAAAGACCGCTCCCTCCGCAACTCCCTCGTCAATTCTTCCCTTCCCTCCCGCACCACCCCCTCCCCGGGCACTTTCCGTTGCAACCGCAAGAAATGCAACACCTGTCCCTTCACCTCCCCCCTCGACTCCATTCAAGGTCCCAAGCAGTCGTTCCAGGTGCGACAAAGGTTCACCTGTATCTCCTCCAACCTCATCTACTGCATCCGCTGCTCTAGATGTCAGCTAATTTACATCGGTGAGACCAAGCGTAGGTTGGGCGACCGTTTCGCCGAACACCTCCGCTCAGTCCGCCTTAACCTACCTGACCACCCGGTGGCTCAGCACTTCAACTCCCCCTCCCATTCCCAGTCCGACCTCTCTGTCCTGGGTCTCCTCCATTGCCAGAGTGAGCAACAGCGGAAATTGGAGGAACAGCACCTCATATTCCGTCTGGGGTCCTTGCGCCCTTATGGCATCAACATTGAATTCCCCCAATTTGGCTAGCCTGTGCTGTCCCCTCCCCTTCCTTCACCCTCTAGCTGTCTCCTCCCACCCTCCCATCCGCCCGCCCTCGGGCTCCTCCTCCTCCCTTTTTCCTTCTTTCTTTCCCCACCCCCCATCAGTCTGAAGAAGGGTTTCGGCCCGAAACGTCGCCTATTTCCTTCACTCCATAGATGCTGCTGCACCCGCTGAGTTCCTCCAGTAATTTTGTGTACCCTAGCACACAACATAGCTGAGAGGGCTTCACTGATGCCTGTTTTACTGGAGATTCCGATGAAGGTTCTTTGTCATGGAAACTTGCAGCAGGGTAATTGAATTTAGTGAGAAACGCATTAAGAAGTCTAAAAAATGTGCAGCTAAGTGGATAGAAGTGGAAGAAGATCTTGAAAGCAAAGTCCCTGCTGAGCACAAAGTTGTGAAACTTTGTGAATCAACTCAAACTGAAAGGTAAGATCGAAAGTCTGAATTTATGAAAATTAATCTGTATGGACTTTAATTAATTTAATTGCACCCTTTATAATGTGAAAAAATGAGATTTGGAGGCTGTACATTCACTCATTCACTCATTCACTCACTCACTTTTTCATTCCTTCACTCATTCATTCCTTCATTCATTCATTCACTCACTCACTCATTCATTCACTCATTCATTCACTAATTCATTCATTCCTTCACTCATTCATTCATTCATTTATTCATTCATTCATGAAGTTGAGGGTCTAAACTATATGTATCAATAATCAGGTAAATTAAACATTTTCACTAATGCCAGCTTGTTGTAGAGTAATAAGGCTTAATCATCTAATCTCGGAGCTGCCTGCGATAACTTACCGGAAAAAGGTGCTCCGATCGCGGGGCCTATGTATTTAACATAGTGAAGCCGCGGTCTCAATTAAAAAGCGGCCGATTCGCGAACGCGGAGCTTCTCCACGGGCGGGGGGGGTGTACATAGTGCCGTCCGTAGCGGCCGTTTCCAGGAAAACGGAGGAATATATCTATCTCGAATATATATAGGTATAATAATATATTATATGCCTGACCCGCTGAGTTACTCCAGAACTTTGTGTCTAATGTCCACAAATGAATCTTCTTTACTCTGCATGCTATCCAATGCAGTCATATATTTCTTATAGTGCAGTGACCACAACTGCACACAATGTTCCAAGTGTTATTTATATCATGTTTTTTAAATAATATATTATATTATACCTATATTACTATCGGGAATAGATATAGGTATAATAATATATAGTTTAAATGGACTCTAACACGGAAATATGCTGCCCATCGTGTAATATGGGCATTGGCAACTAGATGGCAATTACTTTCCCGATCTCATTTTCTAATTAGTTTAATTAATTAATGTGCAACTTTCGGCAATGACGAGTTATGACATCCTTCTCAATTATATTTCATCTAAATCTGTGGAATATTTCATGTAGTTTGGTGACTTGGGTCACAAAAACTGATTTCTAGACACATTTTTGATGCTCGGCCCACAGCCTATTAATGGAATCCATTGTTCCTCAAGCCATTGTGTTTCGCAAAGGCCAGTCTTTATTTTCATTGTTCAAGAGTATTTTAAACAACATTGCTGGTGTGCCATTATTTATTGCTGTCCTTCTACATAATGTACACTACAAATGCGTGCACCTATCTCAGTCAACATGATGAGCCAGTCGTCCCTGTGATATGGGACATGTGGGGCTTCTGTAGATGATTGTGCTGGGAACAAGACACACTGAAGACATATTCCTCCTATTTTCCGTGTTTTCTTTCATCTTCATGACAGCCTTTCCTATAGATGGCTCCATGATGGCACAGCAGGGTGGCATGGTGGTGCAGTGGTAGAGTTCCTGCCTTACAATGCTCTCAGTGCCAGAGACCCAGGTTCGATCCCGACTACGGGTGCTGCCTGTACGGAGTTTGTTAGTTCTCCCCATGGCCGCGTGGGTTTTCTCCGCGATCATCGGTTTCCTCCCACACTCCAAAGACGTACAGGTTAGGGTAGGGCCGAAGATGTCCTGGTTGGGTTGCTCCTGGGCTTGGCCAAGCTGGCCATCCGCAAGTCATGGTGCCAGGTGGAAGAGGGCTCTGCCCGAGCCAGCTGCCGGCCCCTTTTCCGCGCCCGGAAGGTGTTAGAGAGGGACTACGTGCTGTCCACGGGCACCCTGGAGAATTTCCGGGAATGCTGGGCACCGCGAGGGGTTGAATGCATCCTTGACAAGGAGTGTTACATAGTTGTATAGTTTATTTAGTATATTTGTCTTGTAGTATGTTGGTGGGTTCTGTTTTGTTTTATTGCATTGTAAATATTATTTTTAATAATTTAATACATTTTTTGATTTAAAAAAAAAAGACGTACTGGTTTGAACATTAATTGGCTTTCTATAAATATAAATTGTTCCTAGTGTCTGTAGGATAGTTTTAATGTGCGGGGATCACTGGTCGGCGCGGACTCATTGGGCTGAAGGGCCTGTTTCCACGCTGTATCTCTAAACTCACTGTATTGCCTTTACAGTCATCCTTGGTGAAATCAACTTTATCATTGTTCCCGATGTTGGGGAAGTCCAGAACAAGGGGTCACAGTTTAAGGATAAGGGGGAAATCTTTTAGGACCGAGATGAGGAAAACATTTTTCACACAGAGAGTGGTGAATCTCTGGAATTCTCTGCCACAGAAGGTAGTTGAGGCCAGTTCATTGGCTATATTTAAGAGGGAGTTAGATGTGGCCCTTGTGGCTCAAGGTATCAGGGGGTATGGAGAGAAGGCAGGTACAGGATACTGAGTTGGATGATCATCCATGATCATATTGAATGGCATTGTAGGCTCGAAGGGCCGAATGGCCTACTCCTGCACCTATTTTCTATGTTTCTATGTTTCTATCATGTCAAACCCTGACCGGAGAGCTCAGCTGCACAATGAATTTACGCTTCTTCTTACATCCAGTAGTGTGGTTTTTGCACACGTTGCCAATTTAACAGATTATATGAAAATAAATATATTATATCTATGAAAAGCACTGATCACTTTCTTACTAATCCATTTACTGGCACATACTGACTTACTTTCATTGCCAATGAAGAATACAATGATCATTTAATTTGGTGTCTCTTCCAAATTTCTCCCAGATTTTGCTGACAACAAATGCTTGTGTGTATAAAGTCTGTAAGGCAATTAAATATCTTGTGAGGTACACAAAAATGCTGGAGAAACTCAGCGGGTGCAGCAGCATCTATGGAGCGAAGGAAATAGGCAACGTTTCGGGCCGAAACCCTTCTTCAGACTGATAGGGGGTGGCGGGGAGGACAGATATAAATTTTAGTCAATCTGTTAATCGGTTAGAAATTCCCAAAACCCTTCCATGAAGTGCAGTAAAATGTTCTATTTTGTGGTCTATTTTATGAGCTGACATGATTGGAGGTTGGAATATTATTGATGACAATTATGGGAAAGATTCTAAGATATAATTAGGCTGCAACATGTCAGGTTAGAACAGATGACATTATCGAACCACGTTATAGAAGCAGAAGTCAAATTTCAAAGGCATGTTTATCACAGGCAATGGATGATAATTATCCAACATATGCCATTTTCTGCTCCTTATTCCAGGGTTAAATTACTGAAACATCTGTGAGTCAACTTTACTTTCTCCTTAATTAACTAACAAGACATGTAAATGCCCTTCTCCAACAGCTCGAGCTAGTTCTTCCAAATTCAGAGGAAGTTGCACAATTTTCGGCCAGGCATTTCAGTCAGCAGAATAAATACCAACTTGTATTTTGAAAATCCTCTGATGTCAATTCTCCAGTAAGTTAGGTTACAAACCTAACTGGCAAGGGCACATAGTGCCGAAAAAAAATATCCGCACAAGTTTACGTTAAAATATTTTGCAGTTGACAAGGTCACACTCAGCTTTGCTAGGTTACAAATCCACCATAGATAACTATTTCTGGTTTTACTGTCACTTTGTGTTTGAACCAGCTTCTTTATGTCTACTTTTCTCTAAATATATCTTTTCAATAACAATAAATAATTTCCTTTAAGGACCTGTGATGCACGTTTATTCCTCAAGGAAATTGCAACTATTTGCATTGATTTATTGTTTTTGGTTGGTCTTGATTAATATGCAAAATCAATTAAAATGTTAAAAAAATATTGAAGATTTTAAAGTACATGAAAAATATGATTTAACCTGTTTTAAATAATTGAACGAAAAACAATAAAACAAACAGGTTTTTTATTTCCCAGAATAAAAGGACATACTTTTACAATGGAGATGAGGATACATTTCTTTAGCCAGTAGGTGGTGAATCTGTGGAACCATTGTCACCACGAGTGGAGAGTTAATAGGCTACTGAAAAGAAAAAAACCAACTTGTTCTAGAATAATAATAATAATAATGGATGGGATTTATATAGCGCCTTTCTAATACTCAAGGTGCTTTACATCGCATTATTCATTCACTCCTCAGTCACACTCGGTGGTGGTGAGCTACTTCTGTAGCCACAGCTGCCCTGGGGCAGACTGACGGAAGCGTGGCTGCCAATCTGCGCCTATGGCCCCTCCGACCACCACCAATCACTCACACACATTCACACACAGGCAAAGGTGGGTGAAGTGCCTTGCCCAAGGACACAACAACAGTATGCACTCCAAGCGGGATTCGAACCGGCTATCTTCCGGTCGCCAGCCGAACACTTAGCCCATTGTGCCATCTGTTGCCCTCCTCTTGTCATCAACCTCCTCTTGTCATCATCAACTGCCCATGTCTCCCAAGCTTGAGATATTCTTCAAATCATTTGGTTATCCTCCAGAATAACAACTCTACAATCTCCCTTTTCAACATTTTTAATATTTGGTTCTCTTGCTGAATAATGAAAATTAATACCTAAATCTTCACTAAATTTCCCCTTTAGAATCATTTGCACAGCCATATATCCTTTTCCAAGGTTTAGGGGATCGCAGTTTCAAAACAATAGACACATTTAAACTGGCCAAATTATCTCCAAGGAATAAAGACATTCTTTCTCAGACCAAATCAAAAAGCAGCGATTAGCACCTGTACTTACATAAAATCCAGGAATGTTTCATTACTTTGTTGACGTTAATTGTAGGAACACATTGAAATTCAGGCCTAAGCGCTGAGACTTTAAATGGAGATGAAACTGTGTGAGGATATCTGTGGGGTGATATAACATCTGCACAGAAAGTCCCACTTTTGTCTTGCCAAACCTAAGATGCATTCAAGTAATGCATACCTCCCACACACCGACAACCTGGGAGAGCTGTTCTCTTATTCTGTTCAGCTGATCATTATTTCCATACAATTTGTTATAAAAATCAAGGTCAGTAATAATTAACGCCTAATATCTTCTCACCTGGATTTAATAAGCAAATTACACAATTAAAGCCGAATTGGACCATTATATTTTAGAACAAGAGAATGTCAGTCAACAGATAATAATGAGACAGCCTCGATCCTGATTACATTTCCAAGAATTTGGGGAAGGACAAGTTACAGCCAGTTACAATTTCCCATGTACATAATATTCACTGCTGGCTTGAAAAGGCCAATGGTTTGTGGTGCTGCTTTGTTGGCTGACAAACCGTAAAACGAGGACTACAGGTTCTTGAGATTTACATAAGATAATAGGGCCGTAGGATTGAAACTTCACAGTGCTCTAGAAGCTCCATGTTTTGTATTAACTACTGCCAGAGACATAAAGCTCAGACAACCATGGTTTACAGGAATGCTGTTCCAGTTGCAGATCATCGAGCAATCTAATAAATAGTTTGGAAATTGCAAAGGATCCATTATTTCTGTATTTGCTTTCTGTCAGAATCAATTGCTTATCAGACAACAATAAGACACCAACAATTGTTGAGCAGCATTAGCATTGCAGAGGGAAGATGAAAATGACAGCACCATATAACTCTGCCTGCCTATTTTTCGTTTAGAGATACAGCATGGAAACAGGCACTTTGGCCCACCCCGGCCGCACCAACCATCGATCATGCGTTCACACTAGTTTTATGTCATCCCACTTTCTCATCCACTCCCTACACACTAGGGCAATCTATAGAGGCAATTTAAACTACAAGCACACATGGTTTGGGATGTGGGAAGAAACTGGAGCATCCAGGGGAAACCCACACAGTCACAGGGAGAACGTGCAAACTCTGCACCGACAGCACCAAGGCCAGGATCAAACCCGGGTCTCTGGTGCTGTGAGGGTGCGGCTCCACCGTCTGCACCACTATTATTGAGATTCTCATTCATAACGCACGCAGGCAATTCTCTATAAGTTCTACAGCACCTAATGGGTGTAAGATGAGAGAACAGGGCACCAACCACCATTTTGAGCATTAGCTCCACTCTAAAGGTGAAGTGGTTGGTGTGATATTCAAATTGATGGGATGCCAAGAAGCAGCATTAAATCGGAACTGGTGTAAGTGCCATGTAGATGTTGATACAATTTAACTCAATAGAACAGACTATTTAACATGTGTAGGAAAGAACTGCTTGATGCTGGTTTAAATCGAAGGTAGACACAAAATGCTGGAGTAACTCAGCGGGACAGGCAGCGTCTCTGGAGAGAAGGAATGGGTGAGGTTTCGGGTTGAGACCCTTCTTCAGACTGAAGATGCTGCCTGTCCCGCTGAGTTACTCCAGATTTTGTGTCCACAGACTATTTAACATTGTGGATAATAGTTGGCTGATGCAATACCTCCTGTTTGCGCTCAGCCTGAATCGCTACTTTTTATGTCCTCTCAAAAGGTTACAGTCTACCGGAAAGCTTCCACTATATAAAACATTGCTCAGGAAATGTTATATAAATTAAAATGTGCTCTGGCCCTGTCAGAGGCTAAGAGACTTTGAAAGAACATTTCTGCAACAGAGCTTCTGCAAGCATTTTAAATGTCATTTTACGCTAATCAGAATTGCTAAGCAGTGCCCATTTGTCTCGTGAGGAGCTAAAAAACAAGCCAGAGGTACCAGCGGTGACATGTTGAGTCTATAATTATCCAGTCTTGTCTTCGCTGCAGAGATGCCTGATTTGAATATCCTGCCTTCACTGACATTTTAATGGGATAATATCACTACAGGCTTGACTTCTCTAAGTGAGTTTACAATCCATCAGAATACTTCAAGTGGCTAACTTCTGTGCAAAGTTCATCATTGGGAGAATTAATTTAGCCTCCAGAAAACTGAACGTTTGACCTTCAAAGGAATGCATCACCATGTAGTTCTGCTGTTGCAGTAGAAGATGCAGATAGTTTAACGGAGTACTGATAAAAGGCATGACTTTTTTTTTAACCCTGGCTCCTTCCTCCAGGAATTACACATTTCATTTGAAACCAAATCAGATTAATTTAAGAAAGTAGCAAATCAGGCAATGAGGTAAGAATATGAATGAATCCCTGCGACCATTTAAAAAAATAATTTATTAATTTATGGATTGTAGACATTACTAGCAATTCAGCATTTATTGCCATTCTAATTTGCCATTCATAACCGTCAACCAGATCAGTGGGTCACATAAAGGCACGAATCAGGTAAGAACAGCAGTTTGCCTTCCCTAAAGGGCATTAGTGAAACAGATTTTATTTTTTTTATTGCTGAAACTAGCTTCTTTTAATTTAATGTTTCTATTGAATGATTCTTAATTCAAGTTCCACATCTCCCGTAGAAAGCATTTGAATTTATGTCTCTGAATCGACACTTCAGAACCTTGGCTCCTCGCACAGTACATGCACAATAGAATTGGAATATATTCGATCCTCCCCAGATGACATTGCAAATCATGATTGTGACTGTACACCTCACAATAGTCAGTAGAAGTTCAATTTCCTTTGTCTATCAATTTATTCACTCACATGTAAAAGGGGTTACAGGGTTCCTAAACTTCACCACTCATACAGCGATTAATACACCCTTAATATGTAATGAATCAACCAATTCTAAGGTATATATCGTAGAGGAGCATTTTCTTGTGCAATCTCTAAATACTTAACTATTACTTTTTTCCAAACCAAAAAGGAGACCTTGTCCAATCAGTGTCCAATCAAATGTTTCCGACCTGAAATGTTGCCTATCCATGTTCTGCAGAGATGCTGCCTGACCCATTGAGTTACTCCAGCACTTTGTGTCCATCTTTGGTATCAACCAGCGTCTACAGTTCCTTGTTAATACATTGTTAAAACAAAATATTCCTTTGATTCAGCCAATCAATCAGTGGCACACATGTTCAAAGGTCATTTATACCCAGTACCTAACAACTGCAGCACAGTGGTGCAGCGGTAGAGTTGCTGCCTTACAGCGCCAGAGAATCGGGTTCAGTCCTGTCTAATAGTGCTATCTGTGTGGAGTTTGCACATTCTCCCTGTGACCTCACAGGTTTTTTCTGGGTGCTCAACATTGACATTTAATGGATCCAAATCTCAGTCTGTTCAATCTCACCTCTTTAATCCATGTGATAGATTCCTGTCCCTCTGCAGAGGCCTGAACACATTCTCTGGAATAGCCTCTCAGTGTAGTGCTGCAGGTACTGGCAGTGGCAGCGTTTCGGTGTTATGTTTGACCAAATACCTTTTGTATGCTGTTTCATAATTGCTTTTTATTTAAATTCTGTTTGAAATAAAGAATTATTATTATTATTATTATTATTATTATTATTATTATTATTATTATTATTATTATTATTATTATTATTATTATATACCTATCTGCCTTCTGAAGCAGAAGAGGGGAGTTCTCCCTAGTCCCCTGACCAATATTTATCCCTCATCTAACAAATGTTCTGGCAATTATCTTATTGCTTGTGGAATTTTGGAAAACCTGGCTACTGATTTATCTGCAAGAGTTACTGTATTTTCAAATGTCTTACCTTTTAGGTGAATTATAACTGATTTAACTTCCATCAGAATCTTAACCACAAATAACAATTTCTGCAGTCACTTTTGAAGGTACAATTAAAGAGACTTTCTCATGTACTGTAAACTCAGACTGAGTTAATAATGTTTGTAAAATATGAGGCATTTTGAAAATGTGGAATTTTGCTTCAGGCATTGGTTTATTTTTGTCACATGAAAAGCTTTGCTATCCAGTCAAACTATATCATTCGTGACTACAATCATACACAACTACAACACCTAGTGCAAGGAGAAGAAACAACCAGAGTGCAAAGTATATTGCTGCAGCGTTACAGTGTTACAGCTGCAGAGAAAGTGCAGACAAAAAAAGAAAAAGTACAAGGGCCACAATGAGGTAGGTTGGGAGATCAGCACTACACACTTAGCTTATGAAAGGTCCATTCAGTGGTCTGATAAGACCGGACAAGAATTAGTTTCTGAATTCGGGTGGAACGTGCTTTCAAGCTTTTATATCTTCTGCCTGATGCCTGATGGGAGCGGGGAGAAGGGGGAATGACCAAGATGTAAGTGAACCTTGTTGTAGAGATGGTAATTTAGAAAGCATTTGCTCTGAAAGACATTCTCAGTTCTTCAAGGATCTTTACAGGTTGAATGGAAATGATGGAAATGAAGAGATCCAAGGTGAAGGTAGACACAAAATGCTGGAGTAATTCAGCAGGACAGGCAGCATGGAATGGGTGATGTTTCGGGGCAAGACCCTTCTTCAGCTGCAAGATTACATGGGTTAGCATGCTACAGTGCCAGTCAGCATCTGACCCCATTTATAACTGAGATTTGGATACATCAAATCATTTTGAGGTCATTTTCCATCTCTACACTAATCCATAAATCATGATCCATTACTGACCAAAGGAGGTCAATATAACACCTGCCCCATGCTGTTCCTGCACTTGAGAGTGTTGTTAACTCACCTCTAATGTCCTTCCAATATGTGGAACCACCTCACATCTGCCATTCTGTGGATCCAATCACTGAAAAGATGGGTATCCATGTATTTTAAATGTGCAAGGAATGCAGGGTCTTGACCTAAAATGCCGATTATTCCCTTGCCTCCACAGATACTGGTTGACCTGTTCAGTTCCGCCACCAGTTTGCTTCCTTGCTCCAGATTCCAGCATCTGCAACCTCTTTTAAAATTGTTTTAGATACATTACAGACCTACGGACCTTCGACCCACCGAGTCCTCGCCAACCACTGATCCCCTCACATTAACACTGTCCCACTCACAAGGGACAATTTACAATTTTACCAAGCCAATTAGCTTACAAACCAGTACGTCTTTGGAGTGTGGGAAGAAACTGGAGCACCCGGAGAAAACCCACGCAGGTCACAGGGTGAATGTACAAACTCCATACAGACAGCACCCGAAGTCAGGATCGAACCCGGGTCTCTGGTGCTGTAAGGCAGCAACTCTACCGCTGCGCCACCATGCCACACATTTGTGGTCTCTTGTATCTCCAGAGATTATTGGTGAGCATCTTGACCAGTGCAGCCAAAACAGGCAACACTTGTTCCTACTCAACTTGGCACTCTTGACTCAAACATAATTCCTGCTTGTTAATTATCTTCCATGTTAATTATTGTTGGTTTGGAATTATTCTCCTTGTATTTAATGAGGTAAATTTCTATCCCTTGTCTTTAGGTTTACTCCCGCTTTATATTCATGAACACAATGGAAGGTTCTGCAACAACGAGAAGACAATATGCAAAGTAGAATCATTAACAAATGTTTCTCATCAGATGTAATTTCAAATGTGCTTCATGCTTCCTGTGGCAATAAAGTCAGAAAGTAATTTCTGGATAATTACTGAAATCCATTAACAAAGTATCTCAGTGTAAATGTGGAATTAAAGGTCAACAAACTGATTCCGCTTCTGAAAACAATTATGCAACAATACTAGTTGCTGTGCATTTGTGAATATAAATTACCCCACAACCACCAGGGACCAGCTCCCCTCAAACACATCAGTTATCACAGCATGCAATAACCAGACAACTCGGTTCCTATTTTAGCCAGTAAAAAATAATAACTTTGTTTTTATATCCAGTTATAGTAGAAACTCCAATTAAAATGAGTGAACAATAAAAATAATTAAATAGTTTTAGCGGAGAAGTAGGCCATTTGGCCCATCAAGCCATCTATTCCTCTGCAAATATTTTATTGAGAGAAAAATATTTGCACTTATCCGCAGTAGAACTCAGATAATCTCTCACCTTTGGGAGTTTGAAGCCCTTTGTGGAGGCAAGGGCAGTATGGTGGTGCAGCAGTAGAGTTGCTGCCTTACAGTGCCAGACACACGGGTTCGATCCTGGATGTTGTCTGCACGGAGTTTGTACATTTTCCCCATGACCTGTGTGGGTTTCCTCCAGGTGCTCCGGTTTCCTCCCACACTCCAAAGACATACAGGTTTGTAGGTTAATTGGCTTTGGTAAAATTGTAAATTGTCCCTAGTGTGTGATCCCTAATCCAAGATGGCGGCGCGCACAGTCGCAGCGGCCCCTCGGGAGATAGTCGGAGCATTAAAAAGTGAGTGTTGTGTGTTTTGTCCAGTCTGTCCAAGATATATGTACTGCAGGAACATGCTCCTAAACATCGGGGCAAACCACGGTAGTAGTACGGGTGCGTTTTGGTGCGATTTAGACCAAATACGCCGCTACGGACTACTACTACCGGCTGCGAAGCCAAACATATCGGCCACAGCTTCATTGTGGTGGCCGGGGATTTTAATCACACCAGCCTTAAGACTGTGCTCCCAAAATTCAAGCAATATGTGGATTTTGTGACCAGGGGAGAGAACATCTTGGACTTGGTTTACACCAACACCCCAGAGGCTTACAAGGCAGCCCCACGCCCTCACCTGGGCCACTCGGACCACATTTCAGTGTTTTTAACACCAGCCTACAGACCTCTGCAAAAACAAGTCAGAGCGGAGAGAAAACACACCAGGGTCTGGCCAGAGGGAGCAGCCTCAGCACTGCAGGATTGCTTCCTGCACACTGACTGGGATGTGTTCAGGACAGCAGCATCCAATGGTGACCTCATCAACATCGAGGAGTACGCAGAGACTGTAACCAGCTACATTGCCAAGTGCACCGAGGATGTCACTATCATGAAAACCTTCACTGCACGTGGAAACAAAAAGCCATGGATGACAGCAGAGGTGCGCTCGCTGCTGAGGGCTCGTGATGTAGCCTACAGAGCCGGTAACACAGCCACTCTTCGATCCACCAGGACTGCACTGGAAAAAGGAATCAGGGCAGCGACACGTGCCTACGCGGGGAAAATCCAGGGACACCTCTGTGACACAGGAGACACCAGGAGGATGTGGAAGGGAATCCAAACACTGACGGGGTACAAGGCAAGGCAGCAGGTAACCGACACGGACACTTCTCTCCCAGATGAACTGAACAACTTCTTTGCACGTTTTGATGCAGCAAACACCACACCCAAGGGGAGAGCCAGCCCCTGCTTATGAATCGACCAGCCAGTCCTGACCATAGACTCAATGGACACACGGAGAATCCTGTCTAAGGTCAACCCGTGGAAAGCAGTCGGACCCGACAACATCCCAGGATGTGTGCTCAAGGAATGTGCTGAGGAGTTAGCAGATGTGCTAACAGACATCTTTAACATCTCCCTTAGTCAAGCCATTGTCCCCACATGTCTCAAAACTTCCACGATAATCCCCATAGCGAAGAAACCAGTGGTTGCCTGCCTAAATGACTACCGCCCTGTTGCCCTGACCCCAATAATAATGAAGTGTTTTGAACGCCTGGTGAAACCCCACATTACTGCCAGCCTCCCCTCATCGTTAGACCCCCTCCAGTTTGCCTATCGCCCCAACCGTTCTACAGAGGATGCCATCTCTACCACGCTGCACACAGTACTCACGCATCTGGAAAACAAAAACACATACGCCAGAATCCTGTACATTGACTTCAGCTCAGCGTTTAACACCATCATCCCACAGAGACTTGTGGAGAAACTAACCCTGCTGGGCCTCAACACCACCCTGTGTCACTGGATCTTGGACTTTCTGACAGAGAGACCGCAGTCAGTCCGTGTTGGCAAGAACACTTCAGGCTCGATCACGCTGAGCACCGGCTCCCCTCAAGGCTGTGTGCTCAGCCCGCTGTTGTTCACATTGCTCACACATGACTGTGCTGCCAGATTCAGGGACAATAAGATCATAAAATTCGCGGATGACACAACAGTGGTGGGACTCATCAGCGGAGATGACGAATCAATGTACAGGGAGGAAGTAAAACAACTAGTGGACTGGTGCGGCAAAAATAATCTAGAATTAAATGTCGACAAAACGAAGGAGATGGTTGTCGACTTCAGGAGGGCGCAGCCAAAGCATACACCCCTCAACATCAGTGGCACTGCAGTGGAGAGAGTGGAGAGCATA
Organism: Amblyraja radiata; assembly: GCF_010909765.2. Taxonomy (NCBI): domain Eukaryota; kingdom Metazoa; phylum Chordata; class Chondrichthyes; order Rajiformes; family Rajidae; genus Amblyraja; species Amblyraja radiata. The sequence continues at coordinate 13,501,323 of NC_045988.1, forward strand.
AAGTTCCTCGGTGTGCAAATTACAGACAGCCTCACCTGGTCCAGGAACACCACTGGGACCATCAAACGGGCCCATCAGCGACTGCACTTCCTGAGGAAACTAAAACAGGCTTCACTCCCCACCAACATCCTCAGGACTTTCTACAGGGGTACGGTGGAGTCTGTACTCACGTACTGCATAAATACGTGGTACTCCACCTGCAACTGCTCGGACAGGAAGGTTCTGCAGAGGGTAGTGAGGGGAGCAGAGAGGATCATTGGCGTCTCCCTACCCTCGGTACAAGAACTGTTCCAGAGCCGCTGTCTGAAAAAAGCTCAGAGAATTGCTAAGGACAAACTGCACCCCCTCCACCGCTTACCGCTTTTCCCGAGTACCTGCCGCTAAGAAACGTCCCCGAGCTCCGACGTACCCGCTACGTAATTCTACGTACTTCCACAAGTTTGATTTTTTTTTAAACTCGGGAAAGCTCTTGAATGAAATCGTACAGTGGGACAGGGCTTTAAGGGTCAAATCTGGTCCCTCGATCTGTGAAGCAGCAGTAGAAAATATGTCACTTTGTTGCAAATAGGCACATTTACAAATGTCGGGCCAACACAACACCAACTTATACTGGCCCAAACTACTCAGCTATTAAAGACATTAAGTACATTTGAATTCTAACCAGCTTTGTTGTAGTGTGTTGAGGAGCAGAGGTCAAGATGTGGTATAGTGGAGAGCTTGACTGAGAGACCATAATGCAGGTGTCCTATGGTGTGTTCAGGGAGAGAAGAAATCTCACATAAAGTAGAAGGACAAAAACTTGCCTAATATTATCCTTAACACTCTTTAGGTAAAGCACAGTTCAAAAACTTTATTCATATTCATAAGAAACAGAGCCAGTATTTCCATTTGGCACAAGATCAGGCCAGCTCTCATGTTAGTCTCGGTGCAAGTACAACTCAATCCAGGCAAGGTGCAAGAAATAACTGAACACACGTTGCGTACCTTCTGAGTAAATGCAGGAAGGAAGGGAAGGGAGAAGAGATTACGCTGCATAGCTTGCACTGAAATCTCCAGGTGCTCGGAAACCACTCAGCTAAAGTTAATAATGGATGGTGAGTAAAAGACGTCAATAACCGAAGGAAATGCAACATGAAGAACACACAGATATTTTAATGCCTTGAATAGACAAAATGCTGGAGTATCCCAACAGGTCAGGCTCCATCTCTGAAGAAAAGTAATAGGTGATGTTTCAGGTCAGAACCCTTCTTCACTTGGGTCTAAAAAAGGGTTCCAACCTGAAACATCACCTAATCCTTTTCTCCAGAGATGCTGCCTGACTTGCTGAGTTACTCCAGCATTTTGTGTCTATCTTGTTCTGACCACAAGTCAATTATATGAAACGTCAACTTTGCTTTTCTCCCAAGAAATGTGGCCTGACTTGCTGAATATTTCCCACAAATTTCTATTGTTTTTATTTCCAACAGTCACAATATTTTGTTGCCTCTTCAATAATTCCATCACCACAATATAACATTTGAGTTTAAGTTCATTTATGACTTTGCCATTGACTTCCACAAGAAAGCTTAACAACCCATGAAATTGAAATGTTTAGGGTTGATTAGATTAACAATGTAATGAATAGTCTGAATAGAGCCTGGCCTTTGAAACAAATTGCAATATCCAAGAAACAGAGTGGCAAAATGACCAAGGACTGTAATCGCAGCACAGTTAATTTTAAGTCCTTGGGATTCAGCATAAAGGTTTGGGAAGGTTTTGGGAGGGAGGCCAAAGGGGTTGTTACCGACAGAGGTAAATACCTACACAGAGCTGCAGGGAACTACAACGCCTGTCCTTTTTAACTATGTACCTTGGGTTCCCCACAGCCTAAGTGCAGTGACAATCGTCTCTTCCCGATCTTGTCCAAACTATTGGGATGAGCCCAGAATATCTTTCAGAACCAGCTAATGCAATTACCATCAACCAGAGCCTATGTCTTAGATGACAACCAACCTTCTGAGACCTTCCTTAAAGACAATCAGCCCACTGATTTTGATTTAGCATTTGAGGCAAAACTGCAAGTGATGGTTTAATTTGAAGAGTTTCTTCTGGTGGAGTGATCACATTATTTCTAACATTCCAAAAATGAGAAAGAACATTATTTTATTCAGTGGCGGACTGGGTCTAAAAATATTGGTTGCCAGGAGACAAAGGGGGCCCACTTCATCAGGGGCCCACTTGATACAGGGGGGCCACTTCTTCAGTGGTCCACCACTGATTTTATTGACTTAGCATAAATATTAAAAATATTGCATTCCCAAAATTCCCTGAGGCCCCGTGATCACTGCGCAATATTAATCTGTGAGTACTTAGTATATTTACACAAAGCTCTTGACAAGGTGTACGATATATTTGTACATTGAACTGGCATCACAAAATTCTAAGAAAATAATTATTTAAGTAGGAGTGTATATTACTACTTGCAGCGTTAATTGTTCGTTCATGGTAGAAGTGGCACAGGTCAGCAAACAGTGCTGGTAGGAATATGTGGAGGTTATTGAGACAAAGAATGGCAGGTTATCAATCAATACTGGGAGCCTACACACGAGACGCAACCTGGAGTACTCACTTATTCCGCACATGACATAACAGTATAACCCAATTTGACTCAAATAAAGAAATCTGTTTCACAGAAACAATTACAATTTATAATAGAAGCTGTGGATTATCGAAACTGGCAACAGAACATAACTTCAGTCATTTGATAATTTTTTGAAGAAATTTCTGAAATCCAACATTAGAGACAGCAAGACTGAACACTCTTGCGCAAAAATAGCAGTGCGTTCATTTTAGTGGCGTTAAAATAATGATGCGGTTAGTATTAATGCTCCAATGAGCGACCTGCAAAATAAAATTGGTGAGAACGATATCCAAGTTGTTGTTGCCCAGAAAAACTAAAACAAGACCCTTATGGTTCCTGGTGGGATGTGCTTTAATTGAATACAGCCACAGACACTTTGTGTCCTTGGGCTAAGGCACAAAGAATAAAAGAAAGGCTCCCCTTGTTGGAAGGAAACTCCCACAACTTTAACCTTATGTGCACAGGAGACACGGTGCCTCAAATCATCCAAGAACAGAGACCACAGGAGCTGTGCCAGGTATGCTACTAACAATGTTTGAACGGGATGACCACCTCCTTTTTGATTTGATCTGATCTACAGTAGACTCCCTCGTTACCACATATACCATCACCATGACATTTTGAACACAGCCTATAGAATGCAACTATATTTTATTCTGCCTATGCAGGAAAGCAAAGCGGTTCACCCTCTGTTCAGCCTCATTAGGAGCGAAAAGAGTTGGAGGAACTGGAGGGATGAAGGAGAGGTGGAGGATATGATGATATCACTGGGAGAGACATCAGGCTCTAACGGGCTACACCCTGGTAGCAGATGAAGGAAACTAGTACAGTGGTTCACAGGAGATGGAGTCCATACATCCATATTGCCCAAGAGTACTCGGGTGAGGTCCATGATGGGCGTCTTTTCATAAAGGTGGAGATGCATGTTTTGATGGTCAGTGCATTGTTATACTTTAGTGACAAAGTGCATGGAGGATTCCATCTGCAAGGTCTTGCACGGGATTGTGTGGAACCAGCAGACTCCATCGTTCATTCTTGAACCTCTGCACATATTTTGGAAGAGCTGGATTGGAATCCTGGCATGGACTCAGTGGGCCTAAGAGGCTGTTTCTTTAAACTAAACTAAACTAAATCAGAAAGGTACAAGGTAGAGAATAGCCAACAGGGAGTGGTGTTCAGGGATGCTCTTATGTTTTGTGGTGGTTGAGGTCACAGGCTAAACATTTTGCGACTAACCCTGGTGAATGATGAGGGAGGTGTAGATGCACTGATGTTGAAGGGAGTATTTTTGTAGGATGATGGATGGAATGCCAAGTAAGCCATTTTTGCAGATTATTGGTGGGGTTGGCAATGTTATGACAGAGGACTGTAATGCTAATAAGAAACCAAATGTTGAGATAGTCCCTGCCTCAACTACCTCCTCATGCAGCTTGTTCCATACACCCACCACCCTTTGTGTGAAAAAGTCACCCCTCAGATTCCTATTCAATCTTTTCCCTTTCACCTTAAACCTATGTCCTCTGGTCCATCGATTCAACTACTCCGGTCAAGAGACTCTGTGAATCTACCCGATCTATTCCTCTCATGATTTTATACACCTCTATAAGATCACTCCTCATCCTCCTGTCTTTTCATGTCTGGCATGTAATTTATATATAAGTTATGCTTTTATTTCTTGCTGTGCTTGTAATGTTGCTGCAAGCAAGATTTTCATTGTGCAACTGACATCAAAAACTCAACTCGACTTGACTTGACCTGTCAGTGATGGTTTGTGTTCTGTGAAAACAAAAGAAGCACTGTAGGGGGAACTGAAAATTCCTACACACCATTGTTATTTGCCAGAATATTCATAACAGGTTCTGCGGAAAATTTCTGCCTGTCATTCAAAACATAACTAATGACAGCAATTGAAAACTTGAAGCATCACAGGCAAGTTTTAAATACTCTCATTGTGGTGTATTGAACAAATAAATTATTGTTGCCTAGGCCCCATAGCAGAAGTGTCCACGTCGCAGGGCTGGAAACTGGAAGTATCCTGAGCTAATTCTGCTACCACCATCATCTATTGCGACAAGTGGTGGCTTCCACTGATTGTCGCCGGGAGCTTGTGCCCTTTTCAGGACGGACGATGACAGCGAAGCCAACATTTGTAACAAGATGGACATGAAAAGAAGAAGAAGATTGTTGCCTAAACTGTTATTTTGATGTGTATACAATGCTCTCATAGAAAAGGCGCAAGGAACAGTGCCATCCTGACAACATTCTCTATTTTCATTTCAACCCAGGGGTTTTCATCAGCCACACACTATTACATTTTCATTTTCAGGCGCTGAATGACTTGCAATGAGCTTCTATTTATATTCCAACATTAAGGGTCGCTGTGATTCTCACTACAGCACATCTGTTAGGAGGAGAATAACTGGTAACACTCCACAAATGCAATCTCCATCTCCTTCACATAGATATCTGCAGTTTCAAAGAACTGCAGATGCTGATTTATGCCAGACACAGTTAGTCCCAACCGGAAAGGTCACTGATCCTTTTCCTCCAGAGATGCTGCCTGACCTGCTGAGTTACTGCAGCACTTTGTATCTGTCTGCAGTTTCAAAAACTGTGGAGTTTTTCTTTCATTTCTTTCATTTTCCAGAAACCTGTTTGTTTTTATTTAACTCTCAGATTCTCACACTCAGTAACGTCTTAACCATTGTTCAGAGTATCACCTGACCCCAAATATAATATAGTCAGGAGTGTAAGTAACAAATTTCTTGCCAGCACGATTGTCTCGCTAACGTTGCCAATTTAAGCCATTTATACTCATTGTGTTAGGTTTTTTTAAATCAGTACATTGTATTGGCCTGTAGCCATTTATTGTCGCCTCTGAATATAGCTAATGGGTCTTCAATAGGTCTGCAGTATCTTTTATGGGTTGCACCAAAAATAAGTGTGCTGCAGTATTGTAACGCTTGTAAAATTTCAATCAGGACTGCAGAAGGAATCTACATGCCACAGAGATCTGCATATTCTGCATCGTTGTAGGTTCACTCGTCTTTGAGAATTAATTTGGCTTCTTAAGCTTTTGCTGCACATGCCTGGCTTCAGAGGTCTGGCCCTTGAGATTTGCTATTGTTACGACCCTCAAGAATAATCAAAGAACATTTATTGAGCATTATTCTAAATGGTTGAATGGTAATTAGTTTCTGAATGTTAATTGCAACAGAATTAGCTAATGTATGCCCACAATACTTCCAGGCTTCTGGGCTGATGGAAATTAATCTGCTTGTCTCCTATCTTTCCGTATCATGTATGTTGCAGATTTCTATTGCATTTTGTACGATTGTAAATAATTGCATCAATAGACATACTTAAAATTATGTAAAGTGATTACATTGTCCAGTACTTAATTAATTTTATAAATCAATGTAACAGATATATCCTGGTTGATTCTTTAATGTTGTGAATGGATTATAATATTTTGGAATATGTAACCATTTTCTCTTCACATATTTATGCTCCGAAAGCAGCCATATGATTCACAGAATATTCCACAAAATCAGTGCATAATATTCACTTGACAGAAATAAAATTAAATTTATATTCATCATGATCATTGCTACATTTATTATATTTCAAAACATTTGTTGTGTCATCTAATTTTCCAATGCAAATTGTTGGTAATTTCAAACCTTTTTTTAAAATCCGAACTAATACCATAGCAGTAAATTAAAATGCTGCTTGAGTTCTTCTGAGCTACCAGGTGATTAATAAAACTATGCTAACATTTCCAATCCAGCTGAGTGAATTTGTTAAATGTCTTTGTTCCTAGGATGTGGATATCAATGACAATGCCAGCATTTACTGTCCCTGGGATAAGGAGGCAGCAGAGAAACACCACCATCTTTAAAGAGAAACCCAGACTAATGACACACATTTAATTACTTATTGTGCAAGTATTTTGAGAGAAATTGACCCACATAAGTTTCAGGGCAATTTATTTTACTGGAATTCTGAGACATTTATTTTAAACAACCATCACAACAGTGGGTGGTACATATATGGAACAAGCAGTTAGATGAAGTAGTTGAGGCACGTACAATAACATTTAAAAGATATTTGTTTAAGAAGGAACTGCAGATGCTGGAAAATTGAAGGTACACAAAAATGCTGGAGAAACTCAGCGGGTGCAGCAGCATCTATGGAGTCTGAAGAAGGGTTTCGGCCCGAAACATTGCCCATTTCCTTCGCTCCATAGATGCTGCTGCACCCGCTGAGTTTCTCCAGCATTTTTGTGTACCTAACATTTAAAAGATATTTGGGCAGGTACATGGATAGGGAAAATAGGGCTAGCTTGGTCAGCATAGATGAAGTTGGGCCGAAAGGTATGTTTCTGTGCCGTATGACTCTGGATATCAGAAAGGCTTGGATAGGGTGGATGTGGAGAGGATGTTACCACTAGTGGGAGAGTCTAGGACCAGAGGTTATAGCCACAGGATTAATGGGCGTTCTTTTAGGAAGGAGACGAGGAAAATGTATTTATTCAGAGGGTGGTGAATATGTGGAATTCTTCGTGGAAGTCAGTGGATATTTTTACGGCAGAGATAGATAGATTCTTGATTAGTACAGGTGTCAGAGATTATGAGGAGAAGGCATGAGAATGGAGTTAGGAGGGAGAGATAGATCAGCCATGATTGAATGGCGGAGTAGACTTGATGGGCCGAATGGCCTAATTCTACTATCACATGATCTTATGATTATAAGCCCTCCACTGCTAACTGGCAAGGAATCTGCATCCATGCCTCTGCTTAAATTTGCAGTGGCAAAGACGATTACATCACAGTTTGGCGAGTCGAGACGATCGAGTAAAGTAAAATTCTTTATTTTTCACGATAATAAAGCGATTTACTCGAGCGAGTTTTAAACAGTTAAAATAATGAAACTCCTTCGAACAGGGTGGAGCATGAATGAATGCTTTACCAAAAGCCAGCGAAAACCAAAGATACTAGAGGAGCTCCTCTAGTATCTTTGGCGAAAATGCTCCTGCGATCACGTGACCACGAGGGTTTGTGATTCCCCAGGCCACCACTAGGTGCCGCTACAACAGTTTACTGATGCAGACATTATGGATACATTGTGTCTGTAAATAGAAATCTTTTCTTCACTCAGATCAATGCCTCAAGACAATTACCTTGGGCACACAGTACAACTTTAGGCCTAGATTATGTAAAGCTCGGCAATTTGCAGTAGTGACTACACTGGTTCAAGTTCCGAGGCACAAATATCACCAGCAATTTGTCCTGGATCAATCACATTGAACTACAGCGGAGAGAGGATATCACCACCTTTACTTTCTCAGAAAACTCTGCATGTTCTCGGAAGGCTCAGAATGCCGAGAGTCTTTTACCCAGAGTATGAGAATCAAAAACCAGAGGACATAGGTTTAAGGTGTGAGGGGAAAGATTTAAGAGAAATCTCAAGGGGCAACCTTTGACACAGAGGATGGTAGGTGTATGGAACGGGCTGCCAGAGGAGGTAGTTGTGGCAAATACTATAACAACATTTAAAGGGCATTTGAACAACTACATGGATGGGAAAAGTTTAGAGGGATATGGCCAAATGTGCGCAGGTGGGACATCTTGGTCTGCAGGTTGGGCCAAAGGGGCTATTTCTGTGCTGTATGACTCTAAATTTGGTATGTCTCCGATGAATCTCACCAACTTCTACAGCTACACCACAGAAAGCATTATGCTAGGATGCAGCACAGCTTGGTTTAGCAACAGTCCCCAAGACCACAAGCATGGAAACATAGAAAATAAGTGCATGAGTAGGCCATTCGGCCCTTCTAGCCAGCACCGCCATTCAATATGATCATGGCTGATCATCCAAAATCAGCACCCAGTTCCTGCTTTCTCTCCATATCCCTTGATTCCATTAGCCCTAAGAGTTATATCTAAATCTCTCTTGAAAACATCCAGTTAATTGGCTTCCACTGCCATCTGTGGCAGAGAATTCCACAGATTCACAATTCTCTGGGTGTAAAAGTTTTTCCTCATCTGAGTCCGAAATGGCCTACCCCTTATTCTTAAGCAATTGCAGAGGGTTGTGGATGTAGCCCAGTCCATCACACAAAATACCAGGAGAAAACCCACAGTCACAGGGAGAACATGCAAACAGTCAGCACCCTAAGTCAGGATTTAACCTGGGTCTCTGGCACTTAGAGGCAGCAGCTCGATCACTGCACCGCCCTAATGGATGGAGAACAGCTGGCGAGCTGCTGTCTACCTATTTGAAACGTGTCATGTTTAAGAAGGAACTGCAGATCCTGGAACTGGAAAATCGAAGTTAGACAAAAATGCTGGAGAAACTCAGCGGATGCAGCAGCACCTATGGAGCGATGGAAATAGGCAACGTTTCAGGCCGAAACTCTTCTTCAGATGTTTTTCATTAAAAACAAAGGTATCTTGATCTCTTAGAACTAAAACACTTAACACTTAAAACTATTAAAACACTTAAATAAACCTGGCTAAAAATACCAGCACACAGAAGCAATGTGAAACTGAGGGAAGAGCTCATCTGAATATTGATACCCACTCACGCTAATCTGAAAATCACTGAGCTGAACATTTTAATGTAACATCAACACCAATGGTGCAGCTTAAAAGCCCCAGTTTTGAGCTAAGCTGTGAAAATGGAGATGCAGTCAGTACTCCCAAATGAGAATAAAAAAACAAATTGAAAATGATATAAAATCCATGATGATGCTCCTCTATCAACTGTTTATCAGCTTTTCTTAAGAAGCTTCCTGTGAGACGGTAATATGTTCATATGCTTAAACTATTGTGATCCGTATCTGGATATATGAAGTAAAAGCTAGATAGAATGGAATAAAATAAAACTATACATCAAATAGATTTTTTAAAACATATTCCATATATATCTTTCTTGCAATGATCGATGTCCTGATTCTATTTTGCACATTGCTAACTCATGTGCTCTGATTTTGTGGGAAATTGCTTCCAATTTCTTGCAGAAATGGCAATTGATCAGGGATTTCCAGGAATAAAAAACATGCATTTCCTGGAAATTCAATTCAAAAGCAGAAAATGCTGTAAACACTCAATAGATCAGGATATATTGATGAGGAGATAAACAGAGTCAGCAGGGAGGCACAGAGGTAGAGTTGCTGCCTCACAGCGCCAGAGACCTGGGTTTGATCCCAACTATGGATGCTGTCTGTACGGAGTTTGTACTTTCGCCACGTGACCCACGTGGGTTTTCCCCAGGTGCTCCGGTTACCTCCCACGCCCCAAAGATGTGCAGGTTTGTAGGTTAATTGGCTTTGCTAGTGTGTAGGATAGTGTTAGTGTACGGGGATCGCTGGTTGGCACAGACTCTGTGTGCAGAAAGGCCTGTTTCCGCGTTGTACCTTGAAACTAAAACTTCAAGTCCAAGATCCTTCTTCAAAACTGAGAAAGTGAGAAGATAAGCAAGTTTATCTTCACAGAAGTGGGGACGAGATCGAGAGGCAGAGGGATGTGACAGGATGCAGACCATAGTTGTGAAGAAAACAATCCTGTGACAACTGCCATTTGGAGACATGAAGGAAAAACAAACAAGTTGAATCAGAAAAATACAGCCACATCTGTGAACAAAGAGATGAAAAGAAGTTAACTGAAATTACTAAATTCAATATTAAGTTTCACTGCATGTAATGTACCCAGACAGAAGATGAAAGTAGGTGATGAAAGGGCAACATCACCCGCTGAGTTTCTCCAGCATTTTGTCTACCTTTGATTGTTCCTGCTTCTGCAGTTCCGTCTTAAACAGACAGAAGATGAAGTGTTTTTCCTGAAATGCACCGCCAGCGTGGAGAGACAATTCTCCACGCTGGAGTTATGGGAGCGACTGTTGTGACTGGACTTGCATACTATCACTTCCTACCTGGAGCCAAATGTTAATGATAGATCGAGGAGTTGGTGGAGAGAGTTGGCAGCTTCAAATTCCTAGGTGTAAACATCTCAGAGGGCCTATACTAGGCCCAGCACATAAATGTAATCATGTTGAAGGCGTGCCAGCACCTTTACTTTCTTCAGAGTTTAAAGAGATTCATCATGCCACCAAACACTCTAAACAATGTGGTTGACCCTTAAACACAGCTGAAATGCCCTAGCAAGTCATTCAATTCAAGCGCAATTAGATATGGGCTTATCAGTGATGCCCATATCTTAAATTATGAATAAATAACATAAGATTCCATAGGATCTGCCCTGAACTTGCACCAGGTTCAACCAGCTGCAGGTTCAGTAACTCCATTCATCCCATGGTGAGGACAGCTGATAGGAAGAATAGTGTGCTTCAGCTAATTAATCGTATTTTTGTGTTAATATATATGTTTTTAATTGTTAGCTCAAATTATTTAAATTGTATTTAATATGTTCTTGCATTTTAGAACTTTTGCATATTTTGTTTTATTGTTTTTGATTATGTGATTCATTTTTAATTGATCATTTTTTTCTTGTTTTGTGGGCCATTCATATTTCAGTGACAGTTTTGACAAGTTATGCCTGGAGTTATGCATAAATCAGCCCGGGGCTGGCTATTTATTACGGGAAGTTTCGGCGTCAATCAAGAAATGGTTTCGGTGCAGGATGCCAATGCAAGTAAATATAGATGGGATGCAGGTGTTGAAGTGGCTTCTCAGGTTTTTCAGTTTCTATGCTGGCTAGAGTCAAATTGCCATGTCTGTCATTCTGTGTTTCGATAGGGTGAAGAAGTAAATAATGATTGAATTTACATCAAATTCATATTGTCACTGAGACTGAGAAATCAAGTGAAGATTGTTGGAATCTGGAGGGTATCAAACTTATTAAAAATCATTACGCTCATCCAGGCAAATGGAGGGCATTGTTTTATGATTCTGATTTGCATCTTGTAGATGGCCGGACTTAACATCATGGAGCTGATAGTCCCTTGGTGAGGGACCGGCTTCGGGAGCTCCAAGCCGCAGGAGCTTCGACCGCGCCAATCGCGGGAGCTTCGATTACCCCAACGCTGTTCGCTGGCTACGGGATCGCCCCGACTGGGGATGGTTCGACTGCCCTGACCGCGGGCGAAAAGGAGGGAAGAAGAAAATACGTTATTGCTTTCCATTGCTCTGGTGGATGTTTATGTTAATTTTTATGTAGTTGTGTGTCTTGTTGCTTTTTTGGTATGACTGTATGGCAAATCAAATTCCTTGTATGTTTCTACATACTTGACTAATAAATTAATTACAATACAATACAATTCCTCCATGAATACCGAGCCTAAATCCTGGAAATTCCTAGGTGATAGCATTGTAGATATACTTTCACAAGAAAGAAGGTATCTCACTTCACCTTAGTTTAGATACAGCATGAAAACAGGCACTTCGGACCCTTGAGGTCATGCCAATCATTGATCACCTGTTTATACTAGTTCTATGTTATCCCACTTTCACATCCATTCTCTACCCACAAGGGTCACTTTTGTAGAGGCAAATTAACCTACAAATCCCCACGATGTGGGAGGAAGCCTGAGCACCCGAAGGAAACCCACGCAGTTACAGGGAGAACATGCAAACTCCACGCAAACAACACCAGAGGTCAGGATCAAACCCGGGTCTCTGGCGTTGTGAGGCAATAACTCGACCAGCTGTGGCACAGTATCCCCCAACTGGCCTTCTTCTTAAGGGTAATTGGGGATAAACAATAAATTCTGTCCTTACAAGAGACAGCTGAATTCCTGATAAGTAACAAATAACAAAACTACCAGAACACTTCAACCTTTTAGGTGCCAGTGAGCTGATGCGGGCATGTTGGTAGCCCTGGCAATATCTTGGATGATGATAGAACATCGTTCGAACTTCTCATGGCTTCCTGTGTTAAAGATTTTATCAAGCCCCACTTATTCTTCTTGCGTATGTATGGCTTGCACAGCCAAGTTGTAGGACAACTTGTACTAATTGATCTTATTTGATTGTGCACACCAGGTTGATTGCATTGGTTGAAACAGGGCGGACCACGTGAAGGTTGCAATCTCCCACCCCATCAAGCCCCACATTTGTCCCTCTCAAAGAGCTAACTCTAATTCAACAGTTTAGTTGGTATGTTTTCTCACCCTGGAAGGCATGTATGAAAATTCAAGCCTTTGTGTTTTAATTAACACTAAGCCTTTCATTTCCTGGATTTCCTGTCATTAATGATTCAATTGTGAGACAATTTATAGGACACTTCTCCAAAGAGTAGCAAGCAATTCAGATCCTAATATTTTAAAATACCGTTACTTTGCACGTAAAAAAACCCATTTGGAATTGTCTTATCTGTTACGTTTAATTGCGCTGTCTGAATGGGATTGCGCAGACTGTCAACACATCTTATACCCGCTCCCTCTGTTAATGCATTAACCTTGCCTACTGTCACAATGCCTCTAGAATTGATGCTATTTATCCAATTACATTACTCATTCACAGATTACTGTCTGCTAAAAAACAAAACGGAAGACCTTTTATTTCCTTATTAAATACCCACCACCTCTAATCACAAAGAGTAGACAGATTAGTCAGCTGTTCAAGGTCTCAAAATCAATTTCTGACTTCCAAAACTATTTAACAATTCATCAAACTATAAAAATACAATTTTAATATTTTAAAGTTTATTTTGGGAAATGTCAAAATAAAATGTTTTTTTCCCAGCAACATACTTATTTTGAAACAGAAACAGAAAATGCTGGAAGCAGTTTGCAGTTGAAGCAGCATCAGTTTGGAGAGAAATAGAATCAAGATTTTGCAACAGAATTGGAACAGTGGGAGAACGTGTTTTAATGACATGAACACGACAGGGTGCAAACCAAAGCTGCTAAGTTATCAATTACAGGCGATCCCAGGTTACATAAGAGTTCCACTCCATACAACTGCCCATAAGTCCATTTCTCCGTAAGTCAGGTTCATTTTAGTTTAGACACATAGTGCTGGAGTTACTCAGCTGGACAGGCAGTAATTCTGGAGAGAAGGAATGGGTGACGTTTTGGGTCAATACCCTTCTTCAGACGCTAGTTTAGTTTAGTGATACAGCGTGGAAAGAGACCCTTCGGCCCACCGAGTCTGCACAGACCAGCAATCCCCGCACATTAACACTATCCTACGCACACTAGGGAAATTTTACATTTATACCAAGCCAATTTACTTACAAACCTGTACGTCTTTGGAGTAAGATTTGCATCCTGGGGATTTGCAGACAGCACCTGTAATCGGGATTGAACCCAGGTCTCTGACAATGTAAGTGCTGTAAGGCTGCAACTCTACCGCTGCACCACCGTGCCGCATTGATTCTCTATAGCTAATATTACTCTACACACAATGGCTATCATCCTTTCACTCATTACATTTTCACCCCAACACTACCTATAATTAAATGAATGGAAATCAAACTGTATCCAGTAGTTCATGAATACTACAAAACATTTTACTATTATTATTACTATCTTGAAAAATGCTTCAACAATAGGCCGCTATAGTGGCGCTAGGGTTGCCAACAGTCCCTTATTAGCCGGGACATCCCGTATGTTGGGCTAAATTGGTTTGTCCCATATGGAACCACCCTTGTCCCGTATTTGACTGCTACTACTTGGGTTGAGGGGACTGTCGGGAAGAATACAAGAAGTTCTAGTGATAGCCAAGAGGTTCGTGACTGAGTTGTTCTGCTGGCCCACCAGATGCATTAAAACAGAATCTTGGCACTGATAAAAATGCAACATAAGGTTGCTCTACTTTCATGATAGAAACACACTAAACCAACAAGAAAAGAATATAACTTATGCATTACCGTCTACAAATTGTTAAAGGCACAATTACTTAATTACTACCAAATATCCTCTGTAGGTTGGAAGATTAGCATATGTGTGTATAACATCACATTCACAATATAAATATCGTTGGTGATTTTAAATATTTCTCAGCTTAATTTTGTTTTATTTTTGTCCTGATTTCTTTACCTCCTACTTTGCTCTGCATACGGAATTTTTATATTGACAGAAATATCTAGGCATGCACTTCCTGGCTATGATACTGTGTGGATGGTTTTAACCTCTCAATGACGGTTAGCAGCAGCAACATGGAGTGGTGGGAAAAGATTAAGGTGCAAGTCACAGGATCAGACATGTCGGTGAAAGCTGTCTAAAGTCTAAAATGTACCAGTGCCGTGGGATCGAATTTCTCAATGATTGTTCCTTGGCCTCGCCGCATAAATTGAAGGTTCCGTGCAGCAGGCACAGTGCCTCCAGTCACTGGAACTTCAAGTTCAAAACCCCATGAAAGTCAATAAGTGCATTGAATGGTTGGCAGCGTTCATTCAACTCTGATTAAAAAATCTGGCTCTGATATAGCAGAAACATTCAGCAATTTAATCTCTCTGCTTGGTGCTCACTGCGCCAATCTGATCAATTAGTTTGAAATTATTTGGATATCAGCATTTATTGAAGTAAGGGACTGTTGTAAAATCTTATAAACTGCCATATAAACTGAAGCATAATTTTGACCTGCCAGTCCACCCATACCCAATCATTTAATGTCACAATCAATGTCATTTAATGTCACAATCTTTCTGTATAGCGATAATTGAAACTTAGTTTCAATTATAAGCTGAGGACAATTTGTATTGCAGAATGCTGACTGTCCAATGTAAAATATCGTGCAGAATTCAGGACTATGTGTCAGAACACTTTATTGTCCTGTAGTATCTTTAAATAGCGTTGAATACAAGTACTACAGATGTACAATAATTTATTTTCTTCTGGAATATTATAATCCACTGTTAGGAAAGCAAAACCAGCTCTTTTCATATTCACGTATTTGTCAAGTTTTATTATACTCATCTTTCTATACGAGAATCAACTTTGGAAACATAACGCATCATGGGTTAATACTCTAGTCATGCCTTTATTTTGGATTTTGTCTGTCTGGTAAAAGATGCAAAACAACAACTAACAGCAAATATTATTCATTCAATGAAGATAATTCATACTGGGATTTAGAGGCACTAGGCAGTGCAGTTATTTCAAGGTCTTAACTTGAAACTAATCCATTCACTATTAGTATTCTGAATGCACAGCTTTCGATTGCAGCAACTTTGGGAATATTTGCTGTGGTTTAGTGCACATTGAAGCTGAGCCATGCATAGGTTTGTTCTGTGCTACGGTTTACCTCTGTTGCTGAGAGTGTAGCTGCAATTAATGTGATCCAAAGATTAATAAAGTGTTCATCTATTTCATTAAATATTTAACCAAAACATCGCAGGAGGGTAAATTTCTATTAAACAAGAACATTTAAAACACCCACTTATAATAGACCATTCATGATGAAATTTTTTTTTAAACCTGTTTTTCCATTCGGAGACATTTTAAGGTATCAGACATCAGTGAGGAGTGGCCATATTAAAGGTATTCTGCAACCTCAATGTCACTATTTACTTATTAGGCATAATTGTCTCAACCTCAATGGGGATGAGCCACACACTGCTGACTAAGTATTTCAAAGCTTTATATTCCTCTCGCTACTTCTTCCAGTTTCTCAAATTATTGTGCATGGAGCAGCCTGAAATGTTCCTGTGATGAATGAAAGAACTATTTTACATCACTTGTTAAATTGCAAAGCACAGTTCTACAGCGCTTACAGAAGGGGAAGCAGTTACTGTTTCAGGGCAACCAACCTTGATCAGAAAGATAGCACTATCTATTTTGAATTGAAGCTACATCAAAATTCCCCATTATATGTCCTTAAATTTTAGTTTCTCACAGTTGTAATGTCCAGTCTGAAATTAAATCATGTTCTTAACTACCTCTACCATGCATTTCCTAGCTACTGGTTTAATATTTTCTTGTTTCTTGTTGCAGAGCCTAAATAACATCTTTAGGGAGAGGTTGAGTAGGTTGGGTCTCCATTCCTTGGTGCGCAGGAGGATGAGGGTGATCTTATATAGGTACAGTAGGTGTATAAGATCATGAGAGCATTAGATCGGATAGATGCACAGAGTCTCTTGCCCAGAGTATGGGAATCGAGGAACAGAGGACATACTGTAGATTCAAGGTGAAGGGGAAAAGATCTAATAGGAATCTGAGGGTTAACTTTTTCACACAGAAGGTGGTGGGTGTATGGAACAAGCTGCCAGAGGAGGTAGTTGAGGCTGGGACTATCCCAACATTTAAGAAACAGTTAGACAGGTACATGGATAGGACAGGTTTGGATGGGATATGGACCAAGCGCAGGCAGGTGGGACGTGTAGCTGGGACATGTTGGCTGGTGTGGGCATGTTGGGCCGAAGGGCCTGTTTCCACACTGTATCACTCCATGACTCTATCATGGTTCCTGCTACTTCCAACCTGTTATACGTTTTCTGAAGTAACATTTTTGTCAGACACTTTCATTTTCTTTCCCTATATCTTGACTAGACATATCTTTACCACATTCTCTATTTCAATGTTGAAATAATTATCTGTTTTTTTCCTAATTTTTCATTTTGTTTCAATAAATTAAAATGTAAAAAACTGCAAATGCTAGAAATCAGTAATAAAAACAGAAAATACTAGGAACTCTCACACCTTATGCAGCATCAGATTGACCAGAAAACAATCAGGAGAGAAAACCAGGTCTAATTTTTTATTTGTCTCTTTTAAAGTACTCAAGTCAAATGCAATACTCCTCGAACCAAAGTTGCTCATAAGGAAAACATAGAACAGTACAGCACAGGAACAGGTTTTTCGGCCCACATTGACTGTACTAAACATGTTTAGCGATGTTTAGTTTAGATGCTTAGAGATATAACATGGAAACGGTCCCTTTAGCCCACGGAGCTCATGCCGACCATTGATCAACCATACACTAGTTCTGTGTTACCCCACTTTTGCATCCTACATACAAGGGGCAATTTACAGAAGCCAATTAACCTACAAACATGCACATCTTTGGAATGTTGGAGGAAACCAGAACATTCAGAGAAAATTCATGCTGACAGACGAAGAATGTATACACTCCACAGACAGTCCCCGTAGTCAGGATTGAACCTGGATCTCCGGCTCCACTGCTGTGCCATCCATGATGCCAAGACCAACTCTTATCTGCCTGCATATATTATATCCCTCCATTCTCTGTATATCCATGTACCCATCCAAAAGTCTTATGTGCCACTATTGCACCTGGCTCCACCACCAACCCAGACAGCGCATTCCAGGCACTCACCACCTTCAGTGTAAAAATAACCTGCCCTGAACATCGCCTTAAAACTTTGCTCCTATCACCTTAAAGCTATGCCCTCTAGAATTTGAGTAAAAATATCCTGATATCCATTCAGTTTTACATTCTGTGCTCAGTTAATTGAGTCAAGTTGAGAAAACAGACAGGTGTTGGCAGTTGCACTGGTAACAACTGGTATTAAGCAGTTACTCCTTCAAAACTGTAAATGCAAAATGTATGTTTATTAAAAACTGTAAATCAGCTTGGATACTCATAACAGGAGAAATATATGTTAAAACTGTCCCAGATTTTAATTAAATGTTTCAGGACTGTGGCTGTAAACTCATTCCCCTTTCAGCATACAAAAACTGCACTGCATCCAGGATTTATCAAAATAAATGAAAAATTTGGTTACATCTTTGGAAGAGACTGCCATCTGGTGGCAGCACCTGATGTTTGCAACTTTTCATTCTGCTAATGTGTTCAGATATTAAAGGCCCTGTCACACGATGCGAACTTACCCAAGAGCTCGCCCGAGTTTTAAAAAAATCAAACTTGTGGTAAGTACGTAGAATGTACGTAGCGGGTACGTCGGAGGTCGTGGATGCCTCGTAGCGGCTCGTAATGCTAACGGCAGGTACTCGGGAAATGCGGAAACTCGTGAAGTTTTTTCAACAGTGTGGAAAATTTCCAAGAATAAAAAAATACTCGTGATGAAGCACCACGAGTTTGATTTTTTTTTAAACTCGGGAGAGCTCTTGGGTAAACTCGCATTGTGGGACAGGGGCTTTAAGGGGATGTCCCACTGTACGAGCTAATTCAAGAGCTCTCCCGAGTTTAAAAAAAAATTAAACTCGTGGTAAGAACGTAGAATGTACGTAGCGGGTACGTCGGAGCTCGGGACGTCTCTTAGCGGCTCGTAACGCTAACGGCAGATGCTCGGGAAACTCGGTAAGCTCGTGAAGATTTTTCAACATGTTGAAAAATGTCCATGAGAGCCCCGAGTACCTACGAGCGGCTATTGCTGTAATTCTCCGAGTTCTAATCAGGGGAAAATCGGGAGAACTCTTGAATTAGCTCGTACAGTGGGACAGCCCCTTGAGTTTTAAGTTTAGTTTACAAATTAACAAGGAATGCAAGTGCCTTTCTGCTAATACCAGGACACACAAAAGCTGCCACCATCAACCTGCCACAGTCTGAAATGCCCATCACAGAAGATGGAAAATATTTTACAGATTTTTCCTTTATCTCTGGACTTTGAAACCATAGTGATACAACTAAACTAGTCTCTGAATATAGACATTGATTGCATCAAGGTTATCTGGGCACACATGAAACTATATACAACATTCTGCACTGCCCCAATCAACCATGTCAATGAGTCCACTCTGCCAGAGATTACAGTGAATCATCTACCTTCATTGCTGTCATCTCCAACTAAATGTTTTAATATAATTAACAAAAAAGCATATGTTAATTGCATATGTTAATCCCGTAAAAACATGCCCTTCCTAACAGTAATATAAACTGCTGCAATAATTGTGCAACTGCAAGTAAGAATTTCACAGTTCTGTTTCAGAACATATGATAATAAAACACTCTTGACAGATGCTGCTTGTCCCACTGAGTTCTTCCTGCAGGTTATTTCTTGCTCCAGGTTCCAGTGCAAGTAGTCTCTTGTCTCCCTTACTAACAGTATTTGTTAAGCTGCTGGATGTGGGACTTGTGGGCTGTATTTATTCTGATTTATTCTTATACTAGCTGGTTGGAGTATCCAGGTGGACACAAATAATTGGTTATTAAACCTTAAGTCCTGAGTTGCAATGCAATAATATTATTGTCACATTTTACGTGACAAGTAGAAAAGGTGACATCTTATCCCAGTTCTAAGCAGGATAAAGTTGAGGAAGAGACTGGTATCATGGATTGAATCAGGTTGATTTTATCATTGTGATGTAATGAGTAAGGGATCATACTGCAAAATATTGAAGCAAATTCCTGAAAATAGAAAGTATTTGGATGTTTGGGCTTCACATTAGAAATATATAGTGCACTCGGACTTGAACAGCCCTTTGTCTAGTTAGAGGCGTACTCTTCCATATCAGGTAGCCTTATGTTGGTTGTTGTCCTGAATGGTAAACCTTCTGTAGAAATTATACTACTGTTGGCATATTGCTTTAAAATATTTTTAAAAAACACTTGCTTTGTCCAAACAAGGTTAGTAGTGCATTATTCATAAATTCACATAAATTCAAAAGCCCAAGATTTATGCAAATTTCACCACTGTGCAGCAGCATAGTAACCTTCTGAAACTTATGTCCATCTGCCACATCCATAAAAATGTGGTCTTGGGTCTGCACCCACCCCTCTCCACCGCATCATGAACAAGTCCGTGATGGTAATTTTTCTAGATTAGCACTGACTTTCATATTGCAGCGAATTAGATTGAAAGATAATAGTGCAAATGAATTTATTTAAACTCAAACAGAGCACAATCAAGATAAACGCAATTTCCGTTTTTTCCTGATATATTATTCCACATAAACTGCCATTAAACCATACTACTATATCTATCCCTGTTAGACAGTGTATTACTATTAAGGATTGAAAGAATTCCTCATCTATTTCATGAAATTGGCAGTGAGAGGGAAATTCTAATTGGCCCATATTCAAATGATTGGTGCATGGCAGAATGAGGAACCATGTCTAAATTTAGGTCATGCCTTAATTATAACATTCTAAGGATTTGTAGTGCCAGTTAAGGCTTTGTGAGGCAGTTATCCACTTTTTCTTGGTTTGTGTGGGTATGGTAAGCAACAGAAGAGAAGTAGTGTAAATCCAAAATGTGATTTGTTTATATTGACATGAATGAATTGACTTTCACCAACAATATTTGAGTTCACTTGCAGTTTAGTCTTGGAGTTTTAGAAACAATGAATAATCCCAGTGAAAACAATCCTATAAAACAAATCCCTTCATATTCTTCACACAAATGGCAACGATTGCTAAATACTACCCACTTACGCACAATATTTATTCTTTGAAATCCTTAATTTCTCAAAGAACCTTTCCAACCTCCTCTAGGTAAACAGGGTCATATTTTAAGAAAACATTATAAACTCCCAGGTTTTCTGGATTATAAGTCCCTGTAGAGATACATCAAGAATACAGCTCTCGTTAAACAATTACTTGCTCTTCTCAGCTAAAATGAAATGAGGTAGTTCAGGCCGGCTGCAGAACAGTACTGGGTTATGTAAGTCCTCCATTCCCAAGAACTAGCTGTAACCCAGAAATGTCCATTTTGCGTTGTAATCCATTATCATATTGCTCTACACACACTTGGTATGACTCCTTCATTTCATGAGTAATCATCTTGCTGCCTATAATTAAACTAACGCATCCAGTAATTAATATCATAAACCATGTTATTCTTATCACTAGCTTGAAAAATGCCGTAAAAAAGTATGGGAGAATTTGCAACGTTTGATTTCTGTAACTTATATTATCCGTAACCCATGGAGTGCCCCGACTCAAAAAGTTATCTGTCTATTTAAAGGCAGCACAGTGACGCAGTGATAGAGTTGATGCCTTACAGCTCCAGAACCCAGATTCAATCCTGATTATGGGTGCTGTTTGTAGACTTTGTATGCTCTCCCTGTGACCATGTGGGTATTCGTCAGGTGCTCTGGTCCTCTCCCACATTCCAAAGACGTGTAGATTTGTGCAGAGGTTAATTGGCTTCTGTAAATTGTCCCTAGTGTGTAGTATTGAACTAGTGTATGGATGATCATTGGTCGGCATGGACTCCGTGGGCCGAAGGGTCTGCTGCCATGCTGTATCTCTGAACTAAACATTTCCTCCACATATGCTGCCTGGCTCACTGCGATCCTCCAGCACTTCATGTTTTGCTCAAGTTTCCAACATGTACATTTTTGTTTCAGTCATTTAGCCACTGGGCAACAATACCTCCTGGTGGCTGTTTCCAAAAATGCATCCAGATCTCATTCAGATGTTGCATCCGAAGATTAATCAAAGTGACCATTGGCCCTGTAGAAACAAGCCAGGTGAATTTGTGATGGAAAACAACATGGGAAATAAATGGAACATATTATTGTACAAGTCTTCACTAAAGAGGGCAATTAGCATCCCAGAAATAGGTGTGAAATAAGAGTGGGGAACTCAGGAAAATTAGTTACCAATTTAGCCGAGCAAATTTCCAAACTGTGGGCTGACGTCTCCAGATCCTGAAGGTTTCACTCTAGAATCTAAAATGAAATGGCAAAAGATGGTTGATGCATTGGTTTTAATTCCCATGCAAAAGCAGAAGATGCAACATATATCCTTCTATTTCCTTTATTTCCTGCTGTGCAGAGCTCAAATCGTTACTCAGGTAGACATGACTTGATCTCCATGTTTCCAATTTACAGTATTGAATTTGATGCTGATGAATTGGGGGAGATTACTTTGCAGAACATCTCCATTTTGTCCCAGAATGATCTTACAATCCAATTGCCTATTTAAATTATTCAAGCTAATCTGATCCAAGCAATTGTAGCCTCATACTCCTTCCAACAAAGCTCAATGCAAGATCAAGGGATCCTAATAACCGATGATGTAGTTATTCACTAGCTATTATCACCATACTTCAGCCAACATCACCTGACATTCCAACAAAGGTACACAAAAATGCTGGAGAAACTCAGCGGGTGCAGCAGCATCTGCAGTTCCTTCCTAAACACTTTGACATTCCAACAATCCTGGTTCCCACCCTATCAGGACTTTCTCTTGGCCTTTCTCTCCATACTTTCCATATCTATATTACTAAATCTCTGATCTTGACCGCTTTTGGCACACTGCTGCGATTTCCGACAGAACGCCGCCACCTACGGCCGTCATTTTTGGCCACCTCGTTCAGAGCCCCTCTCCGCCTTATTGGTGTGGAGAATTTTTTCCCATCGATGAAAAATCAGAGAGATATTAATGTTTATTTTTAATTCACCATTCCCTCTGCTGCCCCTGCTGGAGGGAGGGGGAGGGACTATAAAACCAGGAAGTGCTGTGCCTCACTTAGTCTCTGCAAGATGGATGAAGCCAAGGGTCACTGAGCTCTGAATAACACTGAACACATGTCTACACAACTGTGAGTACCCTTAATGTGGTTTGAAAATGAAAATATGGTTTGTTTGAAGTAAAAAGGCACTGCCAGCACATGGTTGTTTGAGTGCTTTGGCTTGAAGTTGAAAGACACTACTTACTGCAAATGGTGGCTTGGGAGCTTTGGTTTAAAATTGAAAGGCACTACTTACTGCAAATGGTGGCTTGGGTGCTTTGGCTTGAAGTTGAAAGGCGCTACTTACTGCAAATGATGGCTTGGCTGCTTTGGCTTGAAGTTGAAAGGCACTACTTCTTGCACATGGTGGCTTGGGTGCTTTGGCTTGAAGTTAAAAGGCAATTCTTACTGCAAATTGTGGCTTGGGTGCTTTGGCTTGAAGTTTAAAGGCACTACTTACTACAAATGGTGGCATGAAGTTGAAAGGCACTACTTACTGCAAATGGTGGCTTGGGTGCTTTGGCTTGAAGTTGAAAGGCACTACTTACTGCAAATGATGGCTTCGGTGCTTTGGCTTGAAGTTGAAAGGCACTACTTACTGCAAATGGTGGCTTGGGTGCTTTGGCTTGAAGTTGAAAGGCACTACTTACTTCAAATGGCAGCTTGGGAGCTTTGGCTTGAAGTTTAAAAAAATCACCATTCTCTCTGCTGCACCTGCTGGAGGGAGGGGGAGAGACTATAAAACCAGGAAGTGGTGATGCCTCACTCAATCTCTGCAAGATGGATGAAGCCAAGGGTCACGTCTCTATGAGCTCTGAATAAATGTCTACACAACTGTGAGTACCCTTAATGTGGTTTGAAAATGAAAATATGGTTTGTTTGAAGTAAAAGACACTACCTGCAAATGGTTGTTTGGGTGCTTTGGCTTGAAGTTGAAAGGCACTACTTACTGCAATGGTGGCTTGGGAGCTTTGGCTTGAAGTTGAAAGGCACTACTTACTGCACACGGTGGCTTGGATGCTTTGGCTTGAAGTTGAAAGGCACTAATTACTGCAAATGGTGGCGGGTGATTTGGCTTGAAGTTGAAAGGCACTACTTACTTCAAATGGCGGCTTGGGTGCTTTGGCTTGAATGAATGATATCTTTTATCTTTTATTTCGAACGATTAAAAAAAAAAAAAAGAATTTCAACATAATACACATTAGACTCGTTCGAAAAGGGATAGGAAGAAGCCTATGCTTGTCAAGTCCTACCCCCATTCTTCACCATTAACAAATGCAAAATTTAATAAAATAAACTAAACAGACAATTCAAATAAAACTACTCCAATCAAGCTATTAAGAAAAAAAGAACAAAAAAAGAACAAGCACCATTAACATTTGTGAGATTTACATTCTCCTTCCTCATTACTGTACTTTTCAAAGATATATCTTTTGTACATTTTTTTAAATTGCATTATATTCATACTTTGTTTAATCATTTCGTCAAGACCATTCCACAGTGGTCCATGAAGTTAAAAGGCACTACTGCAAATGTACTTACTTCCTGTTTGCACTGTATATTGATTTAAGATAAAATGCTACCACTTACGGTTGTGATTTTTGGCCATCTTACTCAGTCCTCCCTCCGCTGAGCAGGTGCAAAGAATTCTTCGCATCAATGAAAACTAAAAGTGTTATTAGTGTTTAAAAAATGTTGAGAATCTCTCTCCTGTCAATCACACCCTGAAAGCCGCACCTTTTCCAGTGGGAGGGGGAGGGGTTATAAAACCCGGAAGTGTGGGTGTGGCTCAGTCTCTGCATGATGGTCATGACTCTGTCTGAGCTGTGAATCAACTGAACACACTGAATGTCTACTGAACTGTGAGTTTGGTGTTTTGTGTGGTTTTATGGTGGTTTCACCCTGCATGAAATGGTATGAAGCTGCATTTGAATTTGGTGGCCTCCGACCCTGCTTGAAGTGGAATGAAACTGCACTTGGATTTGGTGGCCTTGCACCCTGCTTGAAATGGAATTTCAAGGAATAGTCATGAGTCAACTGCCAGCCCACCAGCCGTAAGTTAGCTGCCAGCTGATCAGGCTTGAGGGACTGAGCTGCCACCCCAAGAACCCATACCAGCACTCCAGAAAGCCCCCCCACTGGCCACCAATATTGGAATTGGTGGAGAGGTGGAATATTGCGTCGGGGGACCAGCCCTCCCGTGTGAACATGGGACCCAACGGGTCCCACTTAGTCTAGTTCTATATTAAAATCTGTACCTAATATTTCACAAGTTCTGAGATGCCCAGTGTTTTCTACACACAGATCCCAATTTCCACCACTTTATTTATTTCAGATTCCAGCATCAATGCTAAACTTTGCATTGGCTTATTGCAAGGGGAGTATTTTAATCTACAGCAATGGATCATAACTTGTATGAATAAAGATCCATAATTACATAATATATAAGACTAATTATACTTGATTGGGATAAATAGCCATACTATCCAGCTACCCCAGCATGACTGCTGATATCTTACGAAAGCAACAACTCTTTCCCTCGTGCCAGAGGATGTCATTTAGAAATATTGCATTTACCAGGAAGGCAAGGATAACCTTAGCATTAAATATATTGCCAGGTCACACCACGGCTTCCATTGTTTAGTACCCTTGACCTCAGTACTTCTTAGTGAAATAGATATTACCTGGAAATTGCTATCCTCAACATTCACTCATATTTGCCAGCAGATTAAACTAGTGAGGAAATTGAAAGCCAAGTCTACAGCCTTCACCCAATCACTACAAATTGACAAATAGTTCAAACTTTTGAAATTTTAGTTGCCACTTGGTATATTGGTATCATTCAGCAGTTTGCTTTGTAAAGTATACAGCCCAAATTCCACATCAATAAACAATGTGGATTAGAAGGCAGATAGTGGATGACATTTAAATCTGGCACATTATTAAAATTCAGAATGCAAATGATTGTGATGAAGAATTTCATTGACAGTTTATAACTGCCTGAACATCAAGTCAGTTCTTGGATTGTCATAATAGATTAAAATTCACACAATTTTAGCATTAGCAAGAGATGCAGCCTTGGGAAAAAAATAATGCGATCCCATTAAAAGCTACAAGCAGGAAATTCATTGTGCAGGGCATGAAGCATTCTTAAGATTTCTCAGCTATGTGTAATTATTAACATCAAGATTCAGATGTAGATTATCTTTCCTCTCATTCACAAATAAGCAAAAACAAATGGTCTACTGCTAATGCATTTACAAAGTGAAGAATGTCAAATGGTTCCGATCTTAATGATCCATTTAAAACATTGGCCATCCTCAGAAGTTATTGACTCATGACTGATAGGAGGAAGACCAAACACTTGCAGCAGGATCTCTACAGATTTATATTTAGAAAAAGTGACTGATTTGCATTAACATTTTTAACATTACCTACATTACAAAGCAGCACCTTAAAGAGTCAATAGTCATATGGCAGGGAAACGACATTCAGTCCATGTCATCTCTATTGACTAAGTTGCCCACCTGAGCTAGTTCCATTTTCTTGCATTTGGCACATCAATCTCAAACCTTTTCTGTCCATGTACTTACTTAAATGCATTTGTAACTGTAACATTGTAACTACGTGTCTCTACCACTTTACCTGGCAACTAGAATCATGCTGCAACTCCCAGTCAGCCTCAAGCTGCCCATCGTTGTATGTAGTTGTAAGCTGTAATGCATTTGCATCTCTGTTCATAAACAAAAGTGATCAGCTCTTTGAATTACGAGACTCAGAGGCTTAGAGCCTGAAATGTCTGACCCTATTTTATACGACTCACTGGACTTTTAGTTTAGTTTAGAGATACAGCACGGAAACAGGCCCTTCGGTCCACCGAGTCCGCACCGACCAGTGATCCCCACACATTAACACTATCCCACAAGTGACAAGAGTTTGCTCCTGACCTCGGGTGCCGCCAGTGTGGATTTTGGACGTTGGCCCTGTGTCCATGTGAGCTTCTTGCCCTCCAGGAAGGTTAATTGGCTGTTGTAAATTAAGAGTGCGTACAGAGTGGATAAAAAGTGGGATAACATAGAACTGTGTGAAAGGATGCTAAAAGGTGGTGTTGACTCGGTGATCCAAGCTGTATCTCTAAGTACCAAGAAATCCAAATGGTACCATCAACATCCCATCCAGGTCACTGAAATTCGACATTGCTCCATGCCGCTCTTTGTTAGTCACAGATTTGGAACAAAACTCTAAACTCAGGACCAGATTATGAATTTATAAAACCAAACTAGGTTCCAGGCACTCATCAGCCCGTGTAAAAAATTAAAAAAAACTTGCCCCACGCAGCTCCTTTTAATTTTGCCCCTCCCGCCTTCAAGCTATCCCCTCTAATATTTGATTTTTCCATCCTGGGGGAAAAAATGTTCTGACTGTCTACCTTGTCTATGCCTCTCATTATTCTACATTGTATATATTTTACATGGCGAAGAGCAACTTTGAAATTTTGAAACAGAAAATAGATCACTAGACAATAAATTGCAGCAGAAAATTAATGTTGAATATATTTTTATCTGGTGCGTGAAGAATAGCAATTGACATGACAATACATCTTCAATGAAAAGTAGATTCCAAAGTTGTCAGAACTGAAATTCAGATCACAAACATATCATTCTATTAAAATATTGCACATTTAAATAGTTGAAAATATAGCTGTACAACAGCTAATTAAAATAACTTCAACTAGGTACAACTTTTCTTTGTATTTACAATTCTGCAATATTTTTCTCAGGTTACCTTCTTACATCATTCCAAAGAAAAACAGGACAGTATTGAATAGACATTTATTTTAATACAAAAGCTGTTAGGATATAGAAGAGTAAAGCAGCCAACACTGCACTGGAAAAATTCTAGTCCTTTTGAAAACCTCAAGTTTTGCATTTCTCTCACCCATCCCCACCCTAAAGTTACATTAAAAAAATGTCAATTAAAAATTGCCTAATTTAGTTTATAAAAGATTTTTCATTACACCAAAAATACAAATTTGTTCTTCATATGCAGCTACAAATAGGTACAAAGCAAAGTTGAATAGTTTGGAAAGCCCAGTTTTACGAGGAAAACAAATTAGAATATTTAACTGGAAGCAGTGTTAAAAATATTGACTGCGGAACAAAAAACAAATAAGCAATATAATTGGAAATCTGCGAACTCTACAATTATTCATTGTAACTAGAATTTACCTGCGCGAAAACTACTACTCACTCATCCCCACTCCAAACAGATTAAACAGCGTCCTTTTATATACTCAATACATACTGATAAAATAATTAGATGATTTGGAAGAAAAACAGCAACCATAATACAAGAATAGATGCCACTCCATTGGATTAAGTATGGGGATCAATGCCTGGTATTAAATATTGTAAAAGAGAGTTGTAGACAAGTTGTAAAACAAGATGGGTCAAATTAGCAGTTACTTCTTTCCCGCATTCCAAACTGCTAAATTAGATTTAATTTAGGAGTGAGCCAACTTCCTATGCAGGCTCAGATACTATCAAATTCAAAATCTCCTTTATCTTCGCTAGAGTTGATCCTTTAAAAGCAGGTTCTCCGCAATTATTCAATATCCAAACCATTATCCTATTCTGAAGTAATTTTTATTGCAGATTGATGGCAGCTTGGAGAATTCCAATCTATCAAACACTGATCATTGTGCCAAGGAAAACCCCCTTGTGACGCAAGAATTAATTACAAATACAGTGGAATTCAATTGTTTTGACTGGAAGTTCTAAGGTTCACGATAAGGACTGAACAGTTGCAGGCAGATCCTCCCTGCTGCCAGACTTTTAAAAAGATATCCACACACCATGATGTGCTGAGGTATATGTACAGGAGACAAGCAGAGCACCTGATACAGGTCAACTGTTAAAAGGATTGGGCACTGCTACTTATTTATTCAGAGGTTGGTCATTGCTCCCAAGATACATTAGAAGGTAAAATGGAAGAGAATGCTGATTTATATAATCAATATAAAAAGTCCAGTTCTATTCTTTGCATTAGTACTCAAAACTATTGCTTTCACGTTACAATTACATTTCTACTCACATGCAAGATACAAATCATTTACAAGTTATTTGCTCTGTTGTACATAATACTTTCATTAAAACTGCAAAGATAATTCCATAACGGGCGCACCATGCACTGCAAAACCAGAATCACTTAATGAGAGAGTTGGGGGGGGGGGGGGGGGGGGGGGGGAGGAGGTCAGAGATAATTTAAGCGAAATGCAATGTTATACAACTCCGTCACTCTCATCCTGAGCAATGTGCAGAACAAGTTTACAAGTACTACTGAAGCAGAAACTGGCACTGATGAAAAATTGATATTTATGTAAACTGAAAGAGGAACTCAACTTGTACATTAGAGAAAATAACTCATCTTTTTAAAAAAAACAATTTTGTTAAATTGCAATCTAATCTCAAGAGAAAAATTGAATTGGTTAACTCCCACCATCCAACACTGTGTCAGTTTACTGCCGATTTCCTCGCCATCTCCCACCTCTGGAGACCTCTCTTTGAGCATTATATTCATGCTCCCAATTTCTGCTGTGATGAGAAGTTTGGTCTTGTCGGTACTCAGACTCACGGTTTCCCCGATAGTGCCAGTCGGGATTGTGATCTTGGAAGCGAGCCTCTCGTGGGTAATGACCGTTGTCAGACGGATAGGAACTATATGCTTGTTGCCTTTGGGTGCCAGATATTTTTTCTAAATTCCACGCAGTATGTGAATTTGGATTGGCCAAATTCTGAGGTGCCATTTGCGAGCTTGAAGGCATTCCTCGATTTGTTTGCTGCTGGTTGGAACGATTATTGGTGCTTGGCTGTTGCACAGAAGAACTGCAAGTCTGCGGCCCTCCCCTGGCATGCTGCTGCCACATATTGTTTACCTGAAAGTAAAATTAAAGTAGTTTAAAACATGCATGGTGCTCAATGAAATACAATAAACAGTAAAAGTGTAAAGAAGGGTCTCGACCCGAAACGTCACCCATTCCTTCTCTTCGGAATGCTGCCTGTCACGCAGAGTTACGCCAGCTTTTTTACAAGACAAGATAGACAATAGGTGCAGGAATAGGCTATTCGGCCCTTCGAGCCAGCACTGCCATTCAATGGGATCATGGCTGATCATCCCCAATCAGTACCCAATTCCTGCCTTCTCCCCCTATCCCCTGACTCCGCTATTTTTAAAAGCCCCATCTAGCTCTCTTGAAAGCTTCCAGAGAACCTGCCTCCACCGCCCTCTGAGGCAGAGAATTCCACAGACTTACCACTCTGTGAGAAAAAGTGTTTCCTCGTCTCCGTTCTAAATGGCTTACTCCTTATTCTTAAACTGTGGCCCCTAGTTCTGGACTCACCCAACATCGGGAACATGTTTCCTGCCTCCAGCGTGTCCAAACCCTTAACAATCTTATACGTTTCAATGAGATCCCTTCTCATCCTTCTAAACTCCAGAGTGTACAAGCCCAGCTGCTCCATTCTCTCAGCATATGACAGCCCCACCACCCCGGGAATTAACCTTGCAAACCTATGCTGCACTCCCTCAATAGCAAGAATGTCCTTCCTCAAATTAGGGGACCAAAACTGCACACAATACTCCAGGTGTGATCTCACTAGGGCTCTGTACAACTACAGAAGGACCTCTTTGCTCCTATATTCGATTCCTCTTGTTACAAAAGGCCAACGTGCCATGCGCTTTCTTCACTGCCTGCTGTACCTGCATGCTTACTTTCATAGACTGATGTACAAGGACCCCCGGATCCCGTTGTACTTCCCCTTTTCCCAACTTGACGCCATTTAGATAGTAATCTGCCTTCCGGTTTTTGCTATCAAAGATTTACAAAATACATTTATTTGTCATTGGTACAGTGAAATATGTGGTCGCCATACAGCCATTCAAATAATAAAGAGCACAGAACACGATAGTTTTTAACACAGACATCCCCACACAGCGGGATCAAAGTTTCACACTGAGAGAAGGCTCCAAAATTCAGTCATCCTCCTCCGTTGTCCTCCCATGGTCGGGGGGCTCATGAACCCCCCCGCAGTCGCGGCTACAGGCGGCCCGATGTTCAGGCCCGCTTGCCGGGGTGATGGAAGTCCGATGTCGGGACTGGAGGACATCCTCAGCGGCTTGGACATCTGAAAATGGCCACTTCCTACCAGAGTCCGCAGGGTGGGGATTCAACGCTGGCGGCCTCGGCAAAGGACCACAGGTGTCCGTGATGTTGAAGTCAGCGCCGCTCGTGCTGCAGACCACAGCTCCGACGTCGATGCAGCAGGCCCAACACTCCGGAGCTCCAAAACGGCGATCCCAGGTAAGGCATCGCCTGCTCCGCGGTGAATCCAGCGCTGCGCTGCCACTGAAGCTCTGGTACGGGCCGCTCCAATCCAGGTGGTAGGTCGCGAGGGGGGGGGGGGGGGGCGAAGAAGCGACTTGGAGAAATAGTCACGTCCTCGCCAGGAAGCGACTGAGAAACGGTTTC
Source organism: Amblyraja radiata (assembly GCF_010909765.2). Taxonomy (NCBI): domain Eukaryota; kingdom Metazoa; phylum Chordata; class Chondrichthyes; order Rajiformes; family Rajidae; genus Amblyraja; species Amblyraja radiata. The sequence goes on from NC_045988.1 coordinate 13,532,755, forward strand.
CCCCTTACCCTACCTCCCTCCCCCACATAAAAAAGTTAAAGAAACTAAAGAAACATAGTTTTAAAACTAACTAAAAATAAAAAAGATAGAAAAACAAACAGACTGTAGGCAGAGACTGCCTTCAGTGCGGCGCACCTAGTGGCATTTTTATGTCTATCTAAGGAAATTGAAATGCATCCCAGTGCCAATAGTGTGGCAAAGCAAGTAGAAAACAAAGGTCACACCACCAAATGCCAATGACCTGAGAGACAAAGAATGATCGACTCAAACTGGATAAACATCCAAGGAGAAAGAGCAGAGGGGAGTTAACAATAGCCCTTTTTTAAAAAAAAATACTGCACTCTGCAGAAAGAGCAGAGGGGAGAACTGGATAGCTCTTTAAAACAAACAGCACAGTAATGAAGGACAAAATTGCCCTTTATCGGCACGATTCTGAATATAAAACCATTCTAATTAAATAGGGGCAAAGGAACTTCCCATTAAATTCAGTATACAGCAGTGAGCTACTTCATTACTCTCTCGACAGATGCAGCAAATGACAACATTTGTTACACATGCTATATTTCAATCACAAAATCAAAACTAAATAGTTTGGTATTAATCTCAGGCCTGGCAAGGCCCACACAAAAGACCGTTGAATTCAGCTCACAAATTTGATTGCTATTAAAAGATAATCTGAAATTGAAGAAAACCACCAGATGTTTTCATCCCACAACTTGAATCCTTTTCAAATATCAATCAACATGCGCACTCACGTCTGCCCCAAACTTTACCACTTCAATAAGCAAACTGGATAAGAAGCACTGGAATTTGTTATTAGGACCGAGAACTCTTACTCTCATGTCCACCATCCCTGCCCACCAGATCATAATTTCCACCAGAGGGCCACTGACACCTCTTCATTAAAAATATATTTTGAAAATGAAGTTTATTGCAGGATCAAGACATACTTTTTCACAAACATGATTCACTCACCATGACCTGCCTTTGAAGATTATCAGGTGTAGAAAATGATCTCTGTACATTTTGTGCAGTTGCAAATCTACCAAGGGGGAAGGAAAAAGAGAAACATGAATACAATGCAGAAAGTAACAGACATCTCAAAACAATGCAAGTTCATTCAGAGCAGTACAATTGTGCACACAGAATTTCATAACTACTTTTATCAGCATTCTTCCTCTGTTACCACTGAAACAATTAACATGCGTTTTTAACCAATAGCACTCTTCTAATCTCCATAACAAATACACAAGCAAATTCCTGAAGTTAAATTATCCCTATTGCTATAATCAGAAAATGAGAGCCTATTTTCACCACAGAAATGTACAGTATGAAGTACATTTTGTATCAACCAAAGGATGAAAGTGAATTTTGGTGGATGAATAGTTATTAAAACAGAACTACAGATAGAACAGGTGAGAAAAAAAGGTTGAGGCCAACCTTAATGGGTTTTTTTTTTGGGGTTTTTTTTTAATTTAAAAGAAGTCTAATGTCGGGACCAGATTTTGCCACAATTAACTATAGTTTTGTATTGGGCACAATAGCATCTGTTATTAATTTTGGACTTGACACCCTAAAAAAACCCAAGAGACTAATAAAATCTAATTTCTGATAACATTTAAGCCATTATAGAACCAATATACACAATGGATTAGCTGGTTTCATACTTAAATTATAGCAGCATGTAGAATAAAAATAGCAGAATCTCTAAAGTTTATACCGATTATTATTGAACTGGCTGGTCTGGTAGGGGCCAGGAGAAGCATTTGAGGTCTGGTAGGGGCCAGGAGAAGCATTTGAATTCTGAGATTGGCTTCCTTCCCGAGATTCATGAGAACTACCTAGGATGAAAACAAAAAAGATTTGATTGAGATTCCAAGTACAAACACAATACAATTTAACATGCCCATGTTACATTGAAAAAACGATGACAATTCATTTCCCCCCACACAAAACCAACATTTTTACTATTTTTCATAATTTAGCAGCTCAAATTTCCATAATTGGCTACTGTAAATTGCCGCTGAGGTAGCTGGGTGATAGAATCTGTGGAGAGATGATAAAAATGCAAAGAAAATAATAAAATTAATGATTAGTGCATCTGGATGGTTGATGATTTGTGCCAACTTGGTGGGCCGAACAATCTGTTTCTTTGCTGTATGACTCTATAATTCCTGAAAGATAAGCACCATCTATCTACATTTCAGGCAAAAGCCAAAAATCTAATTGTTTTTCAGGTTAGCAGTGACAGCAGTATTATTCCACATTTCAGCTGCATTTCTTATACCCGTGATCTCTACCACGGAAAAAGGACAGAGGGAACAAAATTAACTGCAAATCCTCTCCCAGGGTCTCAAACGTGCCAACACTGGGCCAAAGTGCTGGAACTCCTTGCACAGTATTTTCACCAGATTCGCTGCAGGGATTTTTTTTTCTTAATGCCTAACAACATACTTTGCTTAACACTCAGAATGTGTTTCCATGAACAAGACCCCAGAGAATCTGTGCTAATTTATGGCCCAGATGCATTACTAAGAGTGTTGCAGGGCAGAAACTTGTCATGAACCCCTACCCTCCTCACTTAAATCAGACCAACTACATGCATATTTGTCTATAAGAGGCGGAAGGCTGATATATTGTGGCAAATGATTAACCAAAGACTTTTAGTTATCAATGAGACACTAGTTGGATCAGTAGAATTCTACAGCACAGAAAGAGTCCTTGCAGCTCACCACAGCCATGCTAACTGTGATCTCTGCCTAATCCCATTTACCTGAAATAGGTCAGTATCCTTCTATAACTATAGGTTTAAGTGCCTATGGAAATGCCTTTTAAATGTTGTAATTGTATTCACATCTACCACCTTCTCTGGCAGCTCATTCCCCACAACCCAGTGTGCAAAATGTGTCGTTCAAGTGAGTTTATTGTCATGTGTCCCCTTGTATAGGACAATGAAATTCTTGCTTTGCTTCAGCACACAGAACATAGTAGGCAGATCTTTCTTACATTTTGCACTCATGTTGTACACTTTTCTGCCCATGTGAACAAAAAGACGAATCTTACATAAAGAGCTCTAGAATGTTAATTTATCATATGCACTGGGAACAGAAAAATGAAAATCTTACTTGCTGTACGGCTTTACAGGAACGTTAACACAACAACAGTATTCTAATACTCCAACAAATCATCAGTAATAAGAGGTAAACCTGCAAATGCCCTTCACTTTCATAAACTTCAGCAAAGTCATTCCTCAATTTCCTATATTCTAGCAAGTTAACCCAGCCTCTTCACTGTTTCATTATAACTACAGCCCTTCATTTCAGGTGATTCCTGGCGCATCTCATCTGCACTCTCTCTATTGCTGCATCATTCCTGTAGTTCGATGCCCAGAACTGTCTACAATTTTCCAGGAAATTGGTGAGGCCCACTACACTAGGATAGAAATGTGCAGCTTCACTGTAGTCAGGTCCATAATATGCAAGTCATCGATCACCATGACCATCCACTCAACATCTCTCTTTCCACTATCTACACCACTACTGTCTCCACGTCTATCTAATAAAACACACTGCACTTCCTCAGCAAGGCTCAGACCTATACCTCAGAGGGAGATACAGAGACACCACCACTCTTTCCTCCCTTCAAGTCACACAGATAAACTTCTCCTCTAAATATAATTTTGAGCATGATGTGGACCTTCACGATCTGTTCAATACAGCTAAGTGTGAAGTGTTGTATTCTCGGAAGTTAAGCAAGACTTGCACAGTAAATAGCAGGGCTCTGGTGAGTGTTGAAGGACAGAGAGATGCAGGGATACAAGCACATAGTTCCCTGAAAGATTTGACCCAATTAGGCTGGTTGTGAAGGCAGCGTTGGTAACATACTTAAAGAGTATTATGCAAAGCTCCAATCACCATTGGAGGAAGGATAACATGAGCTGCAAAGAGTGCAGAAAAGATTCATTAAAAAAGGGCTTGAGTTATAAAGAGACTGGGTCTTTTTTCATGGAGCGCAAGAGGCTGAGAGATGATTTTATAGAGGTATGCAAAATCATAAGGTGTATCAGGTGAATGGTTTGTCTTTTTCACCTATTACGAGAGTCTAAAACTAGACGGCAGAATTTTAAGGTGAGAGGGGAAAGATTTTTTTTAAAGGGCCCGAGGGTCTACTTTTTCCCCATCTGGTGGATATACAGGGCGAGTTACCAAATGAAGTGGTAGAAACAAGTACAAATATGCTTAAGACATTAGAGAGATATGCGAGTAGAACAGGATTAGAGGGATACGAGCCAAACACAGGCAGATAACACTGGTTCAGGTCGGCAACATGGGCCAAAGGTGGGATAAGTAAATGTATGTGTGGACAGGATGTACAAACAAGGGGTGCCCCTCTGCTTCCCTTTGTACTGCCCTCTGGGAGATATAATGGGCTTCCACTCCATCAGTCTGCACATGAAATAGATCATCATTGTCGACTTTCAGCTTTCACATAGCTTCAATGCGGCTCAATATACAGCTCAAGAAAAAGCATCAAAACATTAGAAACTTGCAGGCTCAATACAGAGGTAGATATTTTCCAAATCAAGAAATACAAATGTGTCCTGAGGCAATGATTTTATACTAGCTCCGTTTTCCATTTCATTTCCAACACCCAGTCACAAATAAAAACCATTGTAATCTCGGGTACTACTTGCATTCTCCAATCAAGCATCCCAATCCCAGGCTTCTGTTTAATCTCTGTACTTATCAAAACCACTGCCTTAAAAATTGACTAGTTTCTCCAGAACATTTCGAATTGTTTATTGCATATCTCAGGTACCAAGCAAATATTTTGATTGACCATTATGTTAATTCTTACCTGATCTGAACTGGACTTTGATTGCCCTGCCATACAGCTGGATTCCATTCAGCAAATCCTTCCCGTAATGGACCGACTCCTCGTGCTTAAAATTCACGAACGCGAACAGTTTTGATTTCCCGTCTTTATCCCGAGGAATTTTTACCGCCAATAGCGGGCCAGCCTGGTAAACAGAAAATGAATCTGTCAATTGTACATTGTGAAACTGCGATTTATGGGATGCGAGGGCTGACTCAGAGACCTGGGTTTATGTGTCGTGCGTTTTTGTAGGTAGATTGGCCTCTGTAAAATTGCCCCGTATGTGGAGGAAGTGAATGAGAAGTGGGATAACAGAACTTGTGTGCTGATTGGAGTGGACTCGATGGTGGGTCGAATGATCGGTTTCCATTTGTATCTCTAAACTAGGGTTAATGTAGAGTTTGAAATAAAGTGGTTAAAGCCTGTACAGCGATTTAATCTGCAGGAGCGAGAATAAAATCCCTCCTGGGAGCCTTTCGGAGTGTAAATAACCCAAATCCCGCCAGCAGGGCAACGACTCTGCGAGACGGCGTCTGCTTCTGATTAGATGGAAACTTTGCGGGAGTTTCGTTTAAACTGAGCGCCGGGCAAGTTCGCCGCAGCACGAGGGGGCGAAATATATCTGAAATCAAACAATTTGAGGGGGAGAAAAGGGACGAAGTCCACCAGAAAATATTACAATCAGCCCGTCCCAGGGTATCGGCACCTCGGGAGCACAAGGGACGTGGCCGGACGAGGCAGGCCGGCGCCTGAGCAACGACAGGCCTCGATAGAAACAAAAAGCTGGAGTAACTCAGCGGGACAGGCAGTATCTCTGGAGAGAAGGAATGGGTGACGTTTCGGGTGGTGACCCTTCTTCAGACAGAGTCGGGGGAGAGGGGGTCGATAGAGGGGAGAGAAGGCCTCGATAGGCCGCCCGCCCTCCCTTACCTGGAGGAACAGCTCGAACAGGAGCTCCTCCGTCACTTTAATGTCCAAGTTCCCGATAAACAACGTCTTATTCGCATCGTCCGATACCCCCATGGTGGCTGCAGTCCCCTGCCCGCCCGGCACCCGAGGGTAAAACCAACCCGTAAATCCGATTAAGGCGCCTTTTTAAAAGCCGCTTCTTCCCCTTCCTCAGGCCCCGCTTCCGCCCCGCTGGTTTCGTCACCCGGGCACACTTCCGCCCCGCAAGCCTCCATCTCAGACAACAAACTAAAGTCATTATAGGAAGGGAGCACAGCTTTTATATCTTCTGTGGTATAAAAGTAATGCTCTATGACCTACTTCACAACTTTTTTGATAGTGCATTTCCTAGTATTTAGAAACTGATATGGAATAGTGGTAGAAATAAGGAACTGCAGATGCTGGTTTACAAAAAAAGACACAAAGTGTTGGAGTAGCTCAGTTGGTCAGGCAGCATCTCTGAACAAAAATGGATAGGTGACGTTTTAAGTCAGCACACCTACTTTAGACTGACATGCAACAAAATGAAGGTGGTTCGAATAAGGGTCCCAACCCAAAACATCGCCTATCCAGGAACAGGAACCAATTTATAAAATACAGTTTCAAATTATTTTTATTCTCTAGTGGTGGAAATGTTTCCCAACTACACTTCTGCAATGGATAATACACGTGGTGATGGAGCCAAGTGAAAGATACCAGTAAAAAAAAAAAAACAGGGAGTACATCAGTTAGAGGCAAGATGATGAATAAAATCTGAAATTAACAAAAGAAAATAAACTATGAATTCAGTAAATGTGAAAATCAAAAAGCTAATTATCTGAAAGAGTTGAAGTCAATGTTTAGCCTACAAGATTGTAATGTAAAAGATAACGCAGTCATAAGACATGGTATTATTCTTCTGTCTGGAAAATAATGAGAATGACAAATCCAAAGAATCAGATAGATTCAATGTTCAGTGCTTTAACAGACATAGGGGAGGATAATGGAGTTATACTTCTCTTTCAGCTTTACTTTTGTTGCGTTGACTGGATAGCACACAACAAAAGCTTTTCACTGTACCTTGGTACATGTGACAAACTAAACTAGCTTCAGGAACCACTCTGTTAGACTGGAATATTATACATTATACTATTCTTTAGGAAAGAGGGAAAAAAATGAATTCTAACAGCGATTTAGGTGACAAGATAGAGATGCAAAGAAACTAAGATATTAGGCATATTTGAAAGTCAGATTTTGTAAACAAAAACACTTCAGTTTGTTGCTTTGCTGCATATTATATCCAATCACGAATGATGGTTGACATTTAGTCAGCTAACCAAAAGAAACTCCAAAAACATCTCAATCCTTAACATAGCAGAGCTCACAGCAAGGCTGAATTATTCACAACCACGTTTCGGCAGAAATGAACTCCAGATGATTTATCTTGACTTCTTCCTGAGATTCCCATTATCACAGAAGCTGGCTTCCATTCACTCCAATATATATCAAGAAACCAATGAAAGCACTCAATGCAGCAAAACATATGGGACCAGAGTATCCTGGGTGTAGTACTGAAATTTACACTTAAAAATCAGCTGCGTCTCAAGCTAAGGTGTCATTGTACACTTACAACATTGGCATCCACCCGAGGTGGAAAAACTACCCAGGCATGACCTGTTCAGAAAATGCATGACAAATCCAATCCAGCTAATTGCCAACAACTCGGTCTACTCTCAATGATCAGTAACATGATGAAAGATTCCATAGACAATATTATCAAACAACACTTACTCACCGATAACTCAAATTAGAGATTAACCAGCAGGTTTCACCAGAACCATTGGGCTCCAGACCACATCACAATCCAATCCCTGAACATCATTATAGGAATTCTTCAGAGCGATTTCCCAGTCAACATCAATGCTTCTTCAATGACCCAACTACTACAGCCACAATTACCAAGCAATAACGAGAGTCTAACCAGCTAACCTTGACATTCAGCGTAGGAAGGAACTGTAGATGCTGGTTTACACCAAAGATATACACAAAATGTTAGAGTAACTCAAGGGGTCAGGCAGCATCTCTGGAGAAAAGGAATAAGTGATGTTTAAGGTTAAGACCCTTCTTCAGACCGAGTCTGAATGATTGCAACCTGAAACATCACCTATTCCTTTTCTCCAGACATGCTGCCTGACCCACTGAATTACTCCAGCATTTTGTATCAACCTTGGCATTTAATTGCTTAACGATTGCCAAGTCCTTGACCATCAATATGCTGAGGATTCCCATTGACCATGAACTATACTAGAACAGCCAGATACTGTAACTGTACATGACTGAGTGTCCCAAAGTAAATGACAACCCAAAGCTTTTCAACCATACACAATGCAAATGTGGGGAGATGATGGAATACTTTGCACTTGCCTGGATGAGTGCAGCACGAATAACCCTCAAGAGCTTGGCATCATCAAGCACGGTAACACACTTGATTGGCACTTTGTCCACCACCCTAAACATAATTTCCTTTCATCAACTACAAAATATACTGGCCCAGGTTACTCCAAGAGCATCTCCTAAATACATGATCTCTACCACTACATAAGGGTACAGAACCTGCAAGTTATTTTCCAGGATGTACACCATCTTCTAGGGGTTATGGGGCGAAGGCAGGGGAATGGAGTTGAGAGGGAAAGATAGATCAGTCATGATTGAATGGCGGCGTTGACATGATGGGCCAAATGGCCTAATTCTGCTCCTAGAACTTATGAACCATCTGATTTGGAAATATACATTACTAGACTAAGTGGGACCCGTTGGCTCACAGCTATACTTGAAATTCCATTTCAAGCAGGGTGCAAGGCCACCAAATTCAGGTGCAGTTTCCTACCACTTCAAGCAGGGTGCAAGGCCACCGAATTCAAGTGCAGTTTCCTACCACTTCAAGCAGGGTGTAAGGCCACCGAATTCAAGAGCAGTTTCCGACTACTTCAAGCAGGGTGCAAGGCCACCGAATTCAAGTGCAGTTTCCTACCACTTCAAGCAGGGTGCAAGGCCACCAAATTCAAGTGTAGTTTCATACCACTTTAAGCAGGGTGAAACGGTCATAAAACCACTCAAAACACCACACTCACAGTTCAGTAGACATTCAGTGTGTTCAGTTGATTCACAGCTCAGACAGAGTCGTGACCCCTCCCTCCCCCATCATGCAGAGACTGAGCCACACCCACACTTCCGGGTTTTAATATCCCTCCCCCCCTCCCACCAGAAAAGGTGTGGCCTTCATGGCGTGATTGACAGGAGAAAGATACTTTTTTAAACACTAATAACACTTTTATTTTTCATTGATGGGAAGAATCCTCTGCACCTGATGAGCGGAGGGGGACAGAATAAGATGGCCAAAAATCACAGCCGTAAGTGGTAGCGTTTTATCTAAAATCCATATACAGTGCAAACAGCAAGTTGTAAAGTTTAGACTTCCAACCATTTGCAGTGCTTTTACTTCAACCCAACCCCCACCAACCATTTGCAGTGCTTTTACTTCAACCCAACCCCCACCAACCATTTGCAGTGCTTTTACTTCAACCCATTCCCACCAAACATTTGCAGTGCTTTTACTTCAACCCAACCCCCACCAACCATTTGCAGTGCTTTTACTTCAAACCATTCCCACCAAACATTTGCAGTGCTTTTACTTCAACCTAACCCCCACCAACCATTTGCAGTGCTTTTACTTCAACCCAACCGCCACCAACCATTTGCAGTGCTTTTACTTCAAACCAACCACATTTTCATTTTCAAACCACATTAAGGGCACTCAAGGTCAGTAAACCACACTCACAGTTTAGTATTCATGTGTTCAGTGTTATTCACAGCTCAGACTGAGAGACGTGACCCTCTCACTTCCCCCATCTTGCAGAGACTGACTGAGGCACAACACTTCTGGGTTTTATAGTCCCTCCCCCTCCCACCAGCAGGGGCAGCAGAGAGAATCTCAACATTTTAAAAACATTAATAACTCTTTTATTTTTCATTGATGGGAAAAATCCTCCTGTCCTGCACAGCGGAGGGGGACTCTGAGTCCGATGGCCAAAAATCACAGCCATAAGTGGCAGCGTTTTTTCTAAAATCATGAAACAGAAAAACAGGAAGTGGTCAAGAATAGACTTTTAGTAATATAGATTGTCAATCCTTTGGTGTTACTGTTTATAATTCCTGAAATTCCTTTTTCAGTGGCACTGTGGCAGTATCTTCACCACAAAGACTGCAGGTCAATGTGGTAGCTCACCACCTTCACAGGAGCAACAACAAACACAGATATGACAAGCAATGTCTTGATCCTGGAAAATGAATGCAATTAAAATACTGGAATGTTTACTGATGAGAGAGCCAGCGATGTATGAAAAAAGTCATGTTCATTGAACCAAAAGGCTTTTATTTTACAAGAGGTTTATAAATAGTAGACAACGGAACATTTATTTATTTAGGCTTCCAGTCAATAGAGTTTGCCACAAGCCTGAATTAGCAACACGAAAACTCGTGGAATTGAAGACATGTTATTGATGTCTGAGATATTGACTGAAGCACAGTGGTGCATTTGGAAGAGCTGCTGACCCGGACCCGCTAAGTTAGCAGCCCTACATTCCATAGCCTGGTGAAAACAACTTTCCAGACGCGTTAAGCCTCTCGAAAACAAGTTTCCAGACGCGTTTGCCTCTCGAAAACAAGTTTCCAGATGAGTTTGCCTCTCAAAAACAAGTTTCCAGACGCGTTATCTCCTCGCACCTGCGATCCTTGCCTGGGAAAGCAATCTTCAAGGCCACTCTATGGGAAAGTGTAACGTTGGCAAACACAACATAACAGCAAAAGTTGGGTAGACCACCCACACCCCCTGCCGCTAGTAGCACAGAAATGTTGCAGACAAGAGGGGCTTATAATTGTTTCAGGGAGGGGGCAATGGCACGGTATGCTCTGATAAGAAATGCCATAAAGATTGGTGTTGGGCGCCCTTTCGGTGAGAGAACTTCAGCCTCGGAACGTGTCGTGAACGAAACATCCTGTGCACTGATAAGTTTGGGAGTGTGTACAGGTTTACGTGAGTGTATGTAGAAACATCCTGCGGCGAGCTTTGCTGTATACTCGGGGTTTCCGAGCACGTTCGGGGATAATCGCGGATACATGAGTTTATGTGCCTCATTTAGTAGTGTAATAAATTACTAAGTGAATCAAAACTGTTATCTGAATCCAGTGATTTATCAAATACAACACCGTCTTTGAAAAGTCCATGCTTGGCCTAAAGATATGCAATTTCTCACTTTCTCACTCTGAGGCACTGGGTCTTGGCAACACTGGATTGATGAAGTAGGGGTCAGCCTGGCCTAGCACAATATCGTTGGCATCTTCCACTGCCACTCCATGCAGCTGCTTGCCCGCAGACTCCGTTCAATTCACTCACTCACCCAGCTACTGTGGGGCCTAGCATTGCTGCCGCCACAATCACCAAGATCTACGACCACATAATTCATCCTTCCAACAGCCGCCCCTCTGCTTCCTTGTACCGTTCACCATGCCCTGTTTCGCAAGCTGATTACAGAACTTTAGGGGACTTAGCCGGAGCGTGGGAGACGGGTTTGTGGACCATTCACAGTTGTCAATTTTCCCCTTCACCTTCCACCAGCGCTTTGTATGGCAATAGAGTCTTGGATGAGCTACCCTAATTGATAGGACACTAATTGATAGCTGACTGGTGGCACCTCATAGTAATCAGTATTGTGCTCTCAAATATTCATTGCATTTATCGTCAACTTGGCATGACAGGACAATATTATGGTAAAGCAAAATATATTTTTTAAATGTATGCACATATCCAAGTTTGCTGATACCACAAAGCATCAAAGATATTAAAAATATAATTGATTTAAATTAGAACAGAAAATGTAGTACTCTTCAGATCGAGAATACAATACTAGAGCTATGAATAGCTCCATGTCCTGCTGCCCCTTTGTATTGACACAGATATCTTCTGAACCTTGCTGGAACAATGAATGTCATGTTAAAAGTGATGCATGAACAGATTTCCGTCAACCAACTTTATTAAATTACTCACGATGTATATATACCTGGATTTGATAACATGATTAAAATTAGAGGTCCTTTACGAAAACTTGTTATTGGAAACATATTCATGATTTGCAGTTTGTTCCATATGTGACTCAGCAAATAATACCAGGGCCTGGGTACATCATATAGACAAACAAGGCCTTCTGTTCGATCACAGTCTGCTAATTTAACAAAGGTAAATCAGAAATAGGATGATGCACATGCCATCAGTGAATTTGTCAGTGAGAAGAAAGCGAGCCACAGCTATTTCTCATGAATTCCAAAGACTTAAATGCCAAGAATGATTTGGCTGCATCTTATTCCGAACTGGTTAAATACGCAGCAAGCTCAAAATTCATATGCTAAGGAAGGCAACAAAAGTTTCTCAAACATTACCAAGTATTCCCAGTAGCCGCCAAAGACGAGATAAAATTGATAGGACAAGTAATCAAAAATGAATTAAAAGAAAAGAGAAATAGCCATTTTTCCTGGACCAGCCTCATCATCCAGAATCACCACAATAAGGCCCAGGGCTTCCACAAGTATTTGGGCAGATACTTGAAGCTGCCTTCGCTTTAACTCACTCCAGTTGAGGGCAAGGTTTACCTGGTAATGAGTTACTGGGCAATGTAGTTGGAAAAAATCCTGCTCCAGTAACTCATTGGCCAGTTGGCTGTAGGCAAATCTAGATTCTTGATTAGTAAGGGTGTGGGAGAGGCAGGGGAATGGGGTTGAGAGTGAAAGGTAGATCAGCCGTGATTTAATAATGGAGTGGACTCGATGGGCCAATTCAGCTCCTACGACTTATGAAGCTAGAACTGGAGATTCTGTCGAATCGGTTGTGAGTAATGAGTTTTCAAATATTTTGCTTTAAATAAACGAAATGAATATAACTAAAATGTTAATAATGAAACGGTATAATGTAAACATGAAGGTAAAGCAAAATATTTTTTTAAACCTACCTTGTGGTTGGTCTCCAATCTTGGATCCCCAGTAAATCAATGAGATCTTGGTCCTCCTCGAGTCTATAACAACCGATTACACCAGCAAAGATAAAAGGTGAAATACTGGATGAGGCAGTTGAGGCCAGTTCATTGGCCATATTTAAGAGGGAGTTAGATGTGACCCTTGTGGGTAAAGGGATATGGAGAGAAGGCAGGTACAGGATACTGAGTTGGATGATCAGCCATGATCATATTGAATGGCCTACTCCTGCACCTATTTTCTATGTTTCTATCTCTGGAGGGAAATGTTCAGCCGACGGTTCGGGTCCACACCTTGCAGGTGGACTCCAGGCAGTTTCCCTCCACTGATGCTGCCTGGCCTGCAAGTTGCTCCAGCAAATCTTCTGCTTTTTGCTCCGGGTCCCCGCATCCGAAGTCTCTTGTCCCAGCCCAAGCGCCCAGTCTGACGCCGCAGACCCCGGCCAGGCTGTGTCTCGCCGCTGCATCCCAAGCGGCGGATCCAACTCATGGAAAGGTGGTCGGTAAGTCCCGGACTTGGTGCACATCGAGAGGATGGGCGGTGGCTGCTTTGTCGGTGCAGTTCAGCTTCACGTTTAATCTGCAGCGTTAATGGGTATCTACAGTCAATATTAAACAAGGCGCATCCTCACTAAATGAAGTGGAAGGATAAACAAGCCGTGGCTCAGCGCCAGGCGGAGCTCGACTCCTGGCCGCCTTTACGACATGTTTTTGCGACAATGCGGGAGGGAGTGGGCGAGGCCTGTTGCTAGGCAATGCCGCAGGGCCGATTGGCCGCCATGCTGATGCTGTGTGGTCACAGGGCCGCTCTTAAAGCTAAGAACCTACCCCTTGTCACTGCCATTCAGTTTCCCCGCCGCACCCATTTCACCGAGCGCTCACTCGGCCGCCCTCACTCGCCTTCTCCTCATCCACCCTTCGTCTCTGGACCGGCAGCTCGGCTGTTGCCCCGACGTTTGACCACCATGGCAGAGCCGAGTATGGCAAAGAGGATGGTCTGGGTGGACCTGGAGGTAACTTGCTTTGCTGCTCGAAAACTCTTTCAATGCCAAATCTTCCGGTCAGCTTGGAGTCTGGAGAGCGAAAGCAAAGTTTCATCATCCACTTAGTGCATAATTTGTAAAAATATTTATTGTACCCCGAGCTAGTAATGTAATTGTTTCATTAAGTGGCTTTTCTTGAATCGTTCCGTGTTTTAATTAAGTCACATTTAGGCCCTTCCGGTTTTTATTGACGGATTTTTGCATTTAATCTCATGGGGGAAAGAAATGTATCTTTTTGCAGAGATGGGGTAAAGCTAAAACAGTACTGTATATAGTGACATTTGTTTAATTCCCCATTTTCTCAGTAGTAAAATCACAATGTATTTACTATAAGATGTCTTGAAAATGTTGAAATTCAATTCAACAGTGATTTAAATGAGGGAAGATTATTACGCTTGGAACTGTTGTCCTGCATATGTAATGTACCAGAGTGATATAAATTCTCCAAATTACTTTTATTGCTGGTGAACTGTTTAGTTGATTATGGAGGTGTTCGATGTAAAATGGCCACATGGCACATGGCCACATTATTAAAAAGAACTGGGATATGAAAGTGAATTAAGAGAGAGTTAAACCTAAAGATTCAAGGTATCTGCCCCAGTTGGAAAAGTTTAGTGATGTACACAGCTGGGAAATTAATGAAGGAGATACACATGAGAAGTATCTATCCAGTTAAAATTGGTTCATGTACTGAGATTGTAAAATTGAGCAAGCATATTTTGCTCTACACTGCAAATGAAACATTGTCATGTTGTACTTAATGCTGCAAATAGTGCTAATAATTAAAGGATTAATATGATTTTTTTTTGCTGTGGAGCTTGCGAAAAGGGATTACATGCTTGGAAGCATTTTTGGAAACTTTCTAGGTTATCAAAGGAGTATTTCACTTTATAAAGATACTCATTGCCAATGTGGTTCTACCGGGCTTTTACTATCCATCAAATCTTAATTTGTACTATGGTCTGATAATTTCCTTTTTTACCCAAATAGCTGACCGGATTGGATATAGAAAAAGACAAAATCATAGAAATGGCTTGCATTATAACCGATTCAGAATTGAATATATTGGCTGAGGTAAGGTGCCTAAAAATTGACAGGATTCACCTGATAATTGTGAAAGTTGTCAAAATTTGTATTTTAATTTAATTTAACACTGAATCTTTAGTATTTCTTTATTGTCAGGGTCCAAACTTGATTGTTAACCAACCAAATGAGCTCCTGGATGGCATGTCAGAATGGTGTGTGGAACACCATGGAAAGGTATAGTATTTCCCACTAATGTTTACATTGGCAGTTCTGCACAGCTAACGTTAAAGTCTCTGCTCTTTTGATCCTGCCAAAAAAATTCTGCTTCCTTTCAATGGAAGACGTATTAAATTTTGTTTGCTATACTCTTACTTTGGTTTATATGTTGCTTTTAATGATTCGTTGAGGTTCAAAAAATAGAATGAAATCTTTTCTCTAAAAATTGAAATATTGTACTTCAACATTATCTTTGTACATTATTTAAACAGCTTTGATATCTTTGAAGGATTTTCTGTGATATCCTCTGCGGTATTGTGGACTAAATATCTTTTCACTTTTCAAAACTATTTTGAAGATCTTTATGAAATGTTGTTATTTGGCTAACCGACATCTTGATTTCAACTTTGTTCCACAAGGTAAATTGAAACTAAATTTAAGTAAATATTTTTTGTGAAGTACAGTTGTGATAATTGCCATTCTTTGTTTTTGGGGAGATAGAAATAGACGCATTTAGTCTTGCAACAAAAGTACAAATATTTGAATTCAATATCACTTTCCCAAGACAAGAAAATAAGGGCCTGAAGAGGCTACCATGCCATAAAGCCTAATTTTTCATTCAGTATGATCATTGCTTATCTTTGCCAGCCACAACTATTCTGTGTCATTCCCCATACTCTTTGGTTCAGTCTTTCAAATATTGTCTCTAACTTAACGTGTAATGATATACATACTTTGCATCTGTTTTCACCAAGGAGAAAGATTGAAACAGTGAGATCAATGTGCAGAATACTAATATGCAAGGGCAGTTTGAGATTAAGAAGGAGGTACACTTCAAAAGTGGATAAATCCCCAGGACCTAATGGGATCTTTCCTAGATTATTAAGAGAGGAAGTTGCAGGAGCTTAGACAAAAATCTTAGAATTTTTAGTCGTATGGATTCAGAACTGACTTATTGATAGAAGACAAAGGGTTATGGTAGAAGGACAATATTCAGGCTGCAGGTCTGTGACTAGTGGAGATCCATAGGGTCCTATGCTGGGGCCTCTGTTTGTGATGTATATAAATGTAGGCGGAAAGGTTACTAAGTTTACAGATGACACCAAGTATTGTGATAGACTGTAAGGAAGTCTATCAAAGTATACAGCAGGATATGGAACAGTTACAGAAATGGCAGATGCAGTTTAATCTGAGCAATTGTGAGATTTTGTTCTTTGGGAGGCCAAATGTAAGAGGGACATAGGCACAAAATGCCCGAGTAACTCAGCGGGACAGGCCGCATCTAGAGAGAAGGAATGGGTGATGTTTCAGGTTGAGACCCTTCTTTAGTAAGAGAGATATGGGTGTTTCCGTAAATACAGCACTCAGTAGTGAAACTGAAGGTCTCCATACTTCCAGGTTATTTTCGTTTTTTATGTAATATTCCCATTGTTTCATATCCTGTATTTTAAGTAGTATAGATCATGGTGTATAGCCAAAATAATGAGATGAAGCAAAAATAAATAAATCTGTTTTTACAATTAAAATATCAGATATGTCCCTGTGTTTTCTTGCCTATTTTGTGACATTTTTCAAGCAGGATTTCATCAAATCCTTGGGCTAATTTATACCAGAACGATTACACAAATTTTAAAAATTACGTTTTGATCACAAATTAGTGCAAAAGGATCATGGGTGGGCCCGTTTTTAATGCTGTGGTATTTTGTTATAATTTAATAACTTTCAAATTTGGCCACCCATTTCGCAGGTTGCTATCTTTATTTATGGAAACGCCCATATACAATTAATGACATTACCCTTAACGGCATTGATGTACAGAGGAATCTTGAGATCCAAATTCCTAACTGCAGAAAATGGCAATACGAGTAGAGTGGTAAAAGAAGGCATATGGTATGCTTGCCTTTGTTCATCAGACCATTGAGTATTAGAATCGGGGATCCAACTCTATAAGAATTTGATTAGGCTGCATTTGGAGTATTACGTACAGTTCTGGTTGCCACATAACAGGAAGGATGTGGAGACTAGAAAGGATGCAGAGGACGTTTACCAGAATGATACGTGGATTAAGCTACATGGAGAAGTTTGACAGACTGATTGTTTACTCTGGAATTTTGAATGTATTAAATTTTGATCAAATTTTCAGGGAGACTTAATAGAAGAATATACAATTATAGAAGTATAGATAGTCAGAACCTACTTACCAGGAAGGAAATATCAAATACTAGAGGATATAGCTTTAAGGTCAAAGTTTAAAGGCGATGTGCAGGGCAAATTTTTTTTGCAGTGGCGAATGCTTGGAACGTGATTCCAGGGATGGTGGCAGATCATGGTGCTTTTAAAAACCTTTTGGATATGCATATAGATATATGGGGCTGGAGGGATGCTGATTATGTGCAGAAAGATAAGGGTTGGTCTTTTTCACAAACCTTGTGGGCCGAAGGGCCTATTCCTGCGCTATTCTGTTCTATGTTAAAATAACTGGAAGCGCATATCTTTATTATAGTAAAATCCCGGCCTTTGGCGTGGGTTTGGTGTAAAAAAATAATAGAAATGGATATTGAATGTTAATTTTAGTATCAACTGTACAAGGTTTGTTCAGTTCACTGATGTTTAAAAGTTGCCACCGAACCATGACGTTGCTGTGGCTGTAGGTTTGATTGTAACAGTGAATAACTATGAACTTTGCCAAGAATTTGTACTTTTGGCTTTGAAACAGTAAGTATATATACTTTGTGATTTATTTCCTTTTAGTCGGGTCTCACACAGGCAGTGAAGGACAGCAAAATCAGCCTGCAGCAAGCAGAATATGAATTCCTGTCCTTTGTACGTCAGCATATCCCTCCGGGCCACTGTCCTCTTGCAGGTATGTTTGGGCAGTTAAATTATTCTCTAGCTTCCATGGGTGTTCTTATTCTGCAGTGCCCATTGTTTCATTTATTTAAAATAAGTTTGCAATTAGAGTAAATATGAACTCTTCATAATCATACTTTATTAGCCAAGTATGTTTTGCAACATACAAGGAATTTGATTTGCCATATAGTCATACTAATAAAAAATAACAGATCACACAAATTACATTTTAACATAAACATGCACCACAGTGACTCCTCCACATTCCTCGCTCTAATGGAAGGCAAAAAAAAGTTCAATCTCTTCCCTTCTTTGTCGTCCAGCGGTCAGGGGCTTCGAGCCTTTCGTTGACGGGACAATCTTACTCCCTTAGCTGGCGGCGGGCCTCCTCGTCGGGGCGATCAAGCTCCTGCATCGGGGGGGTGGGGGGAGAATCTCTGCTCCCCTGGGCTGGGTGATCTGACCCCGGGTCGAGGCGAGTCGAACGTCGTGCGGTTTTGGAGCTTTCCGAGACTGCAAGCTCCTTGATGTTAAAGTCCGCAGGCCGCGGTTGGAGCATCGATCCCAGGCAAGGGATCGGCTCCGATGGCAAATCCACGTCCCCGCGGTGAGGCTCAAAGTCAGTCCTGGACAAGGCCTCCAGCTCCACTACGTTAGGCCGCATAGCGACCGGAGATACGACCCGGAAAACAATCGTATCTCCGGCAAGGTAAGAGATTGAAAAAACGTTTCCCCCTGACCCACCCCGCCCAACCCCCACATAAAACAAACCAGAGGACATTAACACAAACTTTTTAAACACACTAAAAATAACAAAAAAAAGACAAAGGACAGACAGACTCTTCAACTCTTCAAGCAATCAAGACAAGGAATCACATGGGTAGTAAAATAATTGTCTTGTGAAATAACTTTTCACTTCAAGGCATAGCCCTTCTCAAAATGTTTAATGTGAAAGTAATTCTAAAATGAATGTTTGGAAGAACCTATGATTTTGAATTCTGACCATCCTCCCTGTGCTCAGTTTGAGAGTGTAATTGGTCAGTTATTTTTTAAATTATATTAGATTCTCAGAATTGCTGAGATATGCTGTCACATGGTACATGTCTTTCAAAACGAGTGGAAAGTTCAAAGGGATGAAGTGCAACAGCAGAAAATTTTATGTTTTTAACTTGCAGGAAGTTCAGTCCATGCTGACAAAAAATTTCTCGACAAGCATATGCCACAGTTCATGGAGCACTTGCATTACAGAATAATTGACGTCAGCACCATCAAGGAATTGTGCAGGTAAAATTTTACAATTGCCAATTGCAGATCATCGCTGCAAAGTGTGTTGCTTACAGCTGCACATAAACTAAGACCATTCAGGTTGCAATTGATGGCTGTCAATCAAGCCCTTGCCATACTGACTTATCAAGATCCGTGATAAACATTAATTTCTTGTTCACGGATAGACTTTTAGCCCCTTAAGCCTATTCCTTATATTCTTTAAACCAAAGCTAGTATATGCCCTAAATCCATCCACTTGCCATGCTTCCGTATCAAACAATCTCATGTGATCTAGAAAAACCTTCTAATTTTAAAACTTAAAACTTTTTGTGGGGGAGTTTAGTCTTAAGTGGTAGGATGTGGGAGGAAAACAGATCACCTGGGAGAAACCCATGCGGTCACAGTGAGAATTTGTAAACTCCACACAGAGATGGAACCCCAGGTTAGCATCGAACCTTGGTGTCCCATCATGTGAGGCAGTGGCTCTACCAGCTGCACCACTGTGCTGATTTTTGTAATAGATGTTTAAATTAACCAGTCTGGTTTTCTTGCTTCCTGAAAGTATAACATATCTGCCATTTTTTCCCTAATGTAAGTGGTAGTATTGGTCAAGGACTTCTGTACTTGCAAATTCAGCAAAATATGTTGCTTTGAGAGTAACATTGGCACTTGGGTTTCATAATTCTGTCTCATTTTTATTCAGTAGTACTTTTTCCATTTAAAAAAAACCTGCATATCTCTCCTGTTCCATCAGTTGGAGTTGTTCCTAAACCTGATTTAGGTTTGATAGAACTAAGTTCATGTTTTGTTTTAGACGCTGGTACCCAGATGAATTTGAAGATGCACCAAAGAAGAAAGCTTCCCATAGGTAAGTAGTGCCCACATTTACTATTTGAATAAATACAATAGAGCAAGTTTGTTTGTTTGTTTAAAATGTTGCCTCTTTAATCAGTTCAAACAATACTGATGTAATACTTAAGGGCGGCACGGTGGTGCAGCGGTGGAGTTGCTGCCTTACAGCGAATGCAGCGCCGGTGACCCGGGTTCGATCCTGACTACGGGTGCTGTCTGTACGGAGTTTGTACGTTCTCCCCGTGACCTGCGTGGTTCTCCGAGATCTTCGGTTTCCTAGGTTAATTGGCTTGGTAAGTGTAAAAAAAAAAAAAAAAATTGGCCCTAGTGGGTATAGGATAGTGTTAATGTGCAGGGATCGCTTGTCAGCACGGACTTTATTTTTGCTTTCTGAAACTATTTAAAGGTTTGGGAGCTGGACAAACTCATTCCACTGCTTTTATATTATAATGTATTGTGAATTTTGGATAATCATGGTTATCTTTGCTCTGTGATATTATGGTTTTTGCTTTATTTTGCATTTATTTTGCAGGAAGGCAGAGTCAAGATAACATAATTGGGGCATTGAGTGTAAAAAGATGAAATTAAAATTAATAATGTAATGGAAGGGCTGTGCTTGGCTGAGTGCAGAAATGATGGGAGGGAAAAGGGGGAATATGATAACCGCCTAGAATGTGATGGCTTTTTAGTTAAAGTAAACTTTCAAAAGTTGAAAGTACCAATCTTGTGTAATCTTGAGTTTTTGGAATTTAGATTTTTTTTAAGCATATTACTTTTCTTTCAAGAACTCCCCTAAAATGTTATTACTACATTAACTAATTCTGGTTTAATCTTTCAGAGCATTGGATGACATCCGTGAGAGCATCAAAGAGCTGCACTATTATAGGATGCATGTATTTAAAGAAAGCAAAGCAGAGGAGAAGAAAAGAAAAACACACTTCGAAAATGGTGATAAAACCAAGCGAGAGAGTCAGAATCAAGAGGCTAACTAAGAGACACAAACAGCTCTCCCAACTTATCTGAAATGTCCATTTGCCCAATACTTGCTCTAAGCTGGGGCACTTAAATATGCAATATGATTAGTGACAGATAAAAGCAACGACTAAACCTGTTTCTGTTTAGTCTTGTTTCAATTGTTTTTTTGAGCAATTGCTATGAAACCATAGCAATTGACTCTTTTCTGTTTTAACTGGAACCTTTAACTTTTAGACGTTAGCAGTTGTATAATTTAGAACACTGTTGCTTTAAATTTGAACATTGCATAAATCTTGCATCAACTAATTTTCAGGGAGAGAGGGTATTTCCTTAAGCTACAAACTACAAAGAGTAGTGCATGCTCAGTGACTTGTTAGGTTTTTTTTGGCTGATCCCAAGATGCTTTATTTTTTAAATCATGTGTTGACCATGGATAAGGACATATTCCGATTACTGGGGCCTTTTACATTAATGGTTTCGCTCAGCCTCAGCTTTGATATATGCAGTGTAACTTAAAGAAAAAAATGTTGAATGTAAACCATTTTTATTCAGAATTAAACTCTGTAATAACAAATAGTGTATGTGGGCTTGAATATCACACTGACTGTGTAAAAAATATACAACAAAAAACATGAACTATAAATTGTAAGATTTGTGTCCAACAGGTTGGGAAGCATTTTATGTTGCTGTTTCAGCTTAATGGCCTTTTGTCAAACAATATTATTTAATTATGAACTAACCTCTTGTGGACAAATATGTCAATATTTTTAAATGAATACAAGGTACATGAATCTTTTGGGAAACATTTTATTAAAGGATTTGGAAGTGGGTGGAAAGTATAATTTGAGAGAATATGACCCCAAAATAGCGTGTCTATTTTTCAATGTGGCCACTGGTGTGAAAGCACTATAGTGCAACTAGTTTCCTAATTTAGTGGCAGTTAGTTGGAAATTAATTGTATCAACTCGTGTGAATGGAATGATTTAAGCAATTTAAGTGCCAAAACATTATCGGTAGGCCAATAATAAAATACTAGATGTACTGAGGCGTGAAAGATAAGTACTTTCATTAAATCTCTGTCTCTTGTGGTTGCTGCAGTGAAAAATGGATGAAATATTTTGGGTTTGTTCTCCCACTTCTATTTTAGTTTCATACTTTATTCTCGCATGTACGAATTTCTTAAACTATTGCAATAGTTGGACTTTCCCTCAGCAAGCCCGAAAACTCTGGAGAAAGAACGGTGACCGGTAAATTCCACCACGGTAAATTTCACCATGGTAAAATCCACCACCACGTGACTCGATTGTAGAATTTTGAATTTAACTGTTTAATACACACTTTAACTGAATACACGGACCATGGCTGCAACATTTATCACATCCGAGAAGAACAAACGTAAGCTTTGCGATGAAGAGAATCATATATACGAAAAGCATGGAGATAACAGTAGCAAAATCTAGACATATTGGCGTTGTGAGCGTTTTTATAATGGTTGCCGAGCTAGACTACTTACAACTGCAGTGAACCAGAAGTAATTTTTTCATCGGGCTCCCATAATCACTCAGCAAGCGGTGCACACGTTAATGCCCGAAAGGCAGTTTATTCAATGACGAATGAAGTAATGAAAACGGGCACAGTATCTTCACGGGAAGTAATAGCTACTGCTGTACAAAATCTCGATGAGGAAGCACAATCACAGTTGCAAACCATTCCTGGACTTTCACGTAACATACGTAACTGGAGGCAGCGTGCTTTAGGAATCCCAGCGCTTCCAACTTGTAGGTCAGGGTTTGAAATTCCTGATATAGTTAAGTACTTAGAAAATGGGTCCTTGTTTTTGGCCTTTGACAGTGGCATTGATGACCCGTACAGAATTTTATTTTTTTCCTCGGAAAAAGGCTTGGATGATTTAGAAAGCTCTAAAAATTGGGCCTGTGATGGAACTTTTAAGGTATCTCCTAGTTTGTGGTGTCAGTTAGTGACACTACATATCATCATTAGAGGGTCATGTGTGCCCTGACTATTTGCCTTACTTCCTGACAAAAAAGAAGCCTCATATCATCATCTTCTGTCTGCTGTGCGTGATTTAAGGGTAAATTGTCGACTTGTCTCATGGACTTTGAAAAAGCTCTCCATAATTCATTTGTTTCTGTATTTCCGCATTCAGAAGTAGTTGGGTGTGTTTTTCATCTCGGACAGTCTTGTTGGCGGAAGATATGTGCACTTGGTGAGAGTATGAGATACAACACTGATGAAAGTTTTCAGCTTAAAATTAAGTGTTTTTGCGCTTTAGCATTTTTTCCAATTGAAGACGTTGTCAATGTATTTGAAGATTTGTCTGATGATGAAGACATCCCTTCTGAGTTTATCACTTATTTTGAGACTACATACATTGGGATTGTAAGGGGACGCGGTCTTCGTCGACGAAGAGAAACCCCACAGTTTCCTATTCAACTCTGGAATGTACGCGACCGCGTTTTAAATGACTTGCCAAGATCAAATAATTCCGTAGAAGGGTTCCACAATGCTTTGCGCTCATCGATAACATCCACACATCCAAATTTGTGGAAACTGTGCACTGCCCTTAAGGCTGAGGAAGGATTAAGCCAGACAAAAATTGCACACATTCGACGTGGAGACTCAACAAAAAAAAAAAGACCTATCAAATTATTGATGCACGACTTAAGAAGCTAGTTCAAGATTATCAAAATGAAAACCCTCTGCAATTTTTAAGAAGTACTAGACCAAGTGCAGACCCGTTGGGTCTGTTCCCCCAACGTGCGGTTGTGGGGGGGGAGGCGGCATGCAGCGTCACACACTAACTATCCCCCCCCCCGCACTCACGCTAATTACCCCCCTTGATATTATATTAATATTATTAATTTGCTCCTTTTACCCCATAACCACCCTATCTACTGACGCATAGCCCCCAACTTGCAGTCACATCTGGGGGGGGGGGGGGGGGGGGGGTAGAGAGTGAGGGCAGAGAGAGAAGGGGCAGAGACAGAGACACAGAGAGAGGGGCAAGAGGGATAGGGTGGTGGAGAAGAGGGAGGGTGGGTGAGGGGGAAAGGTGGGGGAGAGAGAGGGGGGGGTGAGGTGGGGAGCATAGAGGGTAGGGGGGGAGAGGTTGTGCTGAGGGGGGTGAGATGAGGGTGGGGAGGGTGGAGGGAATGGGGTAGGGGTGCGAGGAGGGGGGGGTTTAGGGGAGGGATGGTGGGGAGGGGAGAAAAAGGGAGAGGGGGGGAAGTGGAGGGGATAATGGAGAGGAGAGGGGGGGGGAGAGGAGAGGGGGGGAGAGAGGAGAGGGAGGGGGGAGAGAGGAGAGGGAGGGGGGAGATAGGAGAGTGGGGGGAGTGGAGAGGGGGGGGTAGAGGAGGGGGGGGGGAGTGCCTTTTTACTTCAACCCAAACCCAAACAACCATTTGCAGGCAGTGCTTTTTTACCTCTAACCATATTTTCATTTTCAAACCAAATTAAGGGTACTCACAGGGCTGTAGACATTTGTTCAGTGTCATTCAGAGCTCAGAGTGACAGAGACTAATTGACAGAGCTCCATCTTGCAGAGATTAATTGAGGCACACCACTTCCTGGATTTATAGTCCCTCCCTCCCCCCTGCCGCCAGCGGGGGCAGCAGAGAGAATGGGGAATTTTGTAAAAACATTAATATCTCTGTCATTATTCATCGACGGGAAAAATCCTCGGCACACATGCGGCGGAGGGGGGCTCTGAGCGAGGTGGCCAAAAATGACGGCCGTTGGTGGTGGCGTTCTCTCGGAAATCGCAGCACAGAAGGCCAAAGCGGTCAAGAACAGAGATTTAGTAATAGATTGCACGCAATTTGTCTTAAGAGAATTTTCTTTAAATAAATTGAACTTTTTTTTTCATAACTGCTTTTTTAATGTACTCACTGTTATTTTTTATCCTAATGTCAGAATAAAATGTGAGCTAAAATTTAATATTTTTCTTTCTTTATCCCAAATTATATTATATTAAAAATTTTGCGGTGGGAGTTCCTTTTTTTTATTTACTCTGGTGGAATTTACCATGGTGGAATATACCGTGGTGGAATTTACCTAGAACCGAAAGAACAAAGGGAATGGTGATCTGCACTAGTTTTGAACCTATGCAATTTTTATTTGTAAACTCTGTTGCAAAATTACATTTTAAAAGGTTAATTTGACTCCAGCTTCCCATTGTACTGTCACGATCCACCACCAATAGGCAAAAGCTGCAATGAGGAGTAGATAGTATTACAAAAAAGAATGTACTCTGCAAGCTGAAATTCCTTTAAAGTTGAGCAATGTTTTGGTTCAATAATGTCAAGGATTTTCGTTCATATCTCCCTTACAACAACATTGTGCTGATTAAATTAAATCATAAGACCACTTGTTATTTAAATTTAACTTAAATTAAAATAACAAGTGGTAGCAATGTTACAAAATTTTGAGATTTTAAAAATCAAGTCTGTAATTTATCCCATCAGATAAAGCATAAAAATAAGTTTAATTTGACACCTAATTCACTTTCATATCTCAAGTATTTAAACAGTTATGGCCATTTTCATACTCGGAAATGAGCATCTTGTTCCCTATTGATTTTCTATGGACATAACAAAAAAGTTGTGATCGTGAACAGTCAAAAGCCCATAACTTTCTTAAAAATTAAGAGAACTGAATGAAATTTTCAGTTATCATAGATTGAAGCATTCTGAAACAAATATAAAATAATCTTACTTGGATGACCTGAAATTAAAGCATATAATTAGTTAGTTACCTAATTGTAGCTAATTTCAGACTTCAATTACTAGATCTAAACATCTATCCATTTCTTAATAAATGATTAACATTTTTAAATAGCTTAAATGTCCAAATAATATTCACAAATAATTCACAATAAAACATGATTTTTAAATCTCATTTACATTAATTTATAGGCCAAATGGAAGGAATTCAGTGTTCAATTGCTGTAAATAAATGCCCATTTAAATCAGCTTTCCAGTGGGTCCCTGTGGAACGCGCTGGTTTAGAACGTTCACATTGCGGTAGATTTGTGCCCTCAAATGCCCAGAAAAATACTGCGCGATATAATGGGCCCAAAATGAGCTACTCGCAATATTAAACTTTGTATAACGGGATCTTTAGAAGCCCTTTTTAATGTAAAAATATACAACCTTCCTTCAGTTGTCTGCTTTATGAGACCCTGCGGTTGCTGGCGGTCGCGGGTTTAGAGATTGATTTTTAAACCACTATAACTATTATTCAAGGCCTTTAAACCTAATAATAGCTTTTGCGACGGGGTCTTCCAGCGATTTTTCGTTAATAATTAACTAGGCTGAACATCTTCGATTTGAACAGCCTAGAGAAAATCGCGTTTTAAACCCGCCCCCTCTAAACGGCGCCAAAATCGCGCACACCCGCAGCGACAGATTTTCAAAGACGCTTCAGGTAGGCTTTGCAACATACCTACAAGTGGTCTTTTCAATTTAATTAACTTAAATTTTAAGTAATAAGCAGCTTTACATTTATATTGTTCATGCAATTTAATTGCAGACTAAGCAAAACATGCACAAATTTGATTTTTCAATATGTAGACCTTGGAATAGGCATCCATTTTTGAGAGAGTACAAACTATGTATTTCCAAAGTATATCAGGAAATGTAGCTGCATTCTGTGTGGTTCTGCAGTGGCAGGCCCTCCGTTTCCATGACGACGGTAGCCTGGCCCAGGGCCACAGGCTTCACTCGGCTCAGCGGCGCTCTTCGGGTGAAAGGAGCAGCCTACGTTATTTCTCCGAAGGCGAAGCTGCTTCTGCGAGGGACGGAGTAGGTGCAGGGACGTCGCCGCCCTCGGTGAGAGCGAAGTCGGCCCGTGCATCGGTTTTACTCGTTCAGGGCAGAAGGCCGCGGATTGTGGCTGCAAACTGTCAGCTCACAGATAAGTAATTGAAGGAAATTAAATGTGAAATCGACCCTCAGTGTTATGTTGCTGTCAGATCTGGGCAGTGCACGAAGCCAGCAATGGGAGTTGTCCAAGTGTGACAGTACCATGCCTGCAGCATGGGCTGTTATTGTTTATTTCACTCTATTTGTCCTTTAAAACTGCGGTCTTCTGTTTTACTAAATTGTTCTGCTTCAGCATTGCCAGAATGCTGCCTGGATTAGGGGGGTATTTAACTCCAGGGAGACGTTGGACAGACTTGAATTGCTTCTCAGGAGTGTTGAGTTTGAGGAGCGTTGGACGATAGAAGTATATAACATTCTGAGAGGCACAGATTGAGGAGACAGGATCTTTTCCCCAGCATGGAAAATATCAAATACAGGAAGGCATAGCTTGAAGGTGAGAGGAGCAAAGTTTAAAGGAGATGAGCAGGGCATTTTTTTTACACAGAGAATGGTGGGTGCACTGGAATGTACCAGCAGGCGTGGCAGCACACTTTAGGGTGGCATATTGGCTCAGCAGTAGAGTTGCTGCCTTACAGCGTCACAGACCCTGGTGCTGTCTGTACAGAGTTTGTACGTTCTCCCTGTGACTGCTTTGGTTTTCTCTGGGTGTGCTGGTTTCCTCCCACACTCCAAAGATGAAAAGATGTACTGGTTTGTAGGTTAATTGGCTATGTAAAAAATTGTAGATGGTCCCTGGTGTTTAGGATGGTGTTAGTGTACGGGGTGATCGCTGGCTGGCTCGGACTTGGGTCAAAGGATCAGTTTCTGCACTATATCTAAAATCTAAAGAGTGGTGCTGGAGGCAGATAGGGTAATGTTGTTTTAAGAAGCTTTTAGATAGCACCTGGATATGCTGGGAACTGAGGAGTATGGATTATGTGTGGACAGATGAGATTAGTTTATCGAGGCGTGATATTTGGCACAAACATTGTGGGCTAAAGGGCATGTTCCTGTGCTGTTCTATGTTCAGTGCAGACATGTGGTGTCATAGGGATATTTCTCTTTTGCAGTCAATGGCTTTTGGATCAAGTTTTCATTTGGATATCGGAGGGAGCTAAAATTAACTTCCAGCTGGCATTAAAGTGTAATTTTGTTTCTGCATTTAATGCATGTTCTGCAAAAAAAATGTGGGATTATCCCTGAGTAATGCTTTGATACTTCAGTGGAGTCACATTCTTGAGGCTGAAAAACTAAAGTCGGGCAACCTCTGTGAGAGAAAATCTATTCCTTTACAGAAACCGCTTAACATACTGGGTATGACCCTGACCCTGATTTGAGCTTTTAAAACTAACTTGCCTTAAACAGTATAAAATCTGAAGATGAATAAGAAGACCATCTTAAGTTTGAACCATATTATGATGTTCTGGTATTTTCAGTCTCAGAAAGATACAGCAGAAAACAGGTCCCTCAGCTAATCAAGTTGTGCTGATCATCAACCATCTGTTTGCATTAGATAATCCTGCATTAATTCAATTTATTTTCTTTCCGCATTCACTGCAAGGCAGGAACGGGGTACTGATTGGGGATGATCAGCCATGATCACATTGAATGGCGGTGCTGGCTCGAAGGGCCGAATGGCCTACTCCTGCACCTATTGTCTATTGCCTATATTTTACTACTCACTGACACATTATGAGTGATGTACAGTGACCAATTAATATACTAACTAGCCCATCTTGTGATATGATAGGAAACTGGAGCACCCAGATAAAACTCTCAGTCACAAATGGAATATGCTAATTCCACACACAATACCAAAGGTCAAGATTTATCCCTGGTCACTGTGAAAAGGTAGCTCTATGAGATGTGCCCAACAGCATTCAGTCTGCGCTGACAACACCATCAAATTTTAAAGTGGTGCGTTTTAGTTATAAACATCCCATCCCAATTTACCTTTCATATTGGGATAAATTTAAAGTGGCAAATGAACCACATGCTGGTTCATGCAGAGGAAATCCACAAGCTAGGACTGGCAAACTGCATACAGACAGTACTGGAGGTCAGGATTTTGATTGAGATTCTGATTAGTTCATTGCTCCATGCACCAGGTGTAATAGAAACATAGAAATTAGGTGCAGGAGTAGGCCATTCAATATGATCATGGCTGATCATCCAACTCAGTATCCTGTACTTGCCTTCTCTCCATACCCCCTGATCCCTTTAGCCACAAGAGCCACATCTAACTCCCTCTTAAATATAGCCAATGAACTGGCCTCAACTACCTTCTGTGGCAGAGAATTCCAGAGATTCACCACTCTCTGTGTGAAAAATGTTTTTCTCATCTCAGTCCTAAAAGATTTCCCCCTTATCCTTAAACTGTGACCCCTTGTTCTGGACTTCCCCAACATCGGGAACAATCTTCCTGCATCTAGCCTGTCCAACCCTTTAAGAATTTTGTAAGTTTCTATAAGATCCCCCCTCAATCTTCTAAATTCTAGCGAGTACAAGCCGAGTCTATCCAGTCTTTCTTCATATGAAAGTCCTGACATCCCAGGAATCAGGCTGGTGAACCTTCTCTGTACTCCCTCTATGGCAAGAATGTCTTTTCTCAGATTAGGAGACCAAAACTGTACGCAATACTCCAGGTGTGGTCTCACCAAGACCCTGTACAACTGCAGTAGAACCTCCCTGCTCCTATACTCAAATCCTTTTGCTATGAATGCTAACATACCATTCGCTTTTTTCACTACCTGCTGCACCTGTATGCCTACTTTCAATGACTGGTGTACCATGACACCCAGGTCTCGTTGCATCTCCCCTTTTCCTAACCGGCCACCATTCAGATAATAGTCTACTTTCCTGTTTTTGTCACCAAAGTGGATAACCTCACATTTATCCACATTAAACTGCATCTGCCATGCATTTGCCCACTCACCCAGCCTATCCAAGTCACCTTGCAGCATCCTAGCATCCTCCTCACAGCTAACGCTGTCCCCCAGCTTCGTGTCATCCGCAAACTTGGAGATGTTGCATTCAATTCCCTTGTCCAAATCATTAATATATATTGTAAATAGCTGGGGTCCCAGCACTGAGCCTTGCGGTACCCCACTAGTCACTGCCTGCCATTCTGAAAAGGACCCGTTTACTCCTACTCTTTGCTTCCTGTCTGCCACATCAATCCACATCACTCTATCCACATCAATACTGAACCCCCAATACCGTGTGCTTTAAGTTTGTATACTAATCTCTTATGTGGGACCTTGTCGAAAGCCTTCTGAAAGTCCAGATATAACACATCCACTGGTTCTCCCTTATCCACTCTACTAGTTACATCCTCGAAAAATTCTATAAGATTCGTCAGACACGATTTACCTTTCATAAATCCATGCTGACTTTGCCCAATGATTTCACCACTTTCCAAATGTGCTGCTATCCCATCTTTAATAACTGACTCTAGCAGTTTCCCCACTACCGATGTTAGACTAACTGGTCTGTAATTCCCCGTTTTCTCTCTCCCTCCCTTTTTAAAAAGTGGGGTTACATTAGCTACCCTCCAATCCTCAGGAACTACTCCAGAATCTAAAGAGTTTTGAAATATTATCACTAATGCATCCACTATTTCTGCGGCTACTTCCTTAAGTACTCTGGGATGCAGCCTATCTGGCCCTGGGGATTTATCGGCCTTTAATCCATTCAATTTATTCAATTCATTATGAATTGATGGAATTTCTTGTTCAAATGAAGCTCTCAAGATTGAAACTGGCTCACAGGAGCTTTGAGGCAGCAGCTCTGCTTGCTGCACCACTGTGTTACCCTTACTTTTGTGACGTTTTACTAAAGAACTGATATATATCAGGCTTCTTGATTACATTCCCGAATAGCATAGATCCAGGTTTGTGATTATGTCGATTTGTTCTCCATTTTAGCCTCCTCCAATTCCCACTACCAAACAATTACCAACACATGTCACTAGGTTAATCCTATTATATGTGCTTTTAAAAGGTCCAAGGTGCTGGAGAACAAGTCAGGCAGCCTCTCTGGAGGATTGGGATTGGTGACGTTTCGAGTTGGGACTCTTCTTCAGAACTGACCTGAATTGTCACTCATCCATGTTCATCAGAGAAACTGCCTGACCCGCTGAATTACTCCAGCACTTTTTTTGCCAACCAGCATCTGCGCTTCCTTATGTTTCCATGTGCTTTTAGCTTTTTCTCATTTTGTAAGTAATATCAGACAATTACTTGCTGGAATTTCATACGTTAACATGCATTGATACTTCACGGTGCAGAATGTCTCCCCCAAGTGATAAAACCAAATTACCCAGACATGATCGAACCTTCACAATTAAAATTAGCTAATTAGTGTGCAGTTAGTGATTACTTTTTTAAAGTAAAGTCTCCTGTGGATTAACTAATTGTGAATTATAAATCCAATAAGTAGAAAATTCTAGGTATAACTGCTATGAAATTCACTAGGCACTAATAGTCGCCTCGGCGCAGAGGGAGAATAAGAAGGGAAGAGACAAAGACTTAAGACTTTTGCTTTCCATCACAGTGAGGAGGTGCCTGGTGAACTCACTGTGGTGGATGTTAATTTGTATTTATTGTGTGTTTTTGTCATTTTTACTATATGTAGGACTGCAAGGCAACGAAATCTCGTTCAGACCACAAGGTCTGAATGACAACAAAGGCTACTTTGACTTTGATAGCAGTCTGCATTAGAATTTAAATAATAACATTTTTCTGGTGACTAAATAATTCAATCAGAAAATGCAATTTTCAAGTGGATTATTAGTTTACGTTATGAACTTCCAGTTATAGTATATTGTATCTTTTGGGATGATGGATACAAAAAGCTGGACAGGCAGGATCTCTGGGCAGAAGGAATGGGTGACTTTTCCAGTCGAGATCCTTCTTCAGCCCTCATGTTTTCTTACCTCAACAGAGAATGAAACATGTCTTCACCCTCTATTGTGTCATTAAGATGGGGAGAAATGAAAGTTGAGGGCAGTGACACTTTATACAAGGATTGTAAAGTCTGGCCAGGAGGGAAACGAACATGGGACTGGCGAGAGACAGGAACTCAGGTGAGCAGAAATGTCATAATTGCATAAACAATTGTAACCAGCAAAATGCAGTTTAAAATAGCAGCATTCACATGTCGTCTGTTGGCAGAGAACACAAAATAATTTTGTTTTACACTTGAGTAGAATTTCATGGCGAACAGTGTGCTAAAAACAAGCTTATTAATGCCCATATATGTTTTGCAACATTTCCAATTAAAACATTTATGTTAAATTCAAGGTCTTGCACCTGATATTGCCTTTAGTCCTTTACTATAATGTCACCTCATTGCCAGACATTCGTTTAACCTTTTGCTGCTACCCTCTGGAATTGCTTCCCAACCACCTTCTTCCTTGCTTTCAGAAATCTTTTTTGCTCAACCTCTTTCTCAACTCTCCTCTTGTTTCCATTTTACCTGATGTTCCCTTTCATATTCAGTCTCTAGTATTCTGGTATCTCTGATACAATATTATGTAAATGGTTAAAGTGCACTTGAGTGTTCTTTAGTTATTTTCTGATGGCTTTTGTTTAGAAGACTTTAACTGTTCTTCTGAACTGTTCTTTAAAGGAATGTAGAACGGTATCAAACAGAAAGAGGAGCACATGGTAAGAATTACCCCAATTATACATTCACTCAGCAGCTTTAGACCATTCTCATTGAATCTGGCATCCATGAAAGTGAAAAGATATTCACCTGCAATCTGCCATACACACTGACTCTGGAGTGGCCTGGCTTCCCAGTTTGACAATCTTCAGCACTGAAACAATATTAACTAATATCATATTAATATTATACAATATTTCAACAGGGCCTCTAAGATGACATCACTCACAGCACCAATATTCTTATTTGTCACAAAGTGCTGCAGTAACTCAGAGGGACAGTCAGCATCTCTGGAGAAAAGGAATTGGTGACGTTTCAGATGAAGACCCTTCTTCAGACTCATTTGTGTTCTAAAGAAGGGACTCGACCTGAAATGTCACCCATTCCTTCCCTCCAGAGATGCTGCCTGTCCTGCTGAATTACTCCAGCATTTTGTGTCTATCTTCAGTGTAAACCAGCATCTGCGATCCTTTCTACACATTCCTATTTGTCAAGTAGAGTGAATTTGATAGAAATAAAAAGATTATTCATAACTAAAGTGATTTATTTTAATGACACTGGAGCTCGTCTCCTAAATGTTCCCATGTTCTTGCAGCATCGTCCTGGAGTTCAGCCAGCTGATGTTAATGAAATTGTAAATAAAGGTATCCAAACACTTGTCATTGGAAGGGGGATGGAAAAGGCATTACAAGTAAGTACATTTTCCTTGTTGAACAAAATAAACGGTCAAGCTGCACATGTTTGTGGTTTTTAACTCCTTTTTCGTTTTTTGAAATCCATTGTCTCTGTATTCAATCAATTCAATAGACCATTTTTAGTTTTGGTGATATGTTTATCATTTATGTATTGACCATACATATTGAAAAAAAAATCTAGCTAACTACCAAGTCTTAATATTTCCCTAACAATCGTGAAGCTGATGGTGGCAATTAGCAATCTCAAACAACCAGAGTAAAACAATGTTGATCTACACAAAATATGTTATTGTTCCATTAAAAACAAAATTCCCACATGACATTCTCTGGGGAGCCACTATGTATTTGCTTGGATCAACCTGTAGATTGCAAGTGTTTATAGATTGAAACTGAATTATGAAAGGGTGTGTGCAAACTGTCATACTCGTGCATCTTTGCCCGATCCTCCCTTTGCTCCACCTTACCCATTTTCTAGTATCAGAGTATTCACTGACAGCTGTGCATCAGCCAATTAGATAGAGGTGAGGTACAGCAATTGTTATTGTACAGCAAAATTAATTTACTGGAAACAATATATCATGTGCCTGGTAATAATTTCCAAGAACATATAGGTAATTTATCCAGAAAACTGCAATACACACAGTTCAGTCATGAATGATGGACATAAAATTCATATCCAGAACTGTGGTCAGTAAGCTTGATTGACAGGGGAATTACCTAATTATTTCTCCTTTGGCAGGTCATAATGTTATCATTGAATAGTGGCTCTGACATCAGCAATTAGTGGATTTGAGTCCCACCCACATAGTTGCATAATCTGGACAGACATTTCAGTATGGCACAAGGGAATGCAACATTGTCAATTGCCATCTTAGATGAGGATGATATCTTGGACCAAGGCCTGCCTGTGTGTAGATTTTGATAAAACGAATGATCTCAAGATGTGATGAGGGACTATGAATAAGTTTTAACTTTTTAATCAAATTAAATGATACTGTGGTATCTTGTGACTCTTTTGACTTTTTGAATAGTGTTATTCAAAATTAATCCTTTAAGCATCAATGTGTTTTTCTTTTTTTGTATGAATATCAATTTTGGCATATTTTACACATCAGATCCACATTTAGATTTGACCTAGTGTGGTAATGAGTGTACATTTTAACAGATGCCGTTACTGAATCTAATTTACTGTGTGGGTTGCAGGTGCCTGAGGAGACACTGGCTTTCATCAGAAGTAAGGGCATTCATGCCTTAGTTCTGCAAACGGAAAAAGCTGTGGCACAGTATAATAAATTGGTGAAAGAGGGGGTTGCTGTTGGAGGAATCTTCCATTCAACCTGCTAAAGTATCCTGTTATTACACTTCATGTCTTGATTTTACCAAGAGAATAACTCACTTTGCTTGGTTGCCAAGGTTAAGCATTCTGTTGTAATTTTTTTAATGTAAGATGAAAAATTGATGACATATGTGGACTGAAAAACTAAAACAGATACTGGTATTTCTATGACAATCTGACAGTTTCATTCCTAGGAAACCTTGTGTTTAAAAAAAAAAGAATATTGTCAATAGGGAAAAGGTTAGGGCCTGAAGAGTTCCAGACTCGTAATAACAAAGTTAATTTAAAAAAAGTCTTATTAATAGCTACAAATGTATTATTTGTTGCTAAAAATATAAAAAGGGTGAATGTAGCGTTGTCTAATTGCACAATAGAAATTATTGTCAATTTCCCAGTGACCACCTGCGGTGAATTCTTTTTTTAAAAAGACAATGGTGGCTTATTTCTGCCAGGAGGGAGAGGTTACATGAAAAGTTTTTTTCCCCCCCCGAGACTTTTTTTCAGGTCAGCTTTTGATTCTGCTTGTCATTTTCCAAAGTAATTTTGAAGTAGTTCTCTAATTCCCGTTTGAAATTGTCTTATAACCAAATCGGTCAGCATAATACAAATAATTTCCCCTGATATTCAATTTGCAATATTAAAACATATGCTGGACCATAACTAGCTATACTAAAAGATGGTTGGACATTTCATGCAGTCAGTATTTCATAACTTCCACTTCAAAGATTAATTCAACTGTAATGAAGCATTATGTAATTTCTATTTTCTATTTGATTGGCTAATAAACATTCCATGTTGTTTACTGCTTAAACATGCGTTGAATACTGTTCTATCACATCTAGTCACTTTGCATGTGTTGGATTATAATCAGTACTAGAAATTTGGGACATCTTCAATATATCTCAACGTACAGATATGTAGATTTAGTTTTAAAATGGAAGATTCCTCAAATAGACTCTTCATTACTAACATAACCAAATGACCTACATTTCTTTCCTGCATCCCACTGCTAATTTGAAAGTCAATGGATCAACTATTTGCTAACTGCCTTCATTGGTAAACACCAGCTGTGGCCTGGGTAGTTAGTTTGACAAAATAATTTACAAGAATTCTGAAGTATCCAGGCTGGAATAAGGACTCAGATAGTAATTATCAACTGATAAATTTGACAAAATCTTGCATGAAACATTGCCTAAATGAAGTCAAATATGATCTTCACAATAATCTCATCATATAGCTATACATACACACACCATCCCATAACCAAATTATGTAATAACACTCAAAGTATGATAGTTTAAATCATTCCCAAATAGGGATGTTACAAAATCCTTTGTCATTCCAATTATGCCCATTTAAGTTATTTTACATTTCTTCAACTATACTCCAGTCATAAATGGTTCAACAGCTAACAAGAGGAAAATACTTCAATAATATCCTCATCTTCAACATTGCCTAAGTCTTGGAAATGAGTATCAAAATGAAAACATTTGCAAACCAACTTTAAGAAATTGACCCCTGCTGTCTATATGAGACATGTACCTCCTTTCGAAGCTGAATACGAAAAACTGTGAATATTGTTCATCTTAACTATAAGCACAAAATGCCCAAGTTTAACATGTTTGATATCTAACTCTTCCTATGAAAGATAATAAACCTGAAACTTCGACGATGTTTCTTTTTCCATAGATGTTTCGTAACCTGTTTAATTTTTCCAGCATCTCTGTTTATATTCCTAATTAACACTTCTTTGTCTCTTTCCTGTAATGCCTGCCATGCTTGAACGTTCCCATTGCAGCCTGACCTGCTTATATAACATTCAAGCAGCGGGAGATTTGGGAGGCCACTGAAAATGTTAACAGTATCCAATGTAAACTTTTCTAGTTCTTTTGAAAGCTAGCTCACTATGAGATAAATTCCAGATGTTCCAGCTGTACATTTGTCATTTCCACCTGGTGACTGTTTCAAGAACAAGTCTGGAGTGCGAGTCTCGGGATGGCATTTTCTATGTCTTTGCGACTTGCTGATTCAAGTCATCAGGCCTATGTCAGCTCTCAGGGCAATCCCAACAATCCATTCCCCTGTAACTCACACAATCATTAATTTCTCCTGCCATACAATCACAATTTACTCTGTGCAATTTACTGTGAACCAGTAACCTACCAACCAGAATATCTTTATTATGGGGAAGGATACCAGAGCAATCAAGAGAAATTCACATAGTCACAGTGAGAATGTACAATGAGCCAAAGCAGATGGCAGCAGAGGTCAGAATGAAACCTGGGCGTCTGAATCACCGTGACAACCGTATTACCCATTGCACCACCATGCAACCTTTCAGCTGTTTCGGTATGAGGGTGGAGGAGAAGGTAAGGAGATGGTGGTTGGCATGGTGTTGATGGTGATAGTAATGTTACTAAATCCAATTATGTTCTTACCATCTTCTATTACATCCAGAAGTAAGGAATGTAAAACTCCTGCTTACCTGAGGTATTAAAGTTAGCTGTTATACATGGAGTCACTCAGCTGAAATCTGTAATCATAATGCTGACCAAATATTGAATAATCATAGACAACCATAGACCTTCAGAGAGCTATTGCTCTTTCGATGTTTCTATTTATGCATATTAATGATGTTTTGTCCCCCAGCGCTGAAGATTTAAAACAAAACTATAGAGGAGCAAGATGATTGGCCTTTTTATTTTAATTTTATGGAGATTACTTACAACATCCAAAACAGAACATGTTGTGGTAAATTACAAAAATATACATTTACACTTGAAATAAGAAACTTTAATTTGTGTTGCATTTTGCAGGAACAGTGTTCTTACTTTCATGTCATACTATGCATTGAGATGTGAGCAAGCATCGTGTATGACAGTTTAAAGATGATCCCTTAAAGGTTGGAGTCTCTTTAATTTTTCTAATGAAGCATCTTTAAGGAGAAAACTTCAAACAGAACTATAAAAGGAAACATTATACCACAGTCCAAGAATTACAGCATTTTCGTTATCCCTTTTAACATTTAGCACTATTTAATTTTGATAAGAAAATTTAAGCTCCATTCATTCTACCCACAATTTCTCTATTCTTTCCATATATGACTATTAGTTAGGACTGAATCACAGCTTTTTTTGCAGCATGAAATGTTATGGTTTCCTATTTATTTTTGTATCTAACCAAATAAAACATGTAGAGCATCCACTGAATGTTAAAGTGGTTTACTTTGATTAATACTCAAGTTATATTTACAATGCTTTATTTAGGCACATATTCTAAAAATAGCAGATTAATAGAATGTCCTGAACCAAAGAATATTAGTACACCATTCACAGGGATTTGCACAAGAAAGGTTGGGGAGGGGGGAAAGCAAGGGCATGGGCCTAACTTAGTAATCATACAAAAATACTGTATAAATGCAAGGTGTTAGATGCACATGCATGTTTTCCCATTACATTAAGAATGCATGTGCATGATCCTCCAAAAGCTGATATATTTAAATTCATGTGTAGGAAGGAACTGCAGATGCTTATTTAAACCGAAGACAGACACAAAATGCTGGAGTAACTCAGAGGGACAGGCAGCATCTCTGAAGAGAAGGAATGGGTGACGTTTCGGGTCGAGACCCTTCTTCAGACTCACCCATTCCTCTCCAGAGATGCTGCCTGAGTTACTACAGCATTTTGTGTCTATATGTCTATATTTAAATTCCTGACTGATCAGTCTGAAGAAGGGTCACGACGTGAATCATCACCTATGTTCTCCAGAGATACTGCCTGACCCACTGAGTTACTCCAGCACTTTATGCCTATCTTTGTAAACCTATCTTGTTTCTCTATTTAAATTCCTGGTTCATTTATTTCCAGAATGTTAATTCCAATTATGCATTGCTTATGTCGTGTTCATTTTACAATAACTTGCATTTAATTGAACTAGAATCTCTGTTATCTTCAGGAATATCAACTACAGTTTACCTTGTCTCATTAGCACAGCCTTATGACATGGGTTTTATTTAATTATATTAAAGCCTCACTTGGTTCCACAGCTACAAGTGTTGAACTAATTGGCTACAAATTATAATATGTGGAAAGGCTTTTTATTATTTTCCCTTCATATGTGAATTTGCCAATCAAATTGTCATGCACAGTTGATGTGAGAGTTCAAAACCCTGCTGTAAAGTATTAATTATCAAAAGGATGACTGAAAGCAAAAAATAAAATATACATTACAAGCCTGTACCGTATTTAAAATCTGAAGTAATGTGCTCCTAAAGTATTTTTCAATGTGACACAAAGATAGGAATATCCAAGAAAATAATTCAATATACATGCACAAAATAAAACATGGAAAAAAAATAGAGCAGGCCTATCCACAACTAAAAAATAAAATATAGTTTGTTGTTTTAAATGGTGGGCTTTTTCACAGAATAGTCAATGAAGAACAGCCTTTGTTGATTTCTTTTCAGATGTTAACAGGCCCACTGTACATTACAATATTTCTGTTTTGATTTTAGATTTATCATTCACAGTTTTCATTTTTTATCTCTGCTGCTCAATTTTTAAACTGCATAAATGCCTACTCCCTCATTTGTATACATTTTGAATCCAAGTGTAAACATGCTTCACATTAAATCTGCAGCAACGGTATCCTTGGTGTTATGAAAGTATTCTCAGCACACTGATGCCCCACAGGTGTTTTTTAAGTTTACTTATTTGATACTGTCTGGTGCTCTCAGTGGGGCTTGGATTGGTTTGGGGAAGGGGAGGCTGTTTGCTGTAGAAACATCAAGAATCTTCATTAAAAGAGGGAAGGAAATGTTAAAGATTATCCAGTGTGCCTACCATTAGGTAAAAGACTAACGTAGGCCTACCAGCCCATTATCAAGCACTTCAGTAAAGGAAGAATTTTAAACAAGGGGAAAATAAAGTTGATATTCTAAAATCTATCTTTTTTTCGCAGAATGTGGCAGGTTCACTTTAGTCTGTTTCAGCTTATAGATCGTGTAGTCATAAAACAAAAGCTAGAAATAAATTTGTAGTACATACGAAGAAAACCTCTTGCATGCCCTTTAGTTAACAGCGACTCTGACAACACTTGGAATAGGAAGTAGAGGATGGTTAAACAATGTGCTAGTTTGATTCTTCATGGTTATGAATTTGTTAAATTCAGATGGCAACCTGTTTAGGTATCATTTCTCATTTTAAAGATCACGACAGATAATTAACATAAATTTCTCTTTAAACTTTCAACTAAAAGATGTGCCAGTGTTACCTTTAAATTAAAATTGCAAAACAAATCACAGGTAACCACCAGATCAGAGATTAACATTGTTCAATTCCACAATTGATGAAATAAGGGCAAGGAGAACCAAGGGAATACGTTTTACTCTGCATCATCTCAGACACACAATAAATCTCCAACAGGTTTTTAACTGAATAATTTAACCAAACCAAAGACCACACTTACCCAATGGAATGAGACTGGGCACAGTGACTTTTGTAACTCAGCTCAACTGAAGAAAATGCAACAGGACAAGGGATTCTATTTAAATGTTAACAATCGCTGCATTCAGACTTCCTCTCATTAATAACATAATCAACAGACACTGGCAGTTTTTAAAAGAAACAGTAAACAAATATTTGCAGACAAAAAATGAACACAAAGTTGACTAGCTATTTAAATACAAATGTAAAAAATGTTTTGCACAAAACAGTAAGCTTTCATGTCCCTTTTGAAAAGAAGTGTACACTCCCAAAATGTTGTGACATGTTCATACATGCAGATACCTCTTTTTAAAAAATCACTTAATCTGCTCATGTCTTTTTTATGCAAATGCATATGCATTTGTTGTAATTTTTGAAAAACATTAAATGTAAAACTTTGTTTTGCATATTTCCCTTCTTAAATTATGTTACACATGACATAGGCACACATTTTATTTAAGAAATACACCTTATAGCCTTTATTCATTACTTTGTGACTCTTAGTAAGTGCCAAACATCTGCTTTGAAACATGTTCTCTCTGTGTGAATGATACAAGCACAGGGGTTTGTAACTATATTTGGCCCATGTCCCTGAATTTCAGTATACTGCACTATATCACAAAGTTGGATAAACAAACTCCCTAACCCAACAGTTATGTGCTTCCCAGGTGCTTGCACACTAGTTTTAGTTAATTAACATTCCTCACAAGAAAGCCTACATTTCAAATATTTCCTTTCTACATTTGGCCCACTGAGTCACAGAGCAATCAATCCCATCCCATTCTTATTTTTCTTTAAACTACTCCCTTTCACCTGCAGTCTGATTCTTCTACCAGATTAATTTACCAACCACCATACTGTTGGGATATGAGAAAAAGCCAGAGCACTCAGGTAATATCTACAGAGAGAACATGCAAGCTCCACACAGTGGCATATGTAAGGATCAAACCTGGAATCCCAGTGTTATGAGGCAGCAACACCATCTGATGCATCAATGGGCCATCCAAGATTAATTCCTTAAGAATCAACCTATAATTGAAAAGTGTATAATATGGCTCATGCAGTTCTATTTTCCTTTCTGAATGTTTCTTGCACTATAATTAAACTAATATTACAGAATAACGTTTGTAAAAGTAATTGTCAAAAGAAGCCCATGCGTGGCTGGGCTTCTGAGAATGACCTAACTTGATGTCATCCCGATCGGAGTGAAGAGGCAAGCTAGATTGTATCTCCTTCAACAATGAATTAGATTGAAGGATTGTTAAATGAACAGTGAGAGATATGTGGGAAGATTCATTCATGTGGTGAATTCATTGTAAAGCCTGGAACAAATTAAGAAACAAAGATAAAAAATGTGTAAAAAGAATGATAAAAGGCACCATAAGAAAGTGTATATAAAAATAAATCTGAAATAAAATAATCTAAGTCAATTAAAACCTGAAGGAATGGGTCTCTAAAGTGTCAACACATTCACAAGGTTGATTAGCAAACAATTAGGCCAGCAAGGTTGATTAGCAGTCAATAGCCACTTTATTGCACTGTTAAAAGGCTATAACGATTTGGAATGACCTGACATAACTTTCCATGCCCAGTTTACTTTCAATTTACTATACAAATATAAAAACACAATGTCCTCCAATGAATTGAGATGGGCGCCAATCAACAAGATGTCAAATTTCTAATAGTGAACCACACCTTGAGTAGAGACACATTAAACCAGGGGTGTCAAACTCATTTTAGGTCACGGGCAAAATGCGATTTCATGCGTGCCAGATCGAGGCGTGCACACGCGAACGCAGCCCGATCCGGTACTGGGGACAGCAGCCAACTCTGGCATCGGGGAAATCATCCTGCGGGCTGGATTGGACCACTTCATGGGCCACATCCAGCCCGCGGGCCGAGAGTTTGACACCCCTGCATTAAATAGTCTATCAGTCTTTGCCTGAATTTGCTGTGGATTTGTTTTTAAATAAAGATGAGCACCATGAAACCCACCATTATTCTCAAGGCAACCTTTGGCTCCTTTTCTCTACCAATTTGTAAATTGAACCATTGAACTTTTGTTTTATAAATGGAAATCTGTCAAGTGTAGATCTTTCCTAAATTTGAAACAATTATAGATCTTATATGGATGGCAATTAAGTTTCCCTTTGGAACATGAAGGCAAGAACTTTATGATCACAGACTAAGGAAAGGCCAATAAAATAAATGAGGTGCAGGTTTCTGTTGACCACTGCTTTGATGATACA
This sequence comes from Amblyraja radiata, assembly GCF_010909765.2. NCBI lineage: Eukaryota > Metazoa > Chordata > Chondrichthyes > Rajiformes > Rajidae > Amblyraja > Amblyraja radiata. The sequence goes on from NC_045988.1 coordinate 13,575,179, forward strand.
TTTATGATACAATTTATTTGTTGTCACTTGAACCTCATTGAGGTTCAAATGAAATTTGGTTTCTGCAGTCATACAAACAAGTAGAAGAACCAAGACACAACACAATTTACACAAACATCCATCACAGCGAATCTCCTCCTCGCTGTGATGGAAGGCAAAGTCTTATCTCTCCCCTGCACTCCCCATTCTCCTCCCGATGTCAGAGTCAAAGCCCCCGGCGGGCGATGGTAAGTAGGTCCCGCAGCCATTAAGATGCAACCGGGTCTTGGTGTTGGAACCCCCGGCAGGCGCTAGCAAGTCCCGCGGCCATTTAAAGCCGCGCCGGGCGATGTAAGGCCCCGCTCCAGGCCATCCAGGTCCATCCGTTCCAGGTGGCAAGACCACCCGGTGAGAACGGCCAGAGACATCGGGCCTCCGTAGAGGCAATTGCGGTGGCCTCAATAGGCCTGACTTTGGGGTGAACATGGGGTGGGGACTGGACATTGTGCCTTCCCCCACAGTGCTATCCACTGTGGGGGGATGATTTTTTTGTCTAATTGTAGTCCTGTAGGTCTGTGTCCAAGATGGCTGCCGTGAAGAGAGAGTGGACGCTGGCGCGCTTTGGCTGCCGCTGCTCTCTCTTCACACTGTGTTTTTGATTTTCTGTTTTTGGATTGAATTCTGTTTTTAATTTGTGTCTCTGTGATGTCTTTATTACTTGTTATATTCCGATTATATGTTATTCCGATTACTATGTCCTTGAGATGTCTGAAAGGCGCCCATTAAATAAAATGTATTATTATTATTATTATTATTATCCTCAACCCCGCGACTCGGGCGAGAGAAGTCGCCGTTGCGGAAGCCCCGAAAAGCGGTCTCCCACCAGGGACCCTCGGGCTCCCGGTGTTACTGTCCACCAGACCTGCAGCTGATCATTTCTCAACTGTCATCAATATTTCCTGGAGCTTTACCTCCAGGTGCTATTACAGAGGTTGACATTGTGTTTTTTTTATTTGTATAGTAAATTGAAAGTAAACTCAGTATGGAAAGTTATGACGGGTCATTCCAAATCTTTACAGCCTCAGGAAAGGAATAGCTCATTTTCTTTCATTACTCTTATGAAGGCAAAAAGTGGGTCCCAGAGTTAGAGACAATGTACAGCACATGATTAAGATGCAATAGTGTTACCAGATGCCCTTAATAGTTCTGTTGCAAGGCATACTTGCAGAGCACATTGAGATCACAAAGCAGTTAACAACATAATGACATTAGAGCAGCACAAAGCAACCCAAGAGAGGATTTTAGTGGGGATTTTTATATTGTTAGTGATTTTGTTTCCACTCATGGATAAATCCAAAACCAATGGCCACAAATACAAGGCAGCAAATGACAAATCCACCAAAGAATTTGGGGGAAACTTGTGAGAGTGATTAGAATGTGGAACCTATTACAAATGGAAAGATTGAACCTTGATGAATTCCAGGATTCATGGGGTTCAAATCATAAATGATCATCCAAAGTGCATGACCACACAAAAGAATTACATCGAATTTACAGCACAGGAACAGGCTATTCAACTCAGCTGGTCTACAGAAGTTTATTTCCACCTGGATCTTATAAACTATAATCGAAGGTCATTGAACAGAAACATTAACTCCATATATGGTGCCTGACTGCTATTTGCAAAATGTTGTGTTTTTATTTCAGATCTCTAGTATCTGCAACATTTTGCTTTTGGCTTAAAAAATAAACTAGTGTTTCTTATTTAATTGTCCAGCACGCCCGCAGCAGTTAAAGTTCACGCAAATATCATGTGCCCATGCATGCACCCCTAAGGTGGATAGACATAATTTCACTTGAATATTTGTCATTTCGGAAAAAAATGCTTCCAAATTACCAATATCCTCCCATATCACGATTACTGATGATACCAATACAGACTAATGCTCTTCTATATGTATATTACATAAGTATTCATCTTGAAATTTGAAAAATATACCAAACTGCTTATTGCAGATGACTAGTTTGATTGCCATTTTTCCTTTGTGTGTATGTTAGTACTAAATATGCACAGCCTAAAATTGCCAAGAAATCCTGTTATATGTAATGGAATGAGATGGACAAAAAGAATGCCCAATATTAATTCATGTGGAACTGACTGTAAATATGATTTAAAAAAAACATATTGGGAATAGGCTAACCACCGGGTTGATCTGGAATCTTCACACAGGAGGATCCCAGTGCAATCTTAGCAAAATTAAATCCGTTTGCAGGCTGGAATAAAATAGAAGAGAAAGTAAAAACTTGGATTTCTGTGGTGCCTTTCATTGCCTCAGGTCCTTTGAAAATGCTTTACTGCCAACAAAGTACTTTTACATTGTAATGTCATCTGTAATGTAGGAAATGCTGTAGACAATTTATGCATAACTAGCTCCCACTAAATGCAATGTGATAGTAACCAGATAAGCTGTTTTACAGTAATGTTGTCAGAGGAATAAATACTGCCCAGGACACCAGTGATAACTCTCCTGCTCTTCTTTTGAAATAGTATCGTGGTACCTTTTACAACCACCCGAGGTAAACTATTTTCAATAACACTTTAAAACATTGTGAGCATCACTTACCTAACACAGAACAACATTAAAATATCCCACAAACTAATACAAGTTTTCATTAGATCCATATGGCATTCAGGCAAAATTAAAGGCCTAAATTAAGAATGTGCAAACTAGATTCATCTGTTCAAAAGATAGCTGGATTTTCTGGAGATCCAGTCAATAAATGAGATGATATCTGGTTTATGTAATTCCACCCAGTTTACTGAGCTTAATTTGCTCAAATCAACATCGGAAAAGTGGGTGAGGACATTTCACACTTGACTGTTTTAAATTTAATAGGAGAAATTCATCTTTGGTTGCCAGCATTAAACCTCATTCAATACCAAACTTACTCCCAACCCATCATCCTGATCCATTAAAGTCAATAGAACCAAATATACACAGGTGGTTCATCTAGTGACTGCTTTATCATACTAGTTTAGATCAGGCATCCTAAGATCAATATCTCCACTAAATAGTGAAAGCTCCCGAATTACCCAGTAATTTGCCAACTAAACTGTATTCACACAGTCTGGAAAGCCCTGGACTGAGCCGGTATCATAACAGGGACAGCACCCAATCTTCTCATATGTGCCTGTGTAGGTCCATTTTTATTGGTCTTGACTTCCTCTGTTGTTGTGTAAGAAACTGGTCCTTTGTCTTCTTTGGTCGATGGTGTGCGAGGTTGCTGGGAATAAGGGGTACCATTTCGGATGGACTTAACTGAGCAGGATCCAGATTGTGTGCTTCCAGTGCCCACTGAGGATTGCGTGCTATTGAGCTTTGCCTTTGGTGCCTCTGCATCTTCCCTGTTGACACACAATGAAAGAAAATAGCAAAGTATAATACTTTCCATTCCTCATTTTTTTTTAAATTGAGGAATGGAAAGAATTGGCATTTATCAAGTAGAAAAATGCCAAATCTTTCCATTCCTCAATTTACAAAATTGTTTGTTTCGAATATTTTACTTTATACCTTAATTTTCCATCTACGTCACAATTTTAGTTTGCTCTCTTCAAAATGAAAACGAAATGAATGATACAACCATTTTTTTACCACCTGGTTGTGCGCTGAGATTACTGCAACATGATGAGCTATTTAATCTGTTTGATGACAGATACCAGAGATCCCCTTTAGCTGATGCTGGAATCAAATTAATGTTGGAAAGTCCACGAAGGTAAGATCTTTGACAACAGTTTTCTCCGAGGTCAGCTTTGAGCATTAACACTTCCGAGCTGACTGTAAAACTCAGGCTGATGGAAGCATAGATTCTATCCACTTCAATGGCACTTCCAAACTCAGTCATCTCTACCAACAAGAAGGCCAAAAGCAGTCGATTTGCCTCCAAGTCACATACTAAATGCGCTAACTTGGAAATACATCCCTGATCCATCATTATCACTGGCACTATATCCCAGAACTTACTATCCAAAATCACTGTGGGAGTACCTTCACCAAAAGGACTGCAGTGGTTCAAAGCAGCTCACCACCACATTGCCAGGGAGGTGTAGCATAGGGGAGCTATGTTACCTTTATAAAAATAGGGTTTATTCGAAGTTTTGAATGGAAAAATTACCACTTCAAATGTTGTCAATTGCCAGTCACTAGACCCTGGCCTTTGTCCTTGGCCAATGTCCAGCATAGTCTATTGTTGGAAGTCTGGTTGCCAGTGCATCAGTATGGCATCATGTAACACGTAGGTAAGAAGTTGCAGCACCCACAAAATACCTTTGACTCCCAATGAGGCTCCATCCAGGAACACACCAGGTTGTCAAAGTTCTTGCTACTAAGGTATGTTTGTGAACATCAAAGGTATTCACAAATGGTCAAAGTCACTTGGGATTAAAATTTAAGATTAAAATACCCACACAATATTTAAAATAATTAAAAGTATTTAAACAGACTTCATTCGTTCAAATAAAAGAATCTTTCTAATTTTGCTTTGATCACATTCCTCCCCAGTGTGGTGCACTATCAGAGCAGTACTATCAGTGTTTAAACAGCAGAGTGCTGAGGAACAATGGCAATAAATACCTAATGGCGATATGCACCAAGCCAGGAGCTGCATACCTGCTCAAAACTCTCAAATGTTACTGCCACAATTACTTCACAGCAGAATTGAAAAGTGCCGTTGAAAAGAAGAAAAAACCTCAGCTACGCTCAGTAGCGCAGCAGCTGCTGAGAAGCGACCGGCTCATCTATGAAAATGTTCGTGTGGCACCATGACAAGATCAGGAGTCACAAGAATAAACAGTGTTTGAAATGTAAACATTGCACGAATCCAGACACTGGGGCTTTTTGAGGTTAGAATTAAGCCACAGCTTTGGAATTCTGCACAGTAATGTCTCACTGCCTTACTTCAGAGGTCGGCAGCAATATCCATGTTATTTAAAAATCTCAGGGATATCCTGAGTAAACCACAATGATCGCACACCTTGGTTGCACCATTATTGTTTGTTTTTTGTGTGTAAGTATGTGTGCGTATATATGATCTACCTAGGTTTATGTGATACACCTAGGTGTATGTGACCAATAAAATGATCTATATGCGCTAGGGGGCGCTGTCCTGTGCGGTATGGCTGCCCAGCCTGCAGCTGTTAGTTTTTCACTCTTTTCTTTTATTTTTAGTGAGTTTTAGTGTTTTGTTTTTGGAGTTCTAGTTGTTTTTATGTGGGGGGTGGGGGGGAGGAAGGGGGAAACTACTTTTCAGGGTCCCTACCTGGTCGGAGAGGCAGCTTTTCTCCGGGCTGCAATTTCGACCCGTCCTCGCGGCCTACCAGCGGGCCTGGAGCGGCGTTTCCTGAGGGGACCGCCCAGAACCTCGGCTTCGGCGGTGGCACAGCGCTGGAGCGCTATCGCGGAGCGGAGCGGGAGATGCCTTGCCCGGGTCGCCGCGCTGGAGCTCCGGTGAGCTGAAGACCGCCGAGAAAAACATCGCGGAGCTGCGGGTCTGTGGAGCGGCCAGCTGCGGGCGGCGGCGCCGAACTTAACATCGGGAGCCTGGGATCTCTCACTGAGATCGCCAGTGGTGAAGCTCCTTCCGGCGCGGCCTTGTTGACTTCGGAAGCCGCGGTCTCCGGTAAGGGAAGCGGCCGTTCCAGGGTTTCCATGTCGCTGAGAGGATTCTCCCAATGCCGGAGCATCATCACCCGGCGAGAACGGCCTGGAACATCGGGCCTCCATAAAGGCAACTGTGGAGGCCTCAATAGGCCTTACTATGGGTGGACATGGGATGGGGACTAGACTTTGTGCCTTCCCTCATAATGGGAACCATTGTGGAGGGATGTTTTTATGTTTAAATTTCTTTATTACTGTTATGTCTGTATTCTTTATGTGCAGCATTGGCAAGAAGAATTTCACTACACCTAGGTGTATGTGACCAATAAAATAACCTTTGAACCTTTGATCTACATGTGGGAAGGAACTGCAGATGCTGGTTTACTCCAGCTTTCTGTGTCTATCTTCTCTATGCGTGAAAGATACATCTCCTAGATGCGCTGGGACGCATCCTCAGTGATGTGAGCTGGGGTCATCGGGTGTTTCGGGTCTCACAACATCAGACACCCTCGCCCAGGCGGCCCAGCCGGGGTTGATCAGGTCCCGACTTGCGTCCCAGCAGCAACCGCCCACGGATCAACCCTCTTAACCCAAAGCTACCTAATGGCTTTCTCTGCGGCTTCGCTTGCGGATTGAATGGCCCTCTTCTTTGCCAGCCCCGTAATGCCCAACTGGTTGAGGACTTTGCAGAGTGAGCGTCCTGCAAAGCCTCTACAGCCCACCTCTATGGGCTCATAGTATGTCTTCCAGCCACTGTCCTGGCACATCTCCACCAGTTCCCGGTACTTTGCGCGTTTCCTCACGTTATCCCCTTTTATACGCTCTTCCCAGGGCACTGTCGGCTCCAGAATGATCAGCTGTTTTGTCACTTCGGAGGTGATCATGTCTGGCCGAAGTGATGTTGCTGTGATGTGCTGTGGAAATTTCAACTGTTTGCCCAGATCGACGTGCAGCTGCCAGTCAGTGGCCGTGTAGAGGGGGCCCGTCCTTGTTTTTGGTTGTGGTCGAGGCTTCTCTCAAACACCTTGAGCACCTGGTCAAGGCGCCACCGATAGCAACCTTCCCCAAGGGGCTTTGGGCAGCTGCTGAGGAGTTCTAATGATCCTCTTCCAGAGCAAAGTGGGCAGGAAGGCGTCTTGCTCTTGCCCCAGACGTGGAGGTTTGCTGGGCTTGGTAGGGTATCGTAGACAACTTGGACAAGGAACCGGATGCGCTGGAGGTCTGCCTGCATGATGTTTGACCAGGTAATCCTGTGCTGCGGTATGCTCTCCCACCTTGTCCACGCTCCCTGCTGCCTGAGCCCCACCGTCCTGCTCACACGCTCTTCCTCCACACCTCTTCCTGGATTAGATGGTGTCTCGCCTTGCCAACCGGTGTCTTAGGGAAGTATCCTAAACCCGCTCTGCCAGTTGCCATGACTCCCACCAATGCCTTTTGCTTTGGGCGAGACTGCCACCTCCACTGCTTTCACCGCCCTCCATTTCCTCCCTGTTTTCACCTCGATGCCAGCCGATGACACCTGGTCCCTGTATATGATCTCTCTCTCTCTCTCTCTATATATATATATCTATATATATCTATATATATCTATATATCTATATATCTATCTATATATATCTATCTATATATCTATCTATCTATCTATCTATCTATCTATCTATCTATCTATCTATCTATCTATCTATCTATCTATCTATCTATCTATCTATCTATCTATCTATCTATATATCTATCTATCTATCTATCTATCTATATATCTATATATCTATATATATATATATCTATATATCTATATATCTATATATATCTATATATATATATATATATATCTATCTATATATCTATATATATATCTATCTATATATATATCTATCTATATATCTATCTATATATATATATATATATCTATATATATATATATATATATAGATATATATATACACACACACTAAAGTTTTTTTATTTTCTTTTGTTTCTTATATTGTTTACAGTGTGCTATGTTTACATATTCTGTTGTGCTGCTGCAAGTAAGAATGTCATTGTTCTATCTGGGACATATGACAATAAAACACTCTTGACTCTTGACTGCCAACTATGTACGTACCTAATCTCATTTGGTTGTTCTTCTTCCTCATATTTGCGCTTTGTTTTCCTGTACAATGTGCACCAAACAATAAGGAAGATTAGCAGGAGACCAAGCATAACTCCAATAACAGCACCAGCAATGATCCCAGGGTCTTTTGCATCTGGAAAAAAAACAAAGCAAACAAATGAATATTGACATCTGCATCTACTGTAATTCAGTTAATTTGAATGTAACTAGGCATGTATAAATGGATTCTTGTTTTAAATATATATTTTTTGACAACATATTTTCCATCAACTTCTTCTATTTCTTAAAGTAAACTTATTTCACTCTGATTATTAATGCTGAATTCTGGAGCAGTGTATGTTTGTATTGCCATTTTGACTGTGGATAATCTTGATTGCAGTTGGCTGTGCAAATTTGGCTGCAAAAACACATTTTTTAATTTGTTTTAAATGTATGTAGGTAGAGCACTCACACGTAATTGTTATATTCACAAAGCAACTTTGCTGCCCTGCTTCATTTGTGGCACTGCACTGGTACACTCCGGCATTTGTGTGGCTTAAGTTCCTCAGTAGCAGCATTTCTGGTGTTCTCGAATCTATATAAAATCACGGAGAGTCTGGTTAAACAAAAATAATAAATATCTGCCGATTTGGCATATCTGAAATAAAAACAGAAAATGATGGAAAAACTCAGGAGATCAGGTAGCATCTGTGGAAAGAGAAACTATCAGGTCTGCGATTTTGTGAACCTGCCAAGTATTTCCAGACACAAAGTCCTGGCGTAACTCAGTAGGTCAGACAGCACCTCTGGAGAACATGGATAGATCAATGTTTCAGGTCGATACTGAGGAAGGGTCCTGACCGGAAACATGACCCATCCATGTTCTCCATTGATGCTGCCTGACCCGTTGAATTACTCCAGACTTTGTGTCTTGTTTTGTAAACCACCATCTGCAGCCCCTTGTATCAGTTTTTCCAGCATTTTTGTGTTTTTATTTCAGTTCAATTAATTGGTTCATTCTGCACAGACCAGTTTAATGAGTCAACAATTCAAAATTATCTCGAAGATTTAATTGTAGTTCATGAAACCTTCAACATGTTAGCAACTTCTGATATTTTTATTTTATTTTAATTGAATGCATTTGTAATTAAAACTGAACAGTGTCAAGTCCCCCTCCCATTCCGAATCCGACCTTTCTGTCCTGGGCCTCCTCCATGGAGCAGCACCTCATATTTCGCTTGGGTAGTTTACACCCCAGCGGTATGACCATTGACTTCTCCAATTTCAGATAGTCCTTGCTTTCTCCTTCTTTCCCCTCCCCTTCCCAACTCTCCCACAGTCCACTGTCTCAGCCTCTTCCTTTCTTTTTCCCGCCCCGCCCCCCCCCCCCACTCACTCCCACCCCCACATCAGTCTGAAGAAGGGTCTTGACCCGAAACGTCATCTATTCCTTCATCCTAGATGCTGCCTCACCTGCTGAGTTTCTCCAGCATTTGTCTACCTTCAATTTTTCCAGCATCTGCAGTTCATTCTTAGACAAGTGTTTCTTTCAGATCCCTTTATCTTGTTATTTTTTTTCTTCCTTCTTTTGGTTTTCTTTCATATAAATAGCACTTTGTGCCAAAGACAGAAAACAACCAGCTTCCCAAAATGGTTTAACAGATTACGTATAGGAACTAGACATCAGGAAGAAGTAAGAACGCATGTGAATTCCCAATTCTCCTTTGTGAAAGCTCTATTCATTTACTCTGTGCTATCTTTGATGGCACAATGGAGAACAGTCTTGCAACCAGGGGAATTATGCGTTTCTGATCTATTTATATCCTACGTTATTTTAGCCACATTTTGTTTGCTGCACTCACAGGTGCCGATCAAGTCAATATCACAAGTGAGTTGAAACTGCAGAAAAAGTGTGTCACAAACAATAGATTGAATTCATAACGCAGCTCTGTAAGATTTTGGTTAGGCAGCTATTGTGTGCCGTTCAGGTTGTTCCATTACAAGAAATATCTGGCGACTGGAGAGGATACAGAGGAGGTTTACCAGAAGGGTGCCTGGATTAGAGGGTTTCAGCTGCAGGGAGAGGTTAGATGGACTTGAATTGTTTTCTTTGGAATGTTGGAGGTTGAGGGGAAACTTGATAGATGTATATAAAATTATGAGAGGCATAGATACAGGAGACAGTCTGATCCATTTTCCCCAGGGTGGAAATGTCCACTAGAGGGCATAGCTCTAAGTTGAGAGGCAGAAATGTTAATGGTGATGTGCAGGATAAGATATTTTTACACAGTGGTGGGGCCTGAAGCGCATTGTGAGGTGTGGTCGTGGAGGCAGACACGATAGTGGCGTTTATGAGACATTTGGATAGGCAAGGAATAGAGGGATATGGATCATGTACAGGTAGATGAGATCAATTTAAGAAGGTACTGCAGATGCTGACCTGAAGAAGGGTCTTGACCTGAAATGTCACCTATTCCTTCTCTCCAGAGATCCTGCCTGTCCCGCTGAGTTACTCCAGCATTTTGTGTCTATCTTTGAGATCAATTGAACTCTGCAACATGTTCAGCACAAACAGTGTGGGCCGAAGGGCCCATTCCTGTACTATACTGTTCTATGTCCTAGGTTCAAAATTCTAATTTTGGGTTCGTTTCCCAAAAATTCCTAAAGTCATCCCACGTTCAAAAAGGGTGAAACTGTAGAAAGGTTTAAGGAATATATTATGGTGTAGTAAAACATCGTGCAATTTCACTTGCTCATGCCAGTGCAGGATGGGTATAAGCATTGGACCTCCAGTTCCAAATTGGAATCTGCCTGGCAATGGGGTAACAATTCAGTTGTCTGTAAAAATATTTAACACCAACCTATGTGTGAACGAGTTTGAAATTTGGTCTGCTGTCCCTCAGTATCCGAAATATGTTGCCACCTGTAGAAGATAGGTTCAGTGCCTTTTTCCGACCTACACTGAAGTTTAATGTCATTCCCTTGCAGAAGCTGCCCTTGTGTCCAGCACATAGGTTTCGAGGGTCTAACTGAAGCAGAAGAAAAGATATTTTAATTGAGGTCCCATTCTTTAATCATCATGTTGCTTTGGATAGAAGTTGTCAATTCTCTCTATTATAGTCACACATAAAAACTATCACGAGTACAGATTGATTCAAACATATTACTATTGTGCAGACTTGCCCAAGTTTCCGGAGTTCATACAACAGTTGTAATTTCATTATTGTGAATTATTTGTTTTTCTGCAAGTAGATATAGGAGCTAAAGATGTATTTGACAGCGAGCATTGACAATAAAAGAGACTATTGTAAACAAAACAGCTCGTTTCATTTATTCAGCTGTTAGTGCCCACTGCCATATGTTGTGAGATGAGTGAGTCTTGAATATTCTTTAATGACTCACCCAGCAAGTAGCACACACCCTATCAGCTCAATGCAAGGTATTTAGTGACCAAACACTGTCTTTTCCACAGACCTTTTTATACTTTCTAAAATATTTTAATCTCCCACCATAAAATCTGTTTACATTCTAATCGAATGAAGTCAGATGGACAGAATTTCTGATTGGAAATCCAAGCTCTTGTTCATGCTGTGGGAATCATTATTGAGCAGAATTCTGACTGGGAATTCAGATGGATTGACAGGCATGCCTTTCAGCCAAGATTACTCCAGACCAAGCCCTATCCCTACATAAGGAGTTTCCAGGAATCTCCAGTTTGTCTACAGAGAGCATTAGGAGAAACGCATTTCAGATCTTGTAGGCTTCGCTTGGCCATTGCTGATGTGAGGGAGTGCGGTCGGCTTTATTGGAAAGCAGATGGAGGGAATGTGGTGCACTCCAGCTCCTCCTGCCACACAGGTTATGCTTTTACATTCATGGTGTGCTACACCCAGTTTGTTGTCTTTCCTGATGTCTGGGAAACAAGGATTAAGACTACAGAGCAGGATAAATATGAGGTTCCCAATCTCATCAATGTATTGAATTGGACAACCTGTCATACAGGAAAGGATTGGATGCTTGCACCCTTTTCCACCGCCATGAAATTTGGACCAGGTGAACTGCCATTGAATTTGAGGCGTTTGACGTTTTAAAAATTCACTTCACCCTAATTAAGGTTCAAGTTTTCAAGGTCAGTTTATTGTCATATGAATCAATTAAGGAACATTGAAATTCGAAACACCGTACAGCCATACTAAAAAAAAAAGCAACCAAACACACAACTACATAAAAGTTAACATAAACATCCACCACAGCTGATTCCCCACGTTCCTCACTGTGATGGAGGCAATAAAGTCCAAGCTTCTTCCTCTTTTATTCTCCCGTGGCCGGGGCAGTCGAACCATTCACAGTCGGGGCGATCGAAGCTCCCGCGTCGGGGCGGTCGAAGCTCTTGCAGCTTGGAGTTCCAAATGTCGGTCTCTGAGACCGCGAGCTCCACGATGTTATAGTCCGCTGGCACTCGCGATAGAGATCAGAGATCGAACCCTGGCAAAGGAATCGCAAGCTCCGTGATTTTAAAGTCTGCAGGCACCCGTGGTGGAGCTCTTGAAATCATTCTCCAGCAAAGGCCGCCAATTCCTCGATGTTAGGCTGCAGCGCGGACGGAGAAACCATACGGAAAAATATCGCATCTCCGTCAAGGTAAGGGATTAGAAAAAGTTCCAACTTCCCCCTCCCCAGCCACCACATAATACAAGCTAAAGAACACTAAAAACATACATTTAACACATACAAACAAACAACAAAAGAAGGAAGAGACAGGCAGACTGTTGGCGAGGCTGCCATTGCTGGCGCCATCCGCCAAATGCGGAGATGATGTTTCCACTCATGGTAGAGTCCAGGACCAGATGCCATAACCTCAAAATAAAAGGACGTAGGTTTAAAAAGGAGATGAGAAGGAATTTCTTTAGTCAGAGGATGGTGAATCTGTGGAATTAATTGCCACAGAATGCTGTGGAGGCGAAATCAATTAATATTTTTAAGGCAAAGCTAGATCGATTCTTGATTAGTACGGGTGTCAGGGGTTATGGGGAGTAGGCAGGAGAATTGGGTTGATAGGGAAAGATAGATTAGCCATGATGGAGTATGACAGTAGACTTGGAGTTGAATGGACTGGCCAATTTATGCTCCTATCACTTATGAACATGAAGACTAGAGAACGGGGTTGAGAGGCAAAGATAGATAAACCATGTTTGATTGGTGGAGTAGACGATGGGCTGAATGTCCTGTCTGCTCCTTGAACCAATGAACATAAACAATTAGTTATTAAGTTATCCTTCACCCTTTGATTCTTCTTCAACCACTATTATTGCTCTGGCATTCTATCTTGCCACAACCTAGAAAAGGGGAATCCTCACTTTTATCTTTGATTTGTTCCAAGTAAACTTCCTACTTCAGGCCTCAGCAGCCAGTGGGGACAGTGAAGATTGGATGACATTTTTGAGTGCCTTTCTTGAATTGCTTCTTAATCCTTCACTCTAATAGAAAGATACCCAATTTATGCAGCACTACCTGATAAAGAGGAGAATGATGGGTTCTTGATTAGTAAAGGGCCTGTCCCACTTGGCCGTCATTCGCGCACCATTTAAGCGACCTGCTAGCGTGTGGGTAGCATATGGGTAGCGTGTGGGTAGCGCGGGATGGGCGCATGGAGTGGTGTGGAGGAGTCTGGAGTGGCATGGAGGAGTGTGCACAAAATCTTCGTGCGCCACCGGCCTGTTGCGTAACTGACGGCCAAAGTGGGACAGGCCCAAGATCCTGGCGCGGCGCAGCATCTCACTTCCAACAGCAGCAGAAGTAGGCAAGCAATCGCCGAGCTCGGTCTGGGGCTCACGTTCATTGCGGATCCGGATCCGCCCCCACTCCTACTCCCAGAGCGGGGCCAAGACGATTGGAGATAGACACAAAATGCAGGAGTAACTCAGCGGGACCGGCAGCATCTCTAGAGAGAAGCAATGGGTGGCTTTCGGGTCGAGACCCTTCTTCAGACTGAAGAAGAGTCTCGACCAGAAACATCATCCATTCCTTCTCTCCATAGATGCTGCCAGTCCCGCTGAGTTACTCCTGCATTTTGTGTCTATCTTCAAATGACGTCACGCGCTCCAGACGGCTGTGCGGACGCATGATGACTAGCGCAACCGTCGCGCGTCAGTCACTACCGGCCTGTCGCGTAAATGACGGCCAAGTGGGACAGGCCCTTTAGGGTTTCAGAGAGAAGGCTGGAGGACGGGGTTGAGAGGAAAAAGTAGGTCAGTCATGATTGAATGGAGGGGCAGAGGATGGGCTGAATGGCCTAATTCTGCTCATATGTCTTATAAACTGTTAGTTCAGCCCAGAGAGGAGTTGGGAAACAATTGCAGCAGATATTTCCTCTGAACAATCAGCAGGTGGCACTCCAGGGAAAGGTATTGTTTACTTGTGCCATTGCTACAAAATAATGGCAATATGTTGTATTCAGCATCCAGAATAGTGTATATAATGCTCTGCCATTACTAAACAGCATTTAATGCTGCCAAAAAGGGATGAAACTTCTTGACAGTAATTGCTTCACAACACAATGCAGTCTCCACCCCACTTTCACGGAATGTTAGTCATAGATAATCACAACACTGAAAAGGGACTTTTTTCTTTTTAAATTCTCTCCACATTCTCATCAACTCCCCCAGATTTAACCACTGACTTTCACAGTGGTAGTTGGCAATTTACAGTGAGCAACTATCCTACCAGGCTACATTAGTTTGGAATGTGGGAGGAAACTGGTAGCACCAAAGGAGAACATGCAAACTCCACACACACACACACACACACAGAGTCTCTGGCTTTGGGAGGGAGTGGCTTTACTAGCTGCAACACTGTGCCACTCATAAATATTTATATAAAATCAGACTAATAACCTAGCCATTTGGTGAACTCATTAATATAGTTAATCCATTTTGACATGTTGACCTTGATTTTTGCCAAGAATCCTCTGTAGGTGAGGGAAATTAATTCCTTGTATACTTAAAGAACTTCCAATCGATCTTGCTCCTTGTAATTTTCAAGTACTGCATAGCCAATTGGTGATTATCGTTCTTGTTTTGTGGATTGTGGAAAATCTAGGTAAATTGAGAATAGATTTCATCACAGCATGGTCCAGTAAACAGCAATGAGATAATGACTAAATAATCTGTTCATAATCAAGGTGGTTAAGTGATAAATGTTGGCCAGGTTATGAGGAAGAAGTCCCTTACTATTCTTTGATCGTTGCCAGGTGATCTTTTATGTCTGCCTAATAAAACAGAAAATGCCCTTGATCTCTTGAGCTGTTAGCATTTGGACTAGTTTTCCATGTGAGAAAAGGCTTGACTGATTTCCCTGGAGACTACATCAACAACACCAGCGTTGACACATTTAGTTATCTCCTAATTAGTTTCACTGGATCTCCCCTTAACAAAGATATGTTCACTATCCCTGATTAATCCCTGCCTCTCTAAAACTGTAGATTAATCCTGACATGCAGGCTTTTATCCCAATAGGGTTTCAACTTTCAGTCTGAAGAAGGGTTCCAACCCAAAACATCACCCGCTCCTTTTCTCCAGAGAAGTTGCCTGACCCGTTGAGTTGCTCCAGCACTTTGTGCCCGTCACAATATCAACCAGCATCTGCAGTTCCTTCCGACACTCTCTATCATTGATGTTGGATTTACCAGTCTGTAATTTCCTTGCTTATCCCTTTCTTGAATAAAGATACCATAGTCAATTCTGATGAAGGGCCTTCAATCCTGCTTCTATTTCCACAGATGCTGCCTGACCTGCTGAGTTTTTCCCGCATTTTGTGTTTTTTTTATGTATGGCTGTGATGTTGTCTGCAGTTATGGAGTGCTGTCAGTGATATCACATCTGAGTCAAAATAAACTAAACACAAAATGTTTGTAAAACTCAGATCACTGTCACTTTAATTTGCCATCCCTCTAGTATTCTGATCTGCCAATCCCTTGGTTCCTGCACTATTCTAACGAGGTGCAATGTAAGCTGGAGAAACAGCACCTTGTCTTCCATCCTTGTACTTTGAAGCTTTCCAGATTCAATAATAAATTGAACAATTTCTGCCAACTCTGATTCTCTGATTGGCAATGGCCAATTCAGCTTTACGTAATCTACAGTATCTGTAGTATTAATTTGGTTCATCTCCTTCCATGACTCTGGCTGAGCTACTAGGCATTTCCTACGTCTCGAACCTACATTTCACAGCTCATAATTGTCGATTTGTTTGTTCTCTCTCTGACAACTCCTATTGATATACAACACAGACAGCTTCATCAATACCTCGCCACCACAACTTCTCCCTATCAGATCAAAAGGACACAAATTGCTGGAGTAACTCAGCAGGCCAGGCAACATCTCTGGAGAACATGGATAGGTGACGTTTCGGGTGGAGAACCTTCTTCAGTCCAATCGGAGACATATGCTTTATCTTTCCCTTAGGCCCCCTTTGGTCGTGGCTGACCATGGGTATCTCCAGGGTGCTATTCCCTATATGGGGGACGCCTGTTTAACGTGGGGAGACTGGTGGACAGACAGCCACCCCATGGTTCTTGACAGATCTGGGTCAGGATCCAATGGCATGGAGTCCAAGACGACCGGAGACCCTTTACTGCTGCAGTCTTCATCCTCCTTCCCAGCCGTTGTGACGCTCCACTAAGGTCAGCCATCGTCCTCTACCTGTTACACCATTGAGGTCTTGGTTGGATTGCTATTTGTCAGAGACCTCCCCCTCGAGCTTACCGACATGGGTGGCCCCACCAGGAGCATAGCTCCAGACAGCATCGCTCTCAGGATCTCAGGTCCACACAAGTTTCTCCACCATGACAAGGTGACAATCCACGGATAATCTGATCCATACCTCCCCTATCATCCGTGAAATGTAAAATTAACTTTTTTTCCCCCCTCTTCTCACTTAAAAAAAAAAAGTTTTTAGAGATTCTGCCCACCGATTTCATGCCGACCAGCGATCCCCGCACATTAACACTATCCAACACTAGGGACAATTTACACATACACCAAGCCAATTAACCTCAATACCTGTACATCTTTGGAGCGTGGGAGGAAACCGAAGATCTCGGAGAAAACCCATGTGGTCACGAGGAGAACATACACACTCCGTACAGACGGCACCCATAATCGGGATCAAACCCAGTGGCAGCAACTCTACCACTGTGCCACCGTGCTGCCCCTACCTCTGCACTTTAAATACAGGAATATTGGACGTTTGTTAAACATGTGGCAATTTTAGTAGGTAGACTCTTGAAGAAGGGTCCCGACTTGAAACACTGCCAACCTACATCGAACTGAGAAAATGGCTGGAAAAGTTTGACAGAAAATCAACAGGACCTATTAGAAGTGCACATCCCATTGGGAAACATGCAATACGACTACGGTGGCACAGTGGCGCAGCTGGTAGAGCTGCTATCTCACAGCACCAGAGACCCAACAGCTGCTGAATTGATTGGTATGTTAGATCTTCTTTAAGGAGGAAATGTTATGTGTCACCACTGAGACGGTATAGTGACGGATTTAGTGAAAGAGCTCAACAACACAAGTTTGTTATGAACATATGTTTTCATTATATATATATATATATACTAGACTAAGTGGGACCCGTTGGGTCCCATGTTCACACGGGAGGGCTGGTCCCCCGACGCAATATTCCACCTCTCCACCAATTCCAATATTGGTGGCCAGTAGGGGGGCTTTCTGGAGTGCTGGTATGGGTTTTTGGGGTGGCAGCTCAGTCCCTCAAGCCTGATCTGCTGGCAGCTAACTTACGGCTGGTGAGCTGGCAGTTGACTTATGACTATTCCTTGAAATTCCATTTCAAGCAGGGTGCAATGCCACCAAATTCAAATCCATGTTCCTACCATTTCAAGCAGGGTGCAAGGCCACCAAATTCAAGTGCAGTTTCATACCACTTCAAGCAGGATGCATGGTCACCAAATCCAAGTGCAGTTTCATTCCACTTCAAGCAGGGTCGAAGGCCACCAAATTCAAATGCAGCTTCATACCATTTCATGCAGGGTGAAACCACCATAAAACCACACAAAACACCAAACTCACAGTTCAGTAGACATTCAGTGTGTTTAGTTGATTCACAGCTCAGACAGAGTCATGACCATCATGCAGAGACTGAGCCGCACCCACACTTCCGGGTTTTATAACCCCTCCCCCTCCCACTGGAAAAGGTGTGGCTTTCAGGGCGTGATTGACGAGAGAGATTCTCAACATTTTTTAAACACTAATAACACTTTTATTTTTCATTGATGGGAAGAATTCTCTGCACCTGCTCAGCGGAGTAAGATGGCCAAAAATCACAACCGTAAGTGGTAGCATTTTATCTTAAATCAATATACAGTGCAAACAGGAAGTAAGTGCATTTGTAGTAGTGCCTTTTAACTTCAAGCCAAAGCACCCAAGCCACCATTTGCAGTAAGTAGTGCCTTTCAACTTCAAGCCAAAGCACCCAAGCCACCATTTGCAGTAAGAAGTGCCTTTCAACTTCAAGCCAAATCACCCACCAACATTTGCAGTAATTAGTGCCTTTCAACTTCAAGCCAAATCACCTGCCACCATTTGCAGTAATTAATGCCTTTCAACTTCAAGCCAAAGCACCCAAGCCACCATTTACAATAAGTAGTGCCTTTCAACTTCAAGCCAAAGCACCCGAACAACCATTTGCAGGTAGTGCCTTTTACTTCAAACAAACCATATTTTCATTTTCAAACCAAATTAAGGGTACACACAGTTGTGCAGACATTTGTTCAGTATTATTCAGAGCTCATAGAGACATGACCCTTGGCTTCATCCATCTTGCAGAGAGTGAGTGAGGCACACCACTTCCTGGTTTTATAGTCCCTCCCCCTCCCTCCAGCAGGTGCAGCAGAGAGAATGGTGATTTTTTTAAACTTCAAGCCAAAGCTCCCAAGCCACCATTTGCAGTAAATAGTGCAATTCAACTTCAAGCCAAAGCACCCAAGCCATCATTTGCAGTAAGTAGTGCCTTTCAACTTCAAGCCAAAGCACCCTAGCCACCATGTGCAGTAAGTAGTGCCTTTCAACTTCAAGTAAAACACCCAAGCCACCATTTGCAGTAAGTAGTGCCTTTCAACTTCAAGCCAAATCTCCCAAGCCACCATTTGCAGTAAGCAGTGCCTTTCAACTTCAAGCCAAAGCACCCAAACAACCATTTGCAGGCAGTGCCTTTTTACTTCAAACAAACCATATGTAGATTTTCAAACCACATTAAGGGTACTCACAGTTGTGTAGACATTTGTTCAGTGTTATTCCGAGCACAGAGAGACGTGACCCTTGGCTTCATCCATCTTGCAGAGACTGAGGGAGGCACACCACTTCCTGGTTTTATAGTCCCTCCCCCTCCCTCCAGCAGGGGCAGCAGAGGGAATGGTGATTTAAAAAAAAAACATTAATATCTCTCTGATTTTTCATCTATGAGAAAAATCCTCTGCACCCGTAAGGCGGAGAGGGGCTCTGAGCGAGGTGGCCAAAAATGACGGCCGTAGGTGGCGGCGTTCTGTCGGAAATCGCAGCACAGTGGGCCAAAAGCGGTCAAGATTAGAGATTTAGTAATATAGATATGAACAATAGAGTATAGGAAGCCAAAGGCTGATGTTTAAGTGCGACAAAAACATGAAAATAAGCAACCACATTTTATAAATGGGAAAAGGTGTGTGGCTGCTTTTATTTTATTAGAGACATGTGCTCAAAAATATTTTATATATTGAGATAATTCCCTTGGGCCTACTGAATTATAATTCAGTTCCAAACTCAAAGCAAGAATGCATGCCAGTTATTTGTCATAAATCTTGAGCTCACCAAAATGTTCACTATTTAATGCCTTAATATTGAAATAACATATGCATATTAAATATGCTATATAATCTTATTGATATCTTTCCTGGTGCTTACCCAAGACCACAAGATTAATGGCAGATTTCAAATCATACTCTCCTGCATTTTTCACTTTGCATGTGTACAGTCCAGAATCTGTCGCCTGCAGGGAAGAAATTTTGATGGAAGCATCACCCATCAAGTAATCTGCTGCAAAGGAGATTCTCCCTCTCTGCTTTTCACTTACGTTCTCATACACAGAGCCCGACGAATAAGTGATCACCTGTGAATCAAACAGAATGGAAATTGATCTGTAATAGCAAAACATAGAATGAGTCCCTATATTTGGAGATGTTTGACATGTTTGGGTCTCTCTTGGATATTCTTTAGGATTCAGTAGCCTCATCCAATCGAGATTATAGCTATCTTACTGTCATGTTCCAAATTGGAACTCCACCATTATCCAATTACATCTCCGCCCACCCAAAACCAAAGAGATGAAATGGGGTAGGAGATAACTGCAGATGCTGGTTTACACCGAAGATAGATACAAAAAGCTGGAGTAACTCAGTGGGACAGGCAGCATCTCTGGATAGAAGGAATCGGTGTTTCAGGTTGAGACCCTTCTTCGGACTGAGAGGGGAAGGGAGATTTAGAAGGGTAAGGTGTGAAAACAAGAGATCAAAGAGGATGAGGTTCATCTTTTTCACATCATATCCTCACCGATTCCTCCCAGATTATATCATTCAATTACTCGGTAAGGGTAATTTGCAGTCACCAATTAACCTGACACAGATTTGGTTTATGGGGGAAAACCAGACTGTGTGGGGAATAACCTATGTGGTCACTGGGAGAACCTGCAAACTCCACATACTGTAGATAGCACCTGAAATCAGGATGAGACTCTTGGTTGCTGGAGCATCGAGGTAACAACTCTACTAGCTGTGTGATTTTGACACCCGTATCCTGGTGATTCTCTTCTGCGCCCTCTCCTAAGCTTCTACATCCTTCCTGTAATGCGACCAGAACTGCACACACTGCTCCAAATGTTGGCAAACCAAAGTTTATACAGCTGCAACATGACTTCCTGACTCTTTTACTCAACGTGCCAACCTAAGAAAGCACATATGCTGTATGTCTTTTTTACCAGCCTATCTCTTTGTGGTGTGTAGGAAGGAATGGCAGATACTGGTTTACACCAAAGATAGTCACAAAGTGCTGGAGTAACTCAGCGGGACAGGCAACATCTCTGGAAAGAAGGAATGGGTGACATTTCCGTTTGAGAACCTTCTTCAGACTGAGAATGGGGGGGGGGGGGGGGGGGGGGGGGGGGGTGGTGGGAGACCAGAGATATGGAAGGGTAAGGTGTGAAAACGACAGATCAAAGCAGATGGTGATCGTACATGTGGATTGTGTTGCTACTTTCAGGGACCTATGGACATGCACCCAAGATCATTCTGTACATCTTGTACACCAGTGCTTCTAAGTGCCCTGCCATTTACTATATATTTTCCTCTGGCTTTTGACCTTCCAAAATGCAACATCTCATACATGTCTGGATTAAACTGCATCTGCCACTTCTCTGCCCATATTTGTAGCTGGTCTCTATACTTCTGAATCCTTTCACTATCTTTCTAACCATCCACAACTTTGGCAATGTTTGTGTCTGCAAACTTGCTAATATCCCAAACTACAGAGATCACAGCACGGACCCTGAGGAACATCACAGATCTCCAGTCAGAATAAAACCACTCCACCTCTATCCACTGTCTTTTTTAGCTGAGCCAATCTGAGTCGAATCTATCAAGTCTCCACAGATCCCAGATGCCCTTGATCTCTGGATCAGTCTTTACTAAAGTCCCTGTATATAACATCCACTTCCTTGTAAAGTATGAAACTTAGGTTAAGTCAGCCTCACGATAAAATCACTGAGGATACAGAGAAAGATAGATCACTTGGACTTCAGAAAACTAAGCTCAGTAAGAGGAAGAGTCACCAAATATTTCCTGAAGCAAATGACCAGCAGATCTAACCCTAACCACAACCCTACGTCAACAACGATCTTCTGTGGACTTTGATTGCATCTTCATGCTTCAGTTTTGCACTGCTATAGTCTGGTTTCCAAATATTACTTTAATTTAGTTTGGTTTAGTTTAGAGGTACAGCGTGGAAACAGGCCTTTCAGCCCACGGAATCCATGCCGACCAGCGATCCCCATTACACTAGCACATGCTACACACTAAGGACAATTTACAATTTACAATTTTTACCAAAGCCAATTAACTTACAAACCTGTACGTCTTTAGAGTGTGGGAGCACCCGGGGAAAACCCACGTGGTCATGGGGAGAATCTACAAAATTCGTACAGACAGCACCCATAGTTAAGATCAAACTTTGGACTAAGCAGGAACTTTATCCTGTGCCACTGTGCAGCCCAAATACCATAATAAACAAAACCATGTCATTAATTACTGATTAATAATTTATGGTATTGTTGATTTTTGTATATTTGTTTGCTGGGTTATTGCATTAATGACATTATTGTATATTTATTTGTTGTGTTATTGTTGCAAGTAAACATTTCATTGTTCCATTTCCAATGCATATGAAAATTAAGCAAGCCTATGAATAAAATTAAAATATGTAATTCAATTTCATAATATTGCTCACGTGTTACCATCATTGCATTCTGCTTCAATCAAAGCCTTATAATCCCCCACAAGCTCACAAAATGGCAAATTTAAATAATTTAGTTCAACACATGTTAATCTGTTTTAACAGTCCAATGTCTTTAGATAAAAAGGCTATGAATCAGAATGTGAAAATAATTAATATATTTATATAGTGTGGAACGGATAACTAAATTTCATAATGGCCAACATGGCATTCAGATATTGCCAAAAAAAGAATCATCCTTGTATGAAGCTGCATAAATGATTCTAAACTCATGAATTGAAGGAATCCACAGGGAATGCAATGTTAATCATGTTGCTACTGCTTCACCACAGGATATTTCATGTTTAAATATGTCCTTTTCAAAGGCACATCCCACTGATTCAAGCCTTCAGAAAATGTAACATGTTTGAAAGTGATTTGTAATTGGACCATCTGTGCACAGAATATTTCCATGAATTACTTTTTTCACTGCCTTTGATTTCCGTCTATTTCCGTGGCAGTAGCACTGATGATCACACATTTTGATGACAGTGATCAGTACAACCACTTTATCCTGGTGTCAATAATTTCCCAGGCCACTTAATGTGACTTCCACGCCAGTCGTGCATAAGATGGCATCATTCACTCTTCTACAATCCTTTGTAATGTCATGCAGCACAAACATATCATGCGTTCATAAACTGTTGCCAGGGGGTTTCTTGGTCTAGTTTTCAGTCCCTTCATTTTACCTGCTCTCCTTGAGACTCCAGGCAGCCCCCCCCCCCCACACACACACTGTACTGACCCATACCTAAGGCCCCAATGTCCATGTAACTCCTGTCCGAAAACAGCCTTGATAGTGTGCACTTCCACCACCCCACCATGCACCAATGCCTGAGAATCCTCCATCGCTGCAGAGAAGAAGGTCATCTTAATCGGCAAAGTCGGACTTCCTTTGACCTGTCCTTGTCCAATTAGAATTCTAAACCAACCTAACTGAAGGGCGACACAGTGGCACATCAGTAGAGTTGCTGCCTTACAGTACCAGAGACCCAGGTTCGATCATGACCTTGTGGGCCGTCTGTACATAGTTTGTACATTCTCCCTGTGACTGCATGGAATTTCTCCAGGTGCTCCAGTTTCCTCCCACACTCCAAAGACGTACAGGTTTGTAGGTTAATTGGCTTGTGTAAATTGTAAATTATCCCTAATGTGTAGGATAATGTTAGTCTACGGGGTGATCGCTAGTCGGTGTGGACTCGGTGGGCTGAAGGGCCTGTTTCTTGTGATGTCTGTGATGTCTTTGTAATGTATGTAACAGAATATTCCTGGTGGTGGCGCGACTCGTTGCAGCGGCCCCTACAGCCTGTCTGTCTTTTTTTTATTTTTGTCTAGTTAAATGTAGTGTTTGTGTTTTTTTAAGCTTGGTTTTAAATGTGTATATGTGGGGGGCGGGGGGGGGGAGGGGAAACCGTTTTAAATCTCTTCCCTGTACGGGAGACCCGACCTTTTCCCTGTCGGGTCTCCGTTGTCGTTGGGGCCTAGCACCGTGGAGCGGCCTCCAGCCTGAACGACCCGGGGGCTCGGGAGTCTGCGGAGCTGTGGAGCTGCGGTCTACTCGCCATCGTGGGGCTGGCCGGCCTCGGAACGTGGGGAGCGGTGGTGACTCGCAGCTGCGACTCGACTCCTGGGGCTCGGAGGCTCCAGCAACGCAGCCGCAGGTCCGGTGGACTGGGACATCGGGAGCTCGCGGGTCCGGGGGGAGAGAGAGAGACCGCTTCCCGGAGCTCCCACAACGCGACTTCTCCAGCCCGTGTCGCGGGGTTGGAACGACCTGGAGCGGGGAAGTACATCACCCGGCACGGCTTCATGGCCGTGGGACTCACCATCGCACGCTGGGGCTCCGACCTTGTACTTTTAGACCGGGAGCGGGGCCGTAAATCGCCCCGCGCGGCCTAAAATGGCCGTGGGACTTATCATCACCCGCCTGGGGCTTGGACATCGGGAGAGACATGGAGAGCAGGGGAGAGAAAAGACTTTGCCTCCATCACAGTGGGTTCACTGTGATGGATGTTTGTGTGAACTTAATTGTGTGTATGTCTGTAGGACATTGTCTTTGTTTGTATGGCTGTGGAAACAAAATTTCGTTTGAGTCTCACTGGGGCTCAAATGACAATAAATTGTATTGTATTGTATGTATTGTATATATAGAAACTCGTGCATGAGCCTCGTGACTGAGGTCAAGTGACCTTCAAGATAAAAGGCAGTGATTGCAGAATAAACAGGCTCTTGCTCTGGAACACAAACCCGGTGTGGACGTGTCTTTTGTGCTAGTCACAACAAAGCCTTACCTCAGACGAGAACACCTTACATGGTGTCAGAAGAAAAAAAAGAAAAAAAGGGAAAGAAGTAGAGGAGAGCAAGCCTCAAGCCTCCATGGAAGAGAAGTAGTAGAGGAAGGTTCAAACAGGACAGTGGAGCCACTACCGGCGTCGAACAAGACCGACGAAACAGGGTGAGCCCGGCCGCAAGGAGTGTCAGCCCGGTCGTGAAATGAGCAGCAACAGCTGAGCCAGCAGCAGTATCGGAGGTCTGGAGTGGCCAGCGGTGGAGCGAGGTGCAGTCCCGACGCAGGGGAACGGTCCCGAAAAGCAGCGGGACCGGCCCCGAGAAAAAACGGCTGCGAACGGGGCGTAGGGTACATACCCAGCCCCGACAAGAGGTGCAGTCCCGACGCAGGGGAGCGAGATGCAGCCCCGACGAGAGGTGCAGCCCCGACGCAGGGGAGCGAGATGCAGCCCCGACGAGAGGTGCAGCCCCGACGCAGGGGAGCGAGATGCAGCCCCGACGAGAGGTGCAGTCCCGACGCAGGGGAGCGAGGTGCAGTCCCGACGCAGGGGAACGGTCCCGAAAAGCAGCGGGACCGGCCCCGAGAAAAAAAAAACTGTGGGGAGCGGTCCCACAGAGAAGCGGAACCGGCACGGAGCACACCAAGCCCCGACGGCAGGTGCAGTCCCGACGGGAGAAGCAGCGACCGGCATGGCAGCAACCAGGTGAGCCCGAGAGCCAATGGTGGGCAGAGAAGCGGGACCTGCAGAGAGGTGAAGTCCCAACGGAAGAAGCCAAGACACAGATACAAATGTGAAAATTATGTAGATGTGCTGTAAAAACACTGTAAAAGTGATGATGAAATGCTGTAAACATATCAAAATGCTGTATGACATGTTAAAAGAAGAGGGTCTCTCCCTAATGGGTTTTGCTTACCTGATAAAAGATTGCATTCGGTACTGTTGTTCTTTTCCACTGATATACACTGCCACTGTACTGTGAGTTAAAAGACTGCATTCGGTACTGTTGTGATAAAAGGAACATTCTTTCCAGGAGAAAGGGGGAATGGATGTAAGAACAAATGTAAGAATACTATAGAACGGGGTTCTATTAGTTATTAGTGTTCTGTCTGCAAAGGTGATTCGGGTATACTAATTAAGGGGCAATCAATGTTTTGGTCTTGACATGCAGTTCATTATCTCTTCTCTTCTCCCTCATCGAGGCCAAACTAAGTTTGTGTCTGTTAATTGTGTTTTCAACAGCTGCAGGTGATCACCGCAGTTCATTATCTCTTCTCTTGTCCCTCTTCGAGGTGATCAACCAAACTAAGTATGAGTCTGGTTGATGGAATAAAAGGGGAACCCCATGTAGCAGTGTGTAAAAAAAACCCTGGATAGCCGTGGATGGACCATCCACGCCCAGGTGGGAGAAACCTGGAGAGAGGAGCCCGTCTTCCAGAATCCAGCAGTAGTCTCCTAGAAGGGTCTTTAAGTAGGAGAAACCTAGTCAGAGGAGCCAGTCTCCCAGGGGTGAGAAATGGCCAGAGGAGCCCGTCTCCTAGATGCCAGAATAAGTCCCCAGAAGCCTAGCTAGACGAGAGGTGGGAGCCAGTCTCCCAGTCGCAGCAGAAGGCAATTGAGAGAGGCCCTTTGCTAGAGTGTAAGATTAAAGTGGATATCAGGGGAGATGATAAACAGTGAAAAGGGGAGATGTAAGATCTTTAAAAGTAAAGAGGAAGATGTAACACCTTAAAAGTAAAGAGGGCGATGTAATGTCTGTAATGTCTTTGTAATGTATGTAACAGAAACTCGTGCATGAGCCTCATGACTGAGGTCAAGTGACCTTCAAGATAAAAGGCAGTGATTGCAGAATAAACGGGCTCTTGCTCTGGAACACAAACCCGGTGTGGACGTGTCTTTTGAGCTAGTCACAACAAAGCCTTACCTCAGACAAGAATACCTTACACACGCTGTATCTCTAAAGTTTAAAGTCTAAAGGTGTGACAGCTTTCTGGCTCAAAATATGCAGATAATTCTTCCTCTTCTTTTATGTCAGTACCTCATTCTCCATCTCATCAGCTCTGAGCCAAACTTCCTCACATTACAGAGATTTATTTCTGCAGTAAGTCTTGGCAACACATATCTCTTCATAAAATTCCATACACTGTATATAGCTTCCACAATACCGCCCCCTACTAATCTTGTTTTGTATATTTTAAGTTATAAAGTTTTATGTATTTAATTTTCTTGGTAAAATTTTATTATGTTTTACACTCAAAGTGAACTAACTGGTTTAAATATTTATCATGAAAGATTGATGTGAAGCAGCAGTGGAATTTGACCAAGTATTTATACAGTATTAAAGACTGCGTGGCATTGAATAATAGTTATTTTCTTATATTAACATCAAATGTCTTAAATATAATGCAAATCAAGAAAATCAAGTCAGGTGGTTCCTTTAAAAAACGGAATAAGTATCAAAGCAATGGAAATTGGCTAAATGAAGTATTATCTGACTTGATAGCAGTGCATGCAATAAAAAGCTTTTGACTTGTACCTCGGTACATGTCGCAATAATAAACCTAATATCATGAGGCAGAATGGATTAGAAGGTCATGCTGAATGGGCATGATTGAGAAGGGTGACAAAAATGTCACGTGTATCACTGTGGTAGAATTACATAGGATGTACAAGATCTATCAAAAAAACTACCTATCCAAAACACAAGAGGTCCTTGATATGCTGATTAATAATTTAGTTTAGTTTAGAAATACAACACGGAAACAGGCCCTTCGGCCCACTGAGTCTGCACCGACAAACAATCCCTGCACATTAATCCCTCCTTCTTTCACCTCCGCAACATCGCCAAAATCAGATCCTCTCTCACACCTCCCGCTGCTGAAAGACTCATCCATGCCTTCATCTCCTCCTGACTGGACTACTGCAACTCACTTCTCCTTGGCTCCACCTACATCAACCAACTCCAACTGGTCCAGAACGCAGCCGCCGACTCATCACCCACACCAAATCCTGGCATCACATCACTCCAGTCCTCAAACAACTTCACTGGCTTCCCATCTCCCACCGGATCACCTACAAAATCCTGGTCCTCACCTACAAAGCCCTCCACCATCTGCCCCCCCCCCCCATATCTCACTGACCTCCTCTCCCCCTACCAACCCTCACGGTCCCTCAGATCCACATCAGCCGGTCTCCTCTCCATCCACAAGTCCAACTTCCGCAGTTTTGGGGACAGAGCATTCTCCAGGGCAGCTCCCAGGCTCTGGAACTCCCTCCCCCAACTGATCCGCAATTCCGTGTCCCTCACCATCTTCCAGTCCCGCCTCAAGACCCATCTCTTCACCTCTGCCTATCCTTAGCCCCACGTCCCCCTCCCTTTTCATCTGTGCTTGAATTGCCTCATATTGTGTTTTGAATTGAATTCTGTCTTTAATTTGTGTACTAGTCATGTCTCTACTATTTATTTCATTCCGCTTACATGTTTTTCCTCTACTTGCTAAATTTTTGTAAGGTGTCCTTGAGACTCTTGAAAGGCGCCCATAAATAAAATTTATTATTATTATTATTATACTATCCTACACACAACTCGGGACAATTATATTTATACCAAGTCACTTCACCTACAAACCTGCACATCTTTGGAATCATAAAATCTAGGAGCAGATTTAGGAACATAGAAACATAGAAAATAGGTGCAGGCGTAGGCCATTCGGCCCTTTGAGCCAGCACCGCCATCCAATATGATCATGGCTGATTATTCAAAATCAGTACCCTGCTCCTGCTTTTTCCCCATATCCCTTGATTCCTTTAGCCCAAAGAACTAAATCTAACCCTCTCTTGAAGAAACTAGGTCATTCAGCCCATCAAATCTAATCCGCAAGTGTGGGAGGAAACCGAAGATTTCGGAGAAGACCCACGCGGTCACGGGGAGAATATACAAAGTCCATACAGAAAGCACCCGCAGTCTGGATCGAACCCGGGACTCCGGTGCTGTAAGTGCTGTAAGGCAGCAAGTCTACCGCTGCCCCACTGTGCTGCCCAATACTTCTCACATGTAATCAACAATCTAATCTTGTTGTTATCACATTACTTCTTGTGTGATCGAACTGCGTGCAAATTGATTGCTTTATTGTCAACATTACACATTGAAAGTTCTTTATTGGTTATATTGTTGCTTGCGGTGTCCTGAAGAGGAATGTTCAGAACATCAACTGAGCCACTGTGGTCTGCAGGCTGCAGAGATCTGGTCAAGTGCTGTATGGCAGCGCACTGGTACACCACTGAAACGCCATGCCTTACGGATTCTCCTCACCCGCCTCCAAAAATATATCGGGTCCAGCTCAATGGGTGTGATTGTCCGAAGTTTAGAGCTCAACCAATCTCCATGAGAAAGAAAAAGAAACTTACAGGGCAATCAACTTAAATCTTTCAAAGTAACATTGTCGTAGGCCCAAACTCAGATCACTTATCCAGTTTGTTTTTGAGTAAATAAACGCAGCTGTCAGGTTTGGCTTTTTGGATACATATTCTATCACTGCAGTGAGGAATATGTTTATATTAATTCTAACTAACCTCATTATTAAATACAAGGTGAAAAAGGGAAACAAATGAAAGAAAGATTGACAATAATGCCCTCCTTTGTTCACGAGTCAAAATCCATAACATTCATAAACATTCTCATAACCTACCTTTTAACCACAGTGTATTCTCTGAGTAACTGTAATCTATAGATGCAGTTTCTGCAAACTGCATCAGTAGATTCCCAATCAAACCTTTTCTGTAATTGTTACAGCAGTTGTCAGGGAAATGTCAGTATAGAGCATATATAGAACCCATGGTTTATTTACACTGGGAATAGTCTGGGGCACACGTACACAGAATGATTAGGATCTGGTCACTTATACGACTGCTGCCATAGCCTTCAAAGGCATTATTATATAACTGAGCCTGCGTGAGCCAGAAGAAACCTTATCCAAATGCTTAAGTTAATATTCAGTGTCAAGTTATTATTCAGTGAATATTGAAGGAAAAATCGCCTGCAATTCTTCTCAATGGAGAACTTGCTTCGAACAACAATTACAACATCTGCTTCATTTAAAACACATGTGGAAAAGGGGTAATTTGAAAAGTGATGAATCCAAGTCAATTATGGTGAAAAGTGACAATTCTAAGAAAGATTAATGCAAAAATAATAAATATTGATTTGGAATATAAAATATTTGCTACAGAAATACTCACCACTTTCTGATTTCGGTCAGACTCCTGTAAAAGCCACTCAATATCCAGGTTCTTTGTTACTAAATGACCAAACCGATGCTGACATGGTAGCACAACATCCTGCTCCTCAATCCTCTTTATTTCAGTAGCAGTCGAGAAGCAGATACAACCTACAACAGAAAGAACGCGTAGAGTAAGTGCAAGGAAGTACGGAGTAACAAAGAGTAACTTGAAAGTGTGATTCTGAAACCTTGCAGACCGCCATGACTTGCATCGCCATTAACATTCCAACTCTAGTTAATCTCACAGGAGTGACAAAATCTCATTTAAATAAATGAAGCTGTCTGAGGTTTATAAACGGGAACAGGTAATTTGCCCTGTTCAGTTCAAACCATACTTAACATCTGGTGGAGAGACAAAGGAAGCAATGTTGACCTGTGGAAAAGAACAAGCCAGGAACCCATTGACTTCCAAATTCGAAGGAGAAAATGGAGTTGGATTGGACACACCCTCAGGAAACCTGACACAAACATCACCCGGCAAGCCCCGAAATAGAACCCCCAAGGAAAAAGGAAAAGAGGTCGCCCAGGAACAGTTGGAGAAGAGATGTCCAGACAGAAATGTTTGAGAGTGGGCTCAACTGGGGAGATCTCGAAAGAACTGCCAACAACCGAGTGAGGTGGAGGACATATGTCAATGGCCTATGCTCCTTAGAGGAGCAAAGGGCTTAAGAAGAAGAAGTTCAAACCAGCAACTTCCTTCCATATTAGCAAAATACTGTATACAACCATTTTGAACACAGCCTCTTTTTTGTCGAATTAGTTAACGACCTCTTAATTGTATGCAGTGATATACGATACGATGAGATACGATAGAACTTCATTTATCCCAGGAGGGAAATAAAAATACAGAAAGATAATGAAATGTATTACCAGCAACAATACGGTTGTGCTCATCTGTCTGTAATCAACAGATAATTCAGATGATGTTCCTACCAAACAAGGAACTGCAGTAACATTTAGACTATTTACACATCTCTGATGGTTTACATTTTTTTACCTGCTGGATGTGTTAGGCAAATTGCTTTTCTCTTTTGTTAGAAATTCACAGATTGTTGTTGGATCCTTACATTTCCCTAATGGGCCTGTCCCACTTACGCAACTTTTTCAGCGACTGCCGGCACCTGTCATAGGTCGTTGCAGGTCGCCGAAAATTTTCAACATGTTGAAAATTCAGCGGCGACCAGAACAAGATACGACTCTTTGGGCGACTACTCATGACCATACAGGCTTCACCCCGCAACATGTTGGCGGGGTGTCACCTGTATGGTCGTGAGTAGTCTCCTCAGTCACCCAAAGAGTCGTAGCGCCTTTCTGGTCGCCACTGGATTTTCAACATGTTGAACATTTCCGGCAACCTGCAACGACCTATGACGGGTGCTGGCAGTCGCTGAAAAAGTCGAGTAAGTGGGACAGGCCCATTAGGCTCCTGTGAATCTATTCTATGAAACCTGTCCTATTATTCCTATCATCCTATTGACTATTACCCATTACTTTTACATCCTTTGTATCATAAATGTACATGTGTATCCATACCCGAGTCTTCAACAAATTCATTAAAATGACTTTGTTATAATACTCAATGATTCCAAAATAATTTGAGCAATGCTTAAAGCAACACTATTGATTCCCATACCAGTGACGTTGGCTCAGGGTAAGAAGTGGGAGGAGTTATTACCTGGTGATGATTTATACATTGATTACAATAAGCTGCATATTCTTGTGTAGTGATTTAGTTTATATCACTAAATGTTTTGATATTCATGTTTATTCCTCTTCCTTTTTTTTAAAGTTTCATTAATGAACGCATTGAAACTATTTTATAAAGCACTTTTAGAACCATGCCAGAGGTTTTTGTACTGTAGCCAGAAGTGCAGCATGATGCAACTGGTTTGGCGCAACCTTATCCATATCAATTTAAGCAAGATGACCCATCCACCTAACATTAGTTTGAAGCCTGGATTTCATTTGTTTTCTGTTTGGCTGCTCTACTCCTCTCTATTGAGTGTCATGTCTCATCTGCACTTTTTATGCGCTGACAATTGAAAACAAACAATCAATCAAATCCAAAGGTACACAAAATTGCTGGGGAAACTCAGCGGGTGCAGCAGCATCTATGGAGCGAAGGAAATAGGCGACGTTTCGGCCCGAAACGTCGCCTATTTCCTTCGCTCCATAGATGCTGCTGCACCCGCTGAGTTTCCCCAGCAATTTTGTGTACCTTCGATATTCCAGCATCTGCAGTTCCCTTTTGAACAATCAATCAAATCCATGTTGTTCTCTAAGTGTGTGTGGATTAGGTTTTGCAACACCTCTACTGATTACAGTTCAACATTACAGAAACTATAGCAGCATACAAATAACATGAGCAAAAACATCTTCAAATCACTTTACATGGATGGGCAAAGCAAATAGTATTTCTGTGATTTAAAGCATAATCAGTAAAAAATGTTGGTGCCCTATTTAGAGCTGGGAAATTAGTTCTTCATTCACTTGAATCATTCCTAACAGCTCCTGCACTGATTATTATAATTGTTGTTAAAAAAATTGGTCTTCCTATTGCCAATGTATTTTTCCACCTAATTCAATGATAAATGTTCTGACAAATTTGTATCATTATGTAACATGGATGAGACTCTGAATCATTTACAGATCCACAGGGCATATCGCAAGTCTCACTGTCTAAGGATCTAAAGCATTCTCGGAGGGAACCCTCAGTTATGTCCCAGAGCCGACGCTTTGATTCCATGATGCTCGTCATCACTACGTCCACCTCTAAAAAAATGATGCTTCCTCACTGCTGAAATTCTCATCCATACCTTTGCTTCCCCTAATGCTCTTCTGATTAATATCTCAATGCCCTTGGTGATCTGCATGGTCTCCAAGTCCACCAACTGCACAGATGTAAAATTATACTCTCTTAGTCCAGTCCTTTGTACTTTCATCATTATTTTCCCACCATAAAGCCTGTAAACCAATCCAGAAATTTAATTCTTCCAAAGCTAGCTTCTTGCATGGCCACCTGGCTCTGCAAGCTCCCACAACACAGACCATCTTTGGCAACTGTGCATTCAGCCACATATATCTTATGCTCATGAATTCACTTCTTGAACCACCTATCCTCTCTTCGAAATCTCTTCAGAACTCATCTCTATCGTTGACTCCACACCTTCTTCTTTGGCTCTGCTGTTATTTTTTTCTGATTACCCTTTTGAGAACTGCATAGGGACATTTTCCTACATCAAATACATTTATCACATTCCCCAGCAATAAACATGGCCATGGGAGAGAAAACTCCTTACCACTTACTCACCACATTACACTGCCTTTGTAAATTGCGCGTTTCTAAGCTTCCCCCCAGTCTAGTTTCAGTAAAAACACTGAATCAGAACTGCAACATTATTTACAATTATTTACAAGGTGAATGTCTGGTTTGCAGCCATCCAATCCATTCTATGCATTTTGCACCTAATTGACAGGGTCTGCAGATGGTCTTTTTCTTTGCTTGTTCTTATTCTTTGCTTGCAAATTGTATCCAGGCTCTAGACACACTGGCACCACTCCGCAGCTTGTCCCAGCTCTGCAGAGAGCAATTCCAAATTGACCAAATCTCCCAGCAGCCCTGAAGGTTTTACCCCATTTTGAAGTTCTAGCCTCACCAATTTAGCCAGGACTAACATTTTCTGGCTTAATAAATGAAGTCAGAAACTTCACCACCTGGACAATAAAACATCCAGAATTGGTCATAATTTTAGACTTCTCAACAAATGTCAGCAAAAGTATGCAGGCATAAAACTTCTTGACAAGACACTGGCTGTGTTTAAAGATGGAATAATAGTTTGTCTCACTGTGCCAGCTGGACTATTCAGTTAGCAAAGAAACCAACATCATTAACTTCTCATGCACCGTGGTACATCTTGTGAAGACTTCTTGTTCAAACAAAACCAAATGGCACCTTTGCAATTGCAGATCTTCAATTAATATATTCTTATTTATGATGGACCATGTATAGCAAAAAATGTACAAAATAGAGAATAAATGATAAAGGCATCCCACAATTTGCTTCAAATGTTGTTTTAAAGGTTCATGATTTATGATTCAATGTAAATTCTAAAAATATAATACATTCTGACATTCAAAATTAGTAATGGAATGCAAAGTGTACAGATTTAAATTACATTTTAATAATATCATACTCAGTATTAATGATGCGGTAAAAGGAACATAAATTTAGGAAAGCATAAACCATTATGATATTAATTTTAATATAGTGAACCATTAGATCTATTCCCATAAACTACAGTATTGATTTTAAACAATTTACTTCTGATGAGCAGCAAGACTTAATAATGTATTTCAATTTTATGTTGTTACTTTTTAATTAACATTTTGATTATAATTGCTATTACTTTAGAATTAACAAGGCTCACACATAACAACTATATTTTGATCTATTGGTTGGTTTATAATAGCATATAATTATATAATGCATTTCATGCCTCAAAATGTCCCATAATGACAGTATGCAGCAAGATTTTGCACTGAGCCACACTGGGATATATTGTGAATGAGCTTGGGTAAAGAGGCAGAGAAGTTCATGAAGGGCATTCCTAAGCCCGAGGTTAGGGCCTGGGAAGCTGAAGTCATGGTACTAGTTGTGGGGAGATTTAAACTGTGAGCTGGGAAGAAAGCAGTACTGCTGCAGCAAAGTTTTTGAACTGTTCTAACGCTGGAGGAGACGACAGAAATGGAAAAACATGAATCATGAAGGGTTTGAAATCATGATACCAAGTTTTAAATCAATCTTAGCCAGAATTCAGTGCTAGTCGGCAAGTGTTTGAGTTCGAGATGAACAGGACTTCTTGTGAGTTAATATACTCCCGCTGAGGATTGGATGAATTTAGGTGACAGAGTTGAATGAAGGAGACTGGTTATGAAAGTCCAGGTGCCATCAAGACTACTGGTAACAAGTATGAGCAAAGCCAGGGTCGATAGCCCAAAGTTGGCTTACGAGGGCGAGGTGGACATAGACAAACTTAGTGATGGAGCAATTTTATGACCTGAAGTTCACCTAAGGCTTCAGAAAATAGATCAGTCTAGCACAGGAGCAGGTAACTTGGCCTACAATGTTTGTGCAGTCCATCATAAGTTTATACGTTCATAAGTGATAGGACTAGAATTTGGGCCATTCAGCCCATTGAGTCCACTCTGCCATTCAATCATGGCTGATCTATCTCTCCCTCCTAACCCCATTCCCCTGCCTTCTCCCCATAACCTCTGACAACCATACTAATCAAGAAGCTAAATTAAGATGCTAATTTAAATGGCACATCTGCCTGCTCATGATCTACATCTCAGAATTCCTTGCCTGTTCATGTATCTGTCTAAAATCCTTTAAAAACATTGCTATCATAATGGGTTTCACCGCACCCCATGCCAGCATGTTCCAGGCACCTACCTGGAACACTCTCTGTCTAAAATTCTTGCTATATTAATCTCCTTTATACTTCCTCTTTCACCTCAAAGTTATGACCCTGCCCATGTCTCTCATAGATGTAAATACTTATACAAGAACGCCCCTCAGCTTCTGGTCCGCCAGAGAAAACAGGTTTGTCCAACTGCTCCAAATACTCTATAATCTAGGCAACATCTTAATAAATCTCTTATGCACCTTTTCCCAATCTCCACATTCTTTATGTAATGTTGCAATTAGAACTGCACACAACATTCCAAGTATGAACTAACCAAAGTTTTATATAGCTGTGACATGTTTTCCCAACTTTAATAGTCAATACCCCAACCGATAGGGCAGCACAGTGGCGCAGCAGTAGAGTTGCTGCCTTACAGCACCAGAGACTGGGGTTTGATCCTGACTGTGGGTGCTGCCTGTATGGAGTTTGTAGGTTCTTCTTGTGACAGCATTGGTTTTCTCCGGTTGCTCCAGTTTCCTCTCACATCTCAAAAATGTACAGGGTTTTAATTGGTTTTACTCTGCACACATCTATGAGATCACTCCTTATCCTCCTGTACTCTGAATAAAGTCTTAAGCCTCTGTCCCACTTTCACAACCTAATTGGCGACCTCTGCCGAGTTTGCCCTTGACTCATGCTCGCAGCATGGTCGCCACAAGGTCGTAGGAGGTCGTAGGAGGTCTTCGTAACTCTTCCTCACGCTCGTGAGTGGTCTCCGCGTACTCGTGGCCTCAAATAGGTCGTGGCGTTTTTTCCAGCCTGATAAAAAATGTCCACGAGTTAAAAAAAGGTCAGCATGGGAAAAATTGATACATTTATTCGTAGGTAGCTCGTAGGTAGGTTGTAGTAGGTCGTGATGGTAGTCGTAGGTAGTCGTAGGTCGGTAACTGGCCCAAGAGAAAAAATGCAAACATGACATAATTCTATCATGTGATCATTTTCCACTCGTAGCTGGTCTTAGGTGTGGAAGACTGTCGAAGGGGGGGGGGGGGTCGTAGGAGGTCATAGACATAGTCGTAGGAGGTCTTTTACTTCGACGAGTGAACACGACCTTGACATTTTTTTCAACTTGTCTAGGGTGTTCTAAACTCGTGGATTAGGTTGTCCAAGTGGGACAGGCCCTTTATTAGACTGCTCAACCTCTGTCTTTAGTTCAGGCCCTCAAATCTTGGCAACATTCTCGTAAATCTTCTCTGCACTCTTTCCAACTTAATAACATGCTTCCTAAAGAAGGATGATCAAAACGGAACCATTTCCATGTTGTATCTTTCAAATCATTCTTTATTAGAGCCACCTAGCAGGGACCCACTTGACACAAGTGGTCTGGAAATTGATTATTGTATTTACACAGATAACAATTGTTTCCTCAATGTAAACACATTTGTTAGAAGGAACGTCAGACAGGGCCTGGGCTGACCTCACTAGTACGCAGATTGGAAATAAGTAGATAATGAGAACTGAGTTTGATGCATTTTGGAAATACTGTAACAATAACGAGGGGAAAAGAACAGAAAATTCCGGATATGCAAGTTAGGCAACTTTTCAAACAGAGAAACAACTTTAATATTTTAGGTCTAAAATCCTTCAGCAGAACTGGAAAGATTTGGAATGTAGCCCGTTTTAAACATGTAGAGAAGCAGGGAAAAGGGGGAATGAAGTAAAAAAAACACAATAAGGTAAATCCACAATAGGGTGGAGGCAGGAAGATAGAACATAGAACAGTACAGCACAGGAACAGGCCCTTCGGCCCACAATATTTGAGCTGAACATCACTGCCTACATGTAATCCAAATCCCTCCATTTCCTGCTTCTTAAATGCCTCTTGTATAAGGAAAGAATTATTAACAAAAAGAGAGGTTGGTGTAATGCAAAGTGAACGATATTGTTGCCAGTAAAAGTTGGACCCATACAAACTACATGGGAAAAACAGTTATTACCAAGTTCAAATGTGATAAGATGTAGGTGGACATGATCCAAAATTACTGAAGCCATTATTGAGGCTGGAAAGTTGTTAATTGAAATAGTGGAAATGTTTCTTACACATTTAAAAACAGAATGGCAAAGAAAAGGACCAGCCATTTGTGCAGATGGCCGATCATGGATAAAGTGATATAAAGGCCAGGGAGAATTTTTAGTTTTATATCTAGAACATAGAATACTAAGGAAAGAGACAAGGTTAAATTCACACAAAAAAAAACATATTGAGGCCACAGGTGGTGTATTCTATACAGTTTGGGGCACTGCAATGCCAGATAGATGTACAAGCAGTAAAAAAAAAAAGATGAAGCCCAAATTGTATAAGGAATGACAGATTGAAATTCAAAGAAAGACACAAAATGCTGGGGCAACTCAGAGGGTCAGGCAGCATCCCTGGAGAATGTAGATATGTAACGTTTTGGGTCACAATCCTTTTTTGACAGATTGAAATTGCTAGGCCATCTAACCTCTCTCTTTATTTAGTCTTCTATTCACAAAGCAATTTAGTTTAGTTTAGTTTAGAGATACAATGTGGAAACAGTCCCTTCGGCCCACCGGGTCCATGCCGACCAGCGATCCCCCCACACACTAATGCTATCCTACACACATTAGGGATAATTTACAAATATACTGAGCCAATTAACCTACCAACCTGTACGTCTTTGGTGGGAGGGAACCGGAGCACCTGGAGAAAACCCACACAGGTCATGGGGAGAACGAACAAACTCCGTACAGACAGCACCCGTAGTCAGGATCGAATCCGGATCCCTGGCACTGTAAGGCAGCAACTCTACCGCTGCACGACAGTGCCGCCCATGATTGTTACAAATTGTTACAAATTGGTATAAAAAATAGAGATGGGAAAGTACAATCAGTGTTTATAAGGTTTGCAAAGTCAAGCGAAATGTTAAACCAGCAGTTTTTTCTAGAGAATATGAGAGACCGCAGAGGATGGAATCTGAAGCAAAAACAAACTGATGCAGTGTCTCGACCTGAAACATCGACCATCCCTTTGATATCACATTTGCTGCTTGACCCTCCGAGATCTTCCAGCAGTTTATATTTTGCTCCAATGTTTTCCTCAAGAACCTGCTGAGACAGCTCATGATATCGCCACGGTCAACCAACTGCAAACAAGTCAAAATCACTTTTGCCAGGGTGATTACGTAATTATCAAATATTAGGAAATTAAATCCCGAAAGGAAGTTTAATTCACCTAATATGAGTGTGTCATAGAATTGTGCAACACAGACACAAGCCCTTCAACCCGCCATGTCCATGTTGTCCTTTTTACTCATCTACACTAACCACAAATGCCCACATTAGGATGGTATCTTTCTATGTTTTGCATATTTAGGGCAGTCTAAATACCTCTTAAACATAGTAATTGTATCTGGTTCCCTCACCTACTCAGGCAACACATTCCAGATATCAACCACTCTGTACCACATTGAAGTCAACATTATCAGTCACCTCCTTCTTGAGGTGTTGTAATCTCTGGCAGCTGCTGTACTTAGTACAGGAGATGCAACCCATCCTGCTAGCTCCTCAATGGTTTTGTCAGCATGGTTTTGTATGTGGGAGGTCATGTCTCACAAATCTGATTGATTTTTACGAAGACGTGGTCAAAAAGGTTGACGAGGGCAGAGCTGTAGATGTTGTGTACATGGACTTCAGTAAGGCATTCAACAAGGTTCCGCATGGTAAGCTGCTCTGGAATGTTAGATCACATGGGATCCAAGAAGAGATAGCTGAATGGATAGCAAATTGGCTCCATGGAAGGAAGCAGAGGGTAATGGTGGAAGGTTGCTTCTTGGACTGGAGATCTGTGACTAGTGGTGTGCCTCAGGGTTCGGTGCTGGGCCCGTTACTGTTTGTCATCTACATCAATGATTTGGATGAGAACATACAGGGCAAGATTGCTGATGATACAAAAGTTAG
Source organism: Amblyraja radiata (assembly GCF_010909765.2). Taxonomy (NCBI): domain Eukaryota; kingdom Metazoa; phylum Chordata; class Chondrichthyes; order Rajiformes; family Rajidae; genus Amblyraja; species Amblyraja radiata. The sequence continues at coordinate 13,614,451 of NC_045988.1, forward strand.
TGGTTTTGCAGATAGTGAAGATGGTTGTGAACGATTGTAGCAGGATCTGGATCGATTGGCCAGGTGGACGGAGGAATGGTTGATGGAATTTAATACAGAGAAGTGTGAGGTGTTGCATTTTGGGATGTCAAACAAGGGCAGGACCTACACAGTAAATGGTAGACCTCTGGGTAGTGTGGTAGAGCAGAGGGATCTAGGAGTACAGGTGCATGGTTCCTTGAAGGTTGAATCACAGGTAGATAAGGTGGTCAAAAAGGCTTTTGGTACTTTGGCCTTCATCAGTCAAAGTATTGAGTATAGATGTTGGGAGGTCATGTTACAGTTGTATAAGACGTTGGTGAGACCGCATTTAGAATATTGTGTTCAGTTCTGGGCACCATGTTATAGGAAATATATTGTCAAGCGTGAAAGGGTTCAGAAAACATTTACGAGGATGTTGCCAGGGCTAGAGGGTGTGAGCTACAGGGAGAGGTTGAGTAGGCTGGGTCTCTATCCACGGAGGATGAGGGGAGATCTTATAGAGGTATACAAAATCATGAGGGAATAGATCAGGTAGATGCACAGATTCTCTTGCCCAGAGTAGAGGAGTTGAGGACAAGAGGACATAGGTTCGAGGTAAAGGGAAAAAGATTAAATAGGAATCCGAGGGGTCACTTTTTCACACAAAGGGTGGTGGGTGTATGGAACAAGCTGCCAGAGGAGGTAGTTGAGGCTGGGACTATTCCATCGTTTAAGAAACAGTTAGACTGGTACATGGATAGGACAGGTTTGGGGGGATATGGACCAAGTGCAGGCAAATGGGACGTGTAGCTGGGACATTGTTGGCCGGTGTGGGCGCGTTGGGCCAAAGGGCATGTTTCCACACTGTATCACTCTATTTATAAGAGGCATATCGCTAAGGTAGGTAGTCAAGAGTCTTTTTCCCCAGGGTGAAAATGTCAAATACTACAGAGCATATGTTTAAGTTAGGAGAGGAAGGTTTAAAGGAGATATGCAAGGAAAGTTTTTTTTTATACACAGAGAGTGATCGTGTCTGTAAATCACTGCCTGGGGATAGCAGAATACCATAACAATGAGAGATATTTAGACAGGCAGATGAACCGACGGGGAGTGGAGAACTTAGTGTAGACAGATGGAATTAGTTGGAAGATCATGATCCCACAGACTGTGGGACTAAGGGCCTGTTCATGTGCTGTGTTGTGCTCTTCTGTTTTATGTAGGTGAGATACATATAAAAATCTTTCCCCATGGCAGTGGGTCTAAAACAGGAGAACATATAGGTTTAAGATGGGAAGTAAGAGGTTCAGAGGGGATCTAAGGGGGGAATATTTAATGCAGAGAGTGGTTAGAATCTGGAATACTTTGGCTCAAAAGATGGTGGTGGCAGATACTCTGATGGCATTTATGAAACATCTAGTCAGACACTTGGAAAGGAAAGTAGTCTGATTGTAGTGGTAAGCATGTACAGGGTGGGTCAAAGAGTCTGTTTCTTTGCTGTACAACTGTATACTGTAACTAAATGACAACAGTGAAGATGAAAATGTCATAGCAGGTAAAAATTTAAAAGTTGTACCAGATAGGGACTCATAAAAACAATGTGCCACGGAAAACATAAATCCCACCAAAAAAAAATCAGATGTCACATTTCCCACTGGAAACCACACCACCCAGAAGTGTGTGTAAAATTGATCCATTCTGGGTTAAATCAAATTTTCAAGTGCACTGCACTGATTTATTTCTGAAGTTGTGTGAACGAATTCCTCGGCCCTTGTGTTTAAAAACTTTGCAAGAGGAATTGACCTTGTAAAGTTTCACATAAAGTAAATACGTGCAGTTTCTGTACACAGTTGGAAAAAAATCTGGCATTTCCAAACACAACCATTTACTCACTGGGAGTCCTAGATCCATCAAAGTAAAGAGGCTACACTGAGTGCTGTGTCCAAAGAACTCTACTTGTCACGAAATTTGGTATAAATCTGCAAGTATTTTTCTGTTTATATCGAATGTACAGTGCGTTTCTCCTGAAGTTCTACTTTACTCTCCTATACTTCCTGAAATACATGCGGCACTCTTTTCTCTTAATCCAAAGTTTGTCACAAGAAGAAAATGTAAAACAATTAGTTTATCCATTGCCTACAATGAATGTTGAGCTGTTTAAATTTTCCACTCCAGATTAGAAGCGCATCTAACTCGATAAGAAATACAAAGCTTCCATTAAGGCATTCAAGGTCTGCATAAGCAATTTAGCTCAATTTTAAAGACGGGCTTAATCTTGCGCCACATCTGGTTCTGGGACATAAAATATTTTATTTTCTTTGGAAGGCAGAAGGAAGTGCTTGGAGCCAAGAGGAGGTCACGTCTCCCTCTCACAAGGCTGCTGGTGGGGACACGCGGCATTGCACTCCAAGAAAGACTTGCACACACTCCATGTATGAAACCACTGTGCTGCAGGCTGAATGATTCACTGCAAATATTTGCTCTGTGAATGTTTTTTTTTTAGTCTAGGAAAAGGCTGCCACTTGATACAACAATGACAAGAAAAATCCATCTCAGGGTAGCCTGGAAATATGCTTGGTAAATCACAGGCCACAATTAAACCTGTGTGGATTTATATGGCAGACTACACTGGAAACTTCACAAAATTCTACATTTGGATCAGTTCTGACATTATTGTTAAGGCGAGGGTGGTGGGGCTTTTGAGTCTGTGAGTCGATTTGCTGATAGAATACTTTTATTCATAAGTTTATGAGTTCTAGGAGCATAATTAAGTCATTCAGTCCATCAAGTCCACCATTCAATCATGGCTGATCTACTTTCCCTCTCAACCCCATTCCCCTGCCTTCGCCCTATAACCCCTGACACCCGTACTAATCAAGAATCTCCGCCTTAAAAATATCTATTGACTTGGCCTCCACAGCCGTCTGTGGCAATGAATTCCATGAATTCACCACCCCATGACTAAAATCAAAATTTGTTCTCATCTCCTTTCTAAAGGTACTTCCTTTTATTCTGAGGCTACGGCCTCTGGTCCTGGACTCTCCCACTAGTGGAAATATCCCCCCTACATTCACTCCAGGCCTTTCACTATTTGGTAAGTTTCATCGAGGTCCTCCCTGTAGATCAGTGCATGTTCCTATAACATAGTGACCTCACCACTACTAACCACTACCCATTATCTTCAGTATAATTGTAACCTCCCCACCTCCAGCTCTCTCTCTAGCTCCAGTGACAGACCACGGACAGCTAGGGCACGAATGTGTATCAATATAAATGTTAGTAATAAAACCAGTTGTGAAGACATCGTGTGTTTCAACAACTATTTACATGGTGTCAGAAGTGGGATTCGAACCCACGCCTCCAATCGGAGACCTCTTTACACTCCCCCCCTCATCCTTCTAAACTCCAGTGATTCCAGGCCCAGTGCCTTCACACGCTCAGGCATTTACATTGTATTGCTTTACATTGTACAAATAGTGTTGTTTTCTTTTTTAACATTCTTTCACTGTCTGTCAAATCTATCCCCTTCTTGCCCTGCAATAGTGACTCCTTCCTTGGTTTTAATTCTATGAGCAATAGGCAATCTCCGTCTGATTCTTTACCTGAGTAGCTACTATTCAGGCAACCCTTGACATAAATTGAGCCTGGTTCTGGTGAGACCCAAATTCCACACATGCGGGGTTTCTATTCACGTTCCACATTGGTCACTTTCCACATTCCCAACAGGAAGAGAGATCATGACCACATCAACCTTACCAATGCTGGGGACTGAACATAACAACATCAGGTCAATGATGCCTACAGAAATTATAGGCATCATTAGCGTTACTCCCACTTGTTAGATTCACCAAGACTGAAGTTTTTTTAAACCTTGGCTAGAAACTAATAACTATTACTATGTACTGTTTAAGAAGGAACTGCAGATGCTGGAAAATCGAAGGTAACAAAAATGCTGGAGAAATTCAGCTGGTGAGGCAGCATCTATGGAGCGAAAGGAAATAGGCAACATGACCCTTCTTCAAACTGATGTGAGGGTGGGGGGGGGGGGGGGGGGGGCGGGAAGAAGAAAGCAAGTGGCGGAGAGAGTGGGCTGAGGGAGAGCTGAGAAGGGGAGGAGAATGCAGGGACTACCTGAAATTAGAGAAGTAAATGTTCATACTGCTGGGGTGCAAACTGCCCAAGCGAAATATCCTCCAATTTACGGTGGTCCTCACTCTGGCCATGGAGGAGGCCCAGGACAGAAAGGTCGGATTCGGAATGGGAGGGGGAGTTAAAGTGCTGAGCCACCGGGAGATCAGGTTGGTTATTGCGAACCGTGCGGAGATGTTGGGCGAAGCGATCGGCAAGTCTAAGCATGGTCTCACCAATGTAAATCAGCTGACATCTAGAGCAGCGGATGCAATAGATGAGGTTGGAGGGGGTGCAGGTGAACCTCTGCCGCACCTGGAAAGACTGCTTGGGTCCTTGAATGGAGTCAAGGGGAGAGGTAAAGCAACAAGTGTAGCATTTCCTGCAGTTGGAAGGGAAAGTGCCCGGAGAGGGGGTGGTTCGGGTGGGAAGGGACGGATTGACCAGAGAGTTACGGAGGGAGCGACAGAAAGAAGACAGGGGAGGAGGAGATGGGAAGATGTGGCAAATAGTGGAATCACATTGGAGGTAGCGAAAATGTCGGAGGATTATTTGTTGTATGTGACGGCTGGTAGGGTGGAAGGTGAGGACAAGGGGGATTCTGCCCTTGTTACAAGTGGGGGGATGGGGAGTGAGAGCAGAGTCATGCGGTATAGAAGAGACCCTGGTGAGAGCCTCATCTATTGTAGAAGAGGGGAACCCCCATTCCCTGAAGATTGAGGACATCTCCGATGCCCTGGTGTGGAATACCTCATCCTGGGTGTAGATGCGGCGTAGACGGAGGAATTGGGAGAAGGGGATGGAGTCCTTATGGGAAGCAGGGTGGGAAGAAGTGTAGTCCAGATAGCCATGGGAGTCAGTGGGTTTATAGTAGATGTCGGTCAGTAGTCTATCATCTGTGATGGAGATAGTGAGGTCAAGAAATGGTAGGGAAATGTCGGAAATGGTCCAGGTGTATTTGAGTGCCGGATGGAAGTTAGTGGTGAAATGGATGAAGTCAGTGAGTTGTGTGTGGGTGCAGGAGGTAGCACCAATGCAGACGCTGATGTATCGGAGCAGGACCCCGGTACGCCTCGAACAAGGATTGTTTGACATACCCTACAAAGAGGCAGGCATAGCTAGGGGCCATGCGCGTGCCCATAGCTATACCTTGTATATGGAGCAATGGGAGGAGTCAAACAAAAAGTTATTAAGGGTAAGGACCAGCTCTGCTAGGCGAAGGAGAGTATCAGTAGATGGGGATTGGTTGGTTCTGCGGTCGACTATGTACTAATGCATTCAGGCATGCTTAGTGTAAAAGCTTCAAGAAATCAACCAATGACACACCCTATAATAAGTAAAAACATCTGTTACTGAATCTCCAAGGCACGACTTCCGTGCTACCTTTGTCTCTGTCTCTTCTATCACTGTGACTAGCCACAGGACATTTGAATCAGCACCAATGGTGCATCTAATGTGTAACTGTTTAGAATCTTTCTTTAAAAAAAAAAATGCTTTTTTAGCATCCGAGAAAAAAAAATCTTTTTTGGAAACTGAAGAACAATATTATCCATGATAACGTGTCTTCATCACTGCCTTGCTTGTTGTTTATATTCAGCTAAGACTGATAAACCCAGGTAATTATCATAACCATAATAATCCTTTGTAAGATTAGTAGTGCGTGTAAATCATTGTATTCAAGTGAGATTTCACTGACTGGGCTGGATTATACTCACGGAAGCTGTCCTCCAGTATTTGCTATAAATGGTCTCCACTTCCCTGAGTTTACTCAAGCTAAATATATAACACTTATTTTCATTTATAAAGTTCTGAATCCCATTAAAGATTGGAAAAACTGACTGTTTTGTCAGCTGGAAAACTACAGGGTGGAGATCCAACAGCTGGCAAAGATGTCTGCTAAAACCTCATGGGTGTGGTCATGTCAATCCATTGCATTGCTCAAAGCCTGCGAGGAGAAAGCAGGAGAATGGAGTTAGGAGGGAAAGATAGTTCAGCTATGATTGAATGGCGGAATAGACTTGATGGGCCTAATGGGCCTAATTCTACTCCTAGAACTTATGAACTAAATCTTGTTTGACCATATGGTCCCAGAGTCGAACAACAAAGGCATTGAGCAATGATAGATTGACGTGACTACACCCATGAAGTTCTACCAGATGACCTAGCCGACTGTTGGATCTCCACCCTGTTGTTTGCCAGCTGACAAAACAGTCAGTTTTTCCAATATTTGATGACAAATGAAAATAAGTATTAAATATTATAAATGCCTTCAGTTGTGTTTATTTGTACAATTTTAAAGTAATTCAAAAAAACAATAAATATTTGTTTAAATAACTTCCCAAAATGCCACCCATCCTTTTTATCCAGACATGCTGCCTGGCTCGCTGAGTTACTCCAGCACTTTTGTCTATCTTTTCCCATATTCCTCCACTTTCTATTCTTATGCAGAATCTGAGAGCATATTCCCCAGATACAATGGAAGGAAATTGCATAAATCATCTTCTATTTATACGAGACCCCTGGGGGGAACATCGTACAGAGCTACAAACAGTAGAGATGCTGTCTCATGGGTCCAGGGACCCAGGTGTGTTGTGCACCTTTTTTGCACCTTTTCCCTGGGTTTCCTTTGGGTGTTCTGGTTTCCTTCCCACAACCCTAAAGCGTGTGGGTTGGTAGGTTAATTGGCCATTGTAAACCGCTCCATGGATGTAGGTGGGGTGGAATCCTGGGTGAATTAGTGTCTATGTAGATAGACACAAAATACTGGAGTAACTTGGCGGGACAGGCAGCATCTCTGGAGAGAAGGGATGGGTGACGTTTTGGGTCCCACTGCCTGTCCCGCTGAGTTACTCCAGCATTTTGTCACTATCTTTGATTTAAACCAGCATCTGCAGTTCCTCCCTTCACATAGGTTATATGTAGAGCAAATGGATTGCAAATAAAATTAGTGGCAGAAAAGGATTGCTCTGAATAGCCTCCTCTGTTGTAAGAAAGTGTGGAAATGCAACAAGGACAGGGTCGATGGAACTCAGTTGTTATGTTTGTCACTGCCTCCGTTTACCTGCAAACTCTACGCCATCAACAGTCTCCTGAATACTTGGCAAAGTGAAATCCAAACAGTAAAATCCCAACTTCAGACATATCCCAACAAATCCCAACTTGCACAAGACTTCTGACATGTTCAAGAAAAACAGCTTGGTTTTGCCATGTATCAACTTAACTTTGTATCTCTGAAACAAAAGTTTAATCATTTTTAAATGTATGCTGCGCAAAATCTCTTAATTCAAGTTGTTAAATAATTCATTTCATTTAATAATACATCATTCATAAACTGTACGACACATCTTTTCAGATCTGGGCTTCAGTTCACTTTTCTATGAGGTGTTTGTGAATGAATTTAATAATATTTATTGATTCCCAATGAATTAACTTTCTAACTATAGATCACACCAGCATTTGTGAACTAGAAATAATGATAACCCAGCTCTTGATCACATTCATTGTTGACACGATCTTGCAGATAGATGTTCTCCAAAAGTGTGACATCATTTCCACGTGATACCCCAAGGGAAATTAATAATGGAAAACAAGGAGATGGAAGATGATTCAACTAATATCCAAAAATTTATTATCTCTTTTGCATAAACTCAATGACTGAGTTTCCACAGTCTCTGGAGTAGAGGATGCCAAAAGATTGCATTGTGTCAGTGAAGAAATATCATAATTCTACATGACTTATATCTCCTCCCATCCTAAAAATTAGCATATGGAATCTTCACCACGCACCTTCGATGGCAAGAGAGAGGACCAACACTGTACACAGACCCGCAGACGTAGTTGCACCAAATACTCACATCCTCTGGTAATAAAGACCAACATACCATTCGCCTTCCCATCCGCTTGCTGCACCTGCATGTTACTTTTCAGTGCATGGTGTACAAAAAAGGGATCTACAAGAGTTGGTGCCTCAAAAAGGCAACCAGCATAATCAGACCACCCTGGCCACACTCATTTCACTCCTGCCATCGAGAAGAAGGTATAGGAGCCTGATCCCCATCTGTAAAATGGGGATTTTTTTCCACACTAAAGGCACATCAAGGGTGCAAGCTAAAAGAGCAAATAAAATCAGTATAATACTGCTTTATATTATATTTTGAATTATCCTAATGCCAACAATAACCAAATCCTTAACGTTTACTTCAGACTATTTCAGTGTGAGCTTTCAATGACACTATCATGGCATTTCAGTTCCATAAAGCCGCTCCAGTGATTCAGAAGAACAATACAACATCCAAAAGACAACAGTCTAGAAATAATTCTGGTTCACGTTGAAGCAAAGATGGTTTCTTCAATATTTTACCACCCCACTTTAATAATGTGTGAATGTTGGCTTCCTAGTCAAAGGAGTTCCCAATATATTTTGCTACTTGAGTTGCAATACAAAATAGATTAATTCTTTAAAAAAAAAACAGTATTCAACCAGAGTGTGCTGATGCCTCTATAATCTTCCCCAAGTATTTACCAATAGCATCTCAAAACTATTTATGAGGATACTTGTTTCAGCATTTACATTGTTCCTGTATACTTGAAGCAGTTACAGGTAGAAGATAGAGGTTTAATGAATCTATGTCATTAAAAGACAGATTTAACCTGAGATAATCTTTCTGCTGATGTTCCTTGGAGTCTTTTTTGACAGCGACAGAGAGGTTGACTCCTCATTTGAAAGAAGATGGTCCAAAACATCATTTTAAAATGTTGTCATTACAAATTAAATTCTTAAACTCAAATGGAGCTGTCAAACAAACCTATCTGGAGGCAATACTCTTGGGATGCAAGTAATTGATCTGAATGGCTCTGCTCCTCTCATGGAGCATGTCACATTGCTGAGACGGTTTTTTAAGGGATTTTCTTATATTAAAGAAACCCAAAGAATTTCCATGTAGACTTTGTATTTGTCCCCTACATGCTGTGGCAGAAAGAATAAATTGTAACCCGAGAGATTATGTTTAGTTATTGAAATCCTGTGACTGTTGATTGCTGCTTAACTGGGAGGGAAAAAGTGACATGATTGAGAAAATAAATTGAACGTTCAACAGCGAAAACGGAATTCCCAATGGGCCAGCTGCTGAATATGAAAGAAAATATTGTCTTATTAAAACGCATGTTGGCTCAAAGTCTTTATAAGAAGAATCAAAATACAGAATAACATTACAACTCAAGAACAATTATAATGCAGAGAGATTAGTGAATTTTGCCCACTACCTATATGCTAAGTACTGGTTACTATTTTATTTATTTAATCAGCATTTTCACATATGGGGTCTGGAGTGAAATATTTAATGTTTTAATCAATTTTAGTGACACATCTGACAAAACATGATGCTGATGTGTCACAAAATATATATATATATATCTTTGGGAGAAAAATGCAAGTTCACTGCGTTGGTCTTTATGTGTCACATAAACTGTTGAGACTAAAACAATATGAACACTTGAATCAAAGCAGTTACTGTCTGGAGGGATTGGGCTAGAGACAAAAGCACAGACAGTGGAATATGTCGTAAGCAGCATAATGCCAGGCATCTGAGTAAAAGCATTACTTCAGCAAAAGGTTCAGTTAAAGTTTAATTACTATGTTAAAACAGCTTATTTTCTTTCAAACCAGGCTTGCTACCTTGTGTAATTAGATTTAGAACACATAAAAATACACGATTTGCTGGGGTTCAAGACTGAATGTAACCTCACTGACGCCAGCCTGTTTATGGTGGAGTAGATGAATATACAGAGCACTCAAAAAGACAGTGCATTATGATCTTTATCTTGCAAATCCGCAGGCCTGTTAATTCACTCACCATTTTAATTGAAATATAAATCATATCTCACAGGATTACATTAAGTAGGAAGACACTGCACATGCGCAAGCAATTGACTTCACTCTTGTGACTGTTTATGAATAGCATATTTATGATGGAGAACATAGAACATGTTCTATAGAACATAGAATATTTTTTATTTCTATGTTCGATATCATAGGTTAAAAATGAAATCTTATAAACAGAAATGTTATTAATTAAGGAGGTTTGAATGTGGCTTCCACAAGGTTGGGAGGAGTATGAATGTCAATCTGGCATCAGAAAAGCTTGTTGTTGTGTGCTATCCAGTCAGTGACACGACTATACATGATTACAATCAAGCCGTCCACAGTGTACAGATACAGGATAAAGGGTCACTGTCTAGTGCAAGATAAACACCAATCGAGGCTGATTAAAGATAGTTCAAAGGTCTCCAATGGGGTAGATGGGAGGTCATGACCACCTTCTAGCGCAGGTGTTCCCAACCTTTTTCGTCCCATTTACCCCAGCCAACTTTAATAGCACGTAACAATATTATTTCACTTATTTATGAACAACTAATGATGAACAGATACCAGCATACCAGAACCAAACACAGTCAGTCAATGAGAAAAAATAAGTAGAAATCCAGAATCAACAAATTTACCCCCTGAGTAGGTGAAATTTACCCCAGGTTGGGAACCCTTGCACTAGCGGATGAGAGGACCAGCCAGATGCTTGATAACAGATGGCAAGAAACTGTCGCTGAATCTGGACGTATACATTTTCAAACCTCTGCACCTCTTGCCTGATAGGAGAGGCGATAAGAGAGAGTGACAGGGGTGAGACTGGTCCTTGATTATGCTGGTGGCCTCACCTAAGAGTAGATGAAGTTAATGTAAGGGAGGTTGGTTTGCACGGTGGTCTGGGCTGCATCCACAACTCTCTGCAATTTCTTGCTGTCTTGGATAGAGCTGTTCCCAAACCATGCTGCGATGCATCCCGATAAAATGCTTTCTACGATGTATCTGTGGAAGTTGGTGAGGGTTGTTGGGGACATGACGAACTTCCTAAGCCTTTTAAGGAAGTTGTGGCCTTGGTGTGCTTTCTTGGCCATTGCTTCGATGTAGCTGGTCCAGGACAAATTGCTGGCGATATTTATTCCTAAGAACTTGAAGCTTTCAACCATCTCTACTTTGGTGGCATCAATGAATACTGGTGTATGTATACCACTTCACTTCCTGAAGTCAATCACAATCTCCTTTGTCTTGATGACATGGAGTGAGAGGTTGTTGTCTTAGCACCAGGTTATGAGGTTCTCAATTTCCTTCCTTTATTCTGTTTTGTCATTATTTGATATCCAACCCTCTACGTTGTTGTTGTCTGCGAATTTATGAATTGAGTTGGACTGGTATTTGGCTGCACCGTCATGAGTATATAGGAAGTATAGTTGGGGGCTGATAATGCATCCTTGCACCAGTGTTGAGGAATATCATAGAGGATGATTTGTCACCAGGGATGACAGATGGCACAATGGGCTAAGTGTTCGGCTGGCAACCGGAGGGTAGCCGGTTCGAATCCCGCTTGGAGTGCATATTGTCGTTGTGTCCTTGGGCAAGACACTTCACCCACCTTTGCCTGTGTGTGAATGTGTGTGAATGTGTGTGAGTGATTGGTGGTGGTCGGAGGGGCCGTAGGCGCAGATTGGCAGCCACGCTTCCGTCAGTCTGCCCCAGGGCAGCTGTGGCTACAGAAGTAGCTTACCACCACCGAGTGTGACTGAGGAGTGAATGAATAATGCGATGTAAAGCGCCTTGAGTATTAGAAAGGCGCTATATAAATCCCATCCATTATTATTATTATTATTATTATTCTCACTGATTGTGGTCGTCAGGAAGTCGAGGATCCAGTTGCAGATTTAGAGAATATACATTTTAGAAGATGCAGTCATCATGTGGTCTCTTAGTAAGCATGAGTTAGGAAATCAGACGCAATCAGGAAATCGTGGTACACCCCATCTCCATTACTGCATACATGCTCATCAGTTATAGAACCTCACAAATCATCTCAACTTATGATTTTTCCAGCATCCGCAGTTCTTTCTTAAACATTTTGTCTACTCCACTGTGAAATCTCCTCAAGGTGTGTCTATTTTGAAGAAGTTCTTCTCCTCTCTCCAAAGACAGTTTAGCAACCTCCTCTGCCTATTCCTTCTCTCCATAGATGCTGCCTCACCCGCTGAGTTCCTCCAGCATTTTTGTCTACATTCAACTTATGAATACTTTCTTTAAAGAATTTTAGAAGGAAGATTTTTTTTGCTTGAATGTTATTCAACTTTGCCCAAGAAATCCTATTACATTTGCAAAAACATGCAAGGTCCTGCAAAATTGAATTTATTCTAAAGTCAATCATTAAATACAGTTTGGTAGGTCATGCAGTTATAATGCATCCCAGAAAATTATGTGAGGGGCCCTCCATGTGTATAAAATGTTTGGAGAAACTGCACACATGCACACAAACAAGCAATTGGCACCACTCTTGTGACATTATTTATGAATAGCACACAGGGTTGAGGGTCTACGCTGGTTATATTCAAAAGACCCACTCTTAACTTTCCCAACATTTTTCAGTTGGCCAGAACAGGGATACCTATATATAAACATAATATAAACACAAGGTCAACCATCGAACAACCCCAAGCACAATGATTCCTGCTCAAGCTGCCCATCTCCAATGGCATAGTGTCCAGAAGAGCAACAAGATATGGGAGTCATACTTACTGAGAGCCAGTCAGTCCCAAAAGTGACATCAATGTCATTTGAAGAGCTGGAGTCACAGTCGGACCAGACAGCAAAGTTTGCAGTGAACCCAGACCTTTCCTGTTAACACCAGTTTTATGTATTGAGAATCTATCACGTACAATGCAAAGCATTGAAGTCAAGTGGGGTAAAATGTTGTTGCTCAGTCTAGATGGATCTCCTATCAGTGCAACTTTAATGCATGTTTTATTATGTATACGTATTTCTAGTCCTTTATCTTTTATGCTAGGAGATTATAGGTAACTTTCAAACTGAGTGACAAAGGGATAATGTCAGCTTAAAAGGAGGTTAAGGTCTGAATGGGACTTATGTTTCAGCTTCTGCAACCTGGTAAGAACTTCCAAACCAGACAGCTGAGAGAGAGAGAGAGAGAGAGAGAGAGAGAGAGAGAGAGAGAGAGGCTCCAGCTTTCAAGAGTGCACTACAGTACAATGTTCTCATCTCTGTCAGTTCACATTAATTTCTGTCTGATGTGGCTTTCATGTTTGAGTTTATTTATGTTAATACAGTTACAAATGAGTCAAGCACATTATCATCAATTTTCTTTTGACTAAATAGACGATCAACGCAGAAACACAAAGACAGATGCTACATATGCACACAATCTAGCCAGACATTGTGTATTGCAGCTAGATACATTTCAAACAATATGATCACACTACACCACTGTTCAAGTTCACCACTGACTACATTGGAGAAGGGACACAGGAATATCTAGAGTTAAACCACATCATCGCAAGTAGAATTAGTGAGACGTATATTGTTGCAATGACTAGTGCAGAAATCATTACATCTGGAAAGAAGAAAAGCATGGAAAACTATTTCACAGATAGATGTTGGAACAGAAATAGTGTTGTATCATGAAGATGGAAGGAAATTCATCACAGAAAATACCCTTCTTTCCAAATGTCTTTGACGCACGATATGTAGTCAACATATTGTGGAGCCATTCTCGGCTAAGTATTACATGATTTCCATTGAGTATTAAGTTCAGAATCTCCCCTCCCCCCCTTCCCTCCCCTCCCCCTCCACCCCTCTTTCTCCTCCAACCCCCCTTCCAACACCCCCCCCCCCCCCCCCCCCCCGATTTTCCCACACCCTTCCCCTCTCCCAAACACCACTTAAATTTGTTGCACATAATCTAGGCAGATTTTGCAGGGCAGACGAACAATACATTTGATGCAGTCAATCCAAGGTCCTGAAAAAACATTTATAGAGCAGAAGGAGTTTCTGCCAATAGTTCTAGTCAACATTTATCCCTTAGTCAAACATACTGTGGTCATTTTTCTTGTTGCTATTTGTGCCATATTTGTGTGTGCGGCAAGGAGAATTTCACAATAGTCACATTTCAAAAGTATTGAATTAGCTGTGGAATGGCTTGAGTTATTTGGAGATTGCGAAAATGATTAAATAAATATATATAACTTAACTTTATTGCTCAAAGCCACCATCTGTGTTCTTAATAGTCATTTGCCTGGAAATTAGTCCCATATGGTGTGGCATCAACTTGTTGCATCTTATCACAGGACTTTATTCTAGAAGGTAGAGGACTATGTGTTGACATGACTACACAGCATATATCTGATGTTACCCAGTGAGCATGAATTTCTTGAACACACAAAGTAGGGGCAGGAGAGGGCGTCTTGGCCCCTCGAGCCGACTCTGCCATTCAAAATGATCATGGCTGATCTATACTGGCCTCAATTTCTCTTTTGTGCCAATTCTCCATGACCCCTAATTCCTTAATCTTTCAAATATTTAACTATTTCCACATTTAATATATCCAATGATCTGGCCTGCACTACCCTCAGGAGTTGCAGAGAATTGTGGACGCAGCCCAGACCATCACACAAACCAACCGCCCTTCCATTTATTCCATTTATACCTCACACTGTCTCGGCAAGGCCACCAGCATTATCAAGGATGAGCCACACGCCCTGGGCATTTCCTCTTCACCTCTCCCATCGGGCAAAAGGTATAGAAGAGTGAAAACGCATACGTCCAGATTCTGGGGGAGTTTATTCCCAGCTGTTATTAGGCATCTGAACCATCTTACCACAACTAGAGAGCAGTCCTGAACTATTATCTACCTCATTGGAGACCCTCGGACTATCCTCGATCTGTCTTTACTGGCTTTATCTTGCACAAAACATTATTCACATTATTCTCTTTATCAAGTATCTGCACAGTGAATGGCTTGATTGTAATCATGTATTGTCTGTTAGCACATAACAAAAGCTTTTCACTGTAGCTCGGTACAATAAAATAAAATAAACTAAACTAAACTAGCAAATTCCAAAGAATCACTAGGCACACGATGGCTGGCATTTACTTTGGGATAATTAAAGGACAATACATCCAAGAGATTCTCAATTAGCGTTTAGCAATAGGAGAAAAGATAAGCTAGGAAATAGGAAATAATAGGGCAGTCAGTTAAATTTTTAACGGTCTTAGCCAAGAGAGGGTACTGAGTGTGTTCTTCACCTGTGGCTGGATAGTAGCGTACGGTCTTTATGAATACAAAACATTCTGTGCTTTGGATAAATACACCAGCAACTTACATATGGTCAATGGTTTCTTTATTGTCACATGTACCAGGTACAGTGAAGAACATTCTCCACAAGACTATCCCCATACATAAGCACCCTCGCCCCAGTTAGTATAGTATGGAACGGCCCACCAAGCCCATATTTTGTATATCCACACTAATGTTCACTGTAAAACAACTATTTTTAAAATAGTATTTCTATGGAATGGAAATGCAATATGCCAATTGCAGTGATATTCTACAAGAGAATATAGGAAAATCCATATTAGTCTTCCTTGACAACACACCTTGATTGGAAACTTGTGCGAATATTGCAGATAAGATAGATATATAGCCTCCAATCCCCTGTGAAGAAAGTGGATATTTACCATGCTGAACACGAGTCCACATTTATGTAATCTTCAAATTTAAAATGTATTATCATGCTAGAAGGAGCACTCTTTCCAAATTAACATGTCCCCATCACCTGCATTACTCAGGAAGTTGAAGTGTGCATCACTGAGTCTGCCAACACATCCCAGAGTTACTGGCACATTTATTCTGCTAAACGGCTACCACGGAAAGAAACATTGCATCCTTGGGAGTCTGTTTGGTTAGGTTGAAAATATCACTGCTATTGGCAACACATCCAGTCACGCTGGTCTGTCCCTGAGAATATCTAGCCTAATGTCTTCAAATAAATTACACCCTATGGTCTCCTAGCAATGATATACTGTTTGGTTGGAACAGTTAACAGCAACATATATTCATGTCAGCATGTTGTATTATACTCCATAAATTTATTCTGTCCACTTTAATGCTTCCAGCCAAAGATGATTTTCTAGGCGGAGGTAGACATAAAATGCTGGAGTATCCCAGTGGGTCAGGCAACATCTCTGGAGAAAATGAATAGGTGACATTTTGGGCCGGAACCCTTCTTCAGACAATTCCTTCAGACAAAACCATGATTTTCTAGGCATTGCTTTACAACTTTTTGAAATACTACATTTAGTCCCACATATAATATTCATTGTCTTGCTATTTTAAAATAGGGGATATTCCATTTATACCTCTGATATTAGAAAATTAATTTCCTTTCAAAATATTTTAATACTACTGAAAGATTACCATATTGGGGACACATTATTTTTCAAAATAGTAACCATCATATCATCATATAATATATAAAACTCTCGCCCCAGATTCCAAAACGGAACTCCGTCCGTCCGGCACCCTGGCCCACTCCCTTTGCTGGCGCGCTCCCTGTGATTCTCCGCAACTCCGAAACCGGACGCAGGACCGCCCGCGTCTTTTCGACTTCGGAAGAGATTTCGCTTTTCTTTCTAAGTATGCGCTTCTCATTCCATTCCGTCGTGTTTAAGCGCACGTTTAAATCAAAAACTTACCCCCCCCCCCCCCCCCCCCCCCCAAAAATCTCAAAACTAAACTGGCTTCTCACCCACACAAGCCTCACCAGCACCAGCCCCTGCTGAACATTCCATCGTGTGATGTCACAATGCCCAATGCTCACAGATGCCCAATCGGAATGGAGCCATTTACATATGCCAAAGCAGGAGCCCCAGCCAATGGTGAACGTTCCATCGTGTGATGTCACAATGCCCAGTGCTCATAGACATCGTTGCCATAGTGACAGTACAGAGAGTCAGATGAGGGCCGAGGAGCCTTCAAAACAACATGAGATGTTATATTTACGTCATTCACCCCTGAACCTCGATAAGAACACCACCTGCACATCTTATTTAAATTAGAGAAAAACGGAAAAGAGGTCGGGCATTTACACTTTTAAGGCTCTGTGTGTGTCGAAGCTTCGTGTGTGTGATGCCGCACCGCAAACCCCCCCACCACCCCCCCCACGCGTTGCCGAGACGGACCCGACTTCGACGACTTCAAGATACACTATTTTAAGACGGCAGGGACCAGACTCTCCCCTGGGGGCTACAGGTAGGGAACGGTCTTTATGCACTTTTCCAACTCTGTGTGTGGGGGTGGTTAGTGTGTGTGAGGCCACCCCCCCCCCCCATTGGGGGCTATTGGGGGCCGCAGGACCGCCCACGTCTTTTCCACTTCGTCAGAGATTTCACTTTTCTTTCTAAGTATGCGCTTCTCATTTCATTCCGTCGTGTTTAAGCGCACGTTTTTAATGGATAACATACCCCCCCCCCCCCCCCCAATATTTCAAAACTAAACTGTCTTCACACCCACAGAAGCTTCACCAGCCCCAGCCCCTGCTGAACGTTCCAACGTGTGATGTCACAATGCCCAATGCTCACATACGCAAAAGTGTAATGCCTTCTCCCCCCCCCCCCAGTTTTTCAAATACAAACTGGCTTCTCCCCCATACAAGCAGACATTTCTGTAGACATTTCACTTTCCCTTCCAGCTATCCACTCCTCATTACATTTCGTTATGTTTATGTCCATTTTTATCATTAAAACCATCTCCTCCCCCCCCCCCCCCTCACTCATTTTGTCGCCTCCTGCTGGCCAGCGACCATAACGGCTGCTGGCGCCCGTAGCACAACCTCAAGCGACGCCATTTAAAAACGGCCTTTCGGGGACGGCACTACTTCGAGGACCACGTCTCCCGTGAGGGCTGCGGGTAGGCAACTGCTGCGTTGGGGCATTACACTTTTAAGGCTCTGTGTGTGGGCATGCTTCGTGTGTGTGATGCCGCCCCGCCACACCCCCCCCCCTCCCGCGTTGCCGAGACGGACCCGACTTCGACGACTTCAAGATACGCTATTTTAAGACGGTCGGAACCCGACTTCGACAACCAAATCTCCCCTGGGGGCTACAGGTATAGAACGGTCTTTATACACTTTTCCAACTCTGTGTGTGGGGGTGGTTAGTGTGTGTGATGCCGCCCCCCACCCCCCCCCAGTGGGGGCTACGGGTAGGGAACGGCTGCGTTGGGGGATCAGACCCAACGGGTTTGCCATTGGTCGTCGTGTTTAAGTGCACGTTTTTAATCAAATCCTAACCCCCCCCCCCCCCCAATATTTCAAAAATAAACTGGCTTCTCACCCATAGAAGCAGCACCAGCCCCAGCCCATGGTGAACGTTCCATCGTGTTATGTCACAATGCCCAATGTTCAAATACATCGTTGCCATAGAGGGAGTACAGAGAAGGTTCACCAGGCTGATTCCTGGGATGTCAGGACTTTCATATGACGAAAGACTGGATAGACTCGGTTTGTACTCGCTAGAATTTAGAAGATTGAGGCGGTATCTTATAGAAACTTACAAGATTCTTAAGGGGTTGGACAGGCTAGATGCAGGAAGATTGTTCCAGATGTTGGGGAAGTCCAGAACAAGGGGTCACAGTTTAAGGATAAGGGGTAAATCTTTTAGGACCGAGATGAGAAAAACATTTTTCACACAGAGAGTGGTTAATCTCTGGAATTCACTGGCACAGAAGGTAGTTGAGGCCTGTTCATTGGCTGTATTTAAGAGGGAGTTAGATGTGGTCCTTGTGGCTAAAGGGATCAGGGGGTATGGAGAGAAGGCAGGTACAGGATACTGAGTTGGATGATCAGCCACGATCATATTGAATGGTGGTGCAGGCTCGAAGGGCCGAATGGCCTACTCCTGCACTTAATTTCAATGGTTCTATGTTTCCCTCTCCGCACCCCTCTCCCACCCATCCCTCTCTCCCCCACCCCCCTTCCCTCTCTACGCCACCCCCTTCCTCCTACCCCTCTGTCCCTCTTCCATCACTCCCCCTACCCCTCTCCACCTCCCTCCCCACTCTTTCCCCTCTCTCCCCCACCCCACTCCCCCTCCCTCCCTCCTTCCCTACCTCCCCCTCCTCCCCCACCACCACATCTCTCTCCCCATCCCCCTCTCTCCCCCCCTACCCCGCTCTCTTTTCCCTCCCAAATCTGTCCCATTTCCTCCACCTCCTCTCCCCTCCCTCCCCTCTTCACATCCCCCCTCCCCCCACCTGTGTGTTTGGGGGTTGGTTAATATGAGTTTGATGCCGCAGCCCCCCCTCCCCCCCCCCCTGCAAAACGCCGTTGGGGAAACAGACCCAACGGGTCTGCACTTGGTCTAGTAATATATAAAACTCTCGCCCCAGATTCCAAAACGGAACTCCGTCCGTCCGGCACCCTGTCCCACTCCATTTGCTGGCGCGCTCCCTGTGATTCTCCGCAACTCCGAAACCGGACGCAGTACCGCCCGCGTCTTTTCGACTTCGGAAGAGATTTCGCTTTTCTTTCTAAGTATGCGCTTCTCATTCCATTCCGTCGTGTTTAAGCGCACGTTTTAAATCAAGACCTTACCCACCCCCCCCCCCCCCCCCCCAAAAATCTCAAAACTAAACTGGCTTCTCACCCACACAAGCCTCACCAGCACCAGCCCCTGCTGAACGTTCCATCGTGTGATGTCACAATGCCCAATGCTCACAGATGCCCAATCGGAATGGAGCCATTTACATATGCCAAAGCAGGAGCCCCAGCCAATGGTGAACGTTCCATCGTGTGATGTCACAATGCCCAGTGCTCATAGACATCGTTGCCATAGTGACAGTACAGAGAGTCAGATGAGGGCCGAGGAGCCTTCAAAACAACATGAGATGTTCCCATATTGTGTGTGTGAAAATATTTTCACCACTGAACCTCTATAAGAACACCACCTGCACATCTTAATTAAATTAGAGAAAAACGGAAAAGAGGTCGGGCATTTACACTTTTAAGGCTCTGTGTGTGTCGGTGGTTAGTGTGTGTGATGCCGCCCCCCACCCCCCCCCAGTGGGGGCTACGGGTAGGGAACGGCTGCGTTGGGGGATCAGACCCAACGGGTTTGCCATTGGTCGTCGTGTTTAAGTGCACGTTTTTAATCAAATCCTAACCCACCCCCCCCCCCAATATTTCAAAAATAAACTGGCTTCTCACCCATAGAAGCAGCACCAGCCCCAGCCCATGGTGAACGTTCCATCGTGTTATGTCACAATGCCCAATGTTCAAATACATCGTTGCCATAGAGGGAGTACAGAGAAGGTTCACCAGGCTGATTCCTGGGATGTCAGGACTTTCATATGACGAAAGACTGGATAGACTCGGTTTGTACTCGCTAGAATTTAGAAGATTGAGGCGGTATCTTATAGAAACTTACAAGATTCTTAAGGGGTTGGACAGGCTAGATGCAGGAAGATTGTTCCAGATGTTGGGGAAGTCCAGAACAAGGGGTCACAGTTTAAGGATAAGGGGTAAATCTTTTAGGACCGAGATGAGAAAAACATTTTTCACACAGAGAGTGGTTAATCTCTGGAATTCACTGGCACAGAAGGTAGTTGAGGCCTGTTCATTGACTGTATTTAAGAGGGAGTTAGATGTGGTCCTTGTGGCTAAAGGGATCAGGGGGTATGGAGAGAAGGCAGGTACAGGATACTGAGTTGGATGATCAGCCACGATCATATTGAATGGTGGTGCAGGCTCGAAGGGCCGAATGGCCTACTCCTGCACTTAATTTCAATGGTTCTATGTTTCCCTCTCCGCACCCCTCTCCCACCCATCCCTCTCTCCCCCACCCCCCTTCCCTCTCTACGCCACCCCCTTCCTCCTACCCCTCTGTCCCTCTTCCATCACTCCCCCTACCCCTCTCCACCTCCCTCCCCACTCTTTCCCCTCTCTCCCCCACCCCTCTCCCCCTCCCTCCCTCCTTCCCTACCTCCCCATCCTCCCCCTCCACCACATCTCTCTCCCCATCCCCCTCTCTCACCCCCTACCCCGCTCTCTTTTCCCTCCCAAATCTGTCCCATTTCCTCCACCTCCTCTCCCCTCCCTCCCCTCTTCACATCCCCCCTCCCCCCACCTGTGTGTTTGGGGTTGGTTAATATGAGTTTGATGCCGCAGCCCCCCCTCCCCCCCCCCCTGCAAAACGCCGTTGGGGAAACAGACCCAACGGGTCTGCACTTGGTCTAGTAATATATAAAACTCTCGCCCCAGATTCCAAAACGGAACTCCGTCCGTCCGGCACCCTGTCCCACTCCCTTTGCTGGCGCGCTCCCTGTGATTCTCCGCAACTCCGAAACCGGACGCAGTACCGCCCGCGTCTTTTCGACTTCGGAAGAGATTTCGCTTTTCTTTCTAAGTATGCGCTTCTCATTCCATTCCGTCGTGTTTAAGCGCACGTTTTAAATCAAGACCTTACCCACCCCCCCCCCCCCCCCCCCAAAAATCTCAAAACTAAACTGGCTTCTCACCCACACAAGCCTCACCAGCACCAGCCCCTGCTGAACGTTCCATCGTGTGATGTCACAATGCCCAATGCTCACAGATGCCCAATCGGAATGGAGCCATTTACATATGCCAAAGCAGGAGCCCCAGCCAATGGTGAACGTTCCATCGTGTGATGTCACAATGCCCAGTGCTCATAGACATCGTTGCCATAGTGACAGTACAGAGAGTCAGATGAGGGCCGAGGAGCCTTCAAAACAACATGAGATGTTCCCATATTGTGTGTGTGAAAATATTTTCACCACTGAACCTCTATAAGAACACCACCTGCACATCTTAATTAAATTAGAGAAAAACGGAAAAGAGGTCGGGCATTTACACTTTTAAGGCTCTGTGTGTGTCGAAGCTTCGTGTGTGTGATGCCGCACCGCAAACCCCCCCACCACCCCCCCCCACGCGTTGCCGAGACGGACCCGACTTCGACGACTTCAAGATACACTATTTTAAGACGGCAGGGACCAGACTTCAACGACCAAATCTCCCCTGGGAGCTACAGGTAGGGAACGGTCTTTATGCACTTTTCCAACTCTGTGTGTGGGGGTGGTTAGTGTGTGTGAGGCCCCCCCCCCCCCCCCCCCATTGGGGGCTATTGGGGGCCGCAGGACCGCCCACGTCTTTTCCACTTCGTCAGAGATTTCGCTTTTCTTTCTAAGTATGCGCTTCTCATTTCATTCCGTCGTGTTTAAGCGCACGTTTTTAATGGATAACATACCCCCCCCCCCCCCCCAATACTTCAAAACTAAACTGGCTTATCACCCACACAAGCCCAGATGCTCAAAGACATCGTTGCCATAGTTACCGTACAGAGAATAGCCTGTGAGCCGAGGAGCTTTCAAAACAACATGATATGTTCACATATTGTGTAAAAATATAAACGTGTTTCAGACCCCTAAAACTCGATATGAACAACACATGCACAACTTAATTAAATTAGAGAAGAACGAACAATATGTCGAGATTTTAATATTTCAATCAATGCACGTTTGACATTGAGTTGTCTGCCAGTTGGCCAATCACGCGCTTTGTTTCACGCCAGCACACAAAATGGCTGAGAGGGCTTCACAGATGCCTGTTTTACTGGAGATTCAAATGTGTTGTTCTGTGGAATAAATGTAATGGAAACTTGCAGCAGCTTCATTGTATTTAGTGCAAAAAACATTAAAAAAGACAGAAGAAAGTGCTGCGAAGTGGATAAAAATGCAAGAGAACAAGGTCCATGCTGATGTGCTGGTACACAAATGAACCCATGAATCACCTACCTGAAAGGAAAGACTAAAGGCCGGAATTTATGAACATCAAACTGTATGGACTTTAATTAATCTAATTGCACCCTTTATAACGTTAATAGATTCATTCATTCATTCATTCATTCCTTATTCATTCACTCACTCACTCACTTACTCAGACGTTCATTCATGAAATTGAGGGCCTGAACTATAACGCGGTGAATTGAACATTGTCACTAATGCCAGCCTGTTGTACAGTTATTAGTCTATAACAGATAATCTCGGAGCTTCATGCGAAAACATGCAGGGACAAAATGCTCCGATCGCGTAACTTACGAACTCGCGGCAAGTAGCAATCAATTTCACTCCCTTTTTCTCCCGTTATCATGGTCCCAAAACGAGCAAACAAAAAATACTGACGACCACCCCCCCCCCCCCCCCCCCACCCCCCCTGCCCGGCCACAGATATGATCCTCGCCTCCACGATCGCCAATCGGCCGCTTATTAATTGAGACCGCTTCTTCACTTTACCCGCGAGTACCGGTAGGTTTTCACAGGAAGGACCGAGCTTATTTCTTAACGACTAATTACTCTACAACACGCTGGCATTAGTGACACTGTTTACTTTACTGCAATAGCTTAGACCCCCACACCCCTCTCCACCTCCGATCCAACACCCCCCCTCCCTCCACACTCTTCCCCCTCTCCCTCCTCATCTTTGTGTGTGACGACAAACGCACCACCCCCCCCCCCCCCCCCTTTGGTGCAGGAGGCGCGCGCACAGCATCTTGAACGCTCAGCAAATGTTTGGATTCTTCACTAACCGTCATTCTGACTTTGCTTGTGAAGACAGGAGTCGTGGATTGCATTTGTCTGACAATAATAATCAGCTTTATTTTTATTGGATAGAATTTATTTGTTTCACATCAACCTGATCATTATATAAATCTTAAAAGGTCAATTTAATTTACAAGCTTATTTTTAAAAAAAAAACATTTTATTGCATTTCATTGTTATTTTCTTTATTTTTATCAATTTGAATTTACTAATTTAACTGTTCATTATAAATCTTCAGGAGTGCATTTCATTTTTAACATTAACATTTTATTGTTAAATTCAATATTTGTATTTCATTGAATTGATTTATTTCTCACTTAACATTACTTTTAAAGACTAATAATTTCAACACCGCTCCCTCCCCCTCACCCCTCTCCACCTCCGATCCCACACCACCCCTCCCTCCACACTTTTCACCCTCTCCCTCCTCATCTTTGTGTGTGACGACAAACGCACCACCCCCCCCCCCCTTTGGTGCAGGAGGCGCGCACACATCATCTTGAACGCTCAGCGATTGTTTGAATTCTTCACTAACCGTCATTCTTACTTTGCTTGTGAAGACAGGAGTCGTGGATTGCATTTGTCTGACGATAAAAATCAGCTTTATTTTTATTGGATTGAATTTATTTGTATCACATCAACCTGCTCATTATATAAATCTTAAAAATTCCATTTAATTTACAAGCTTATTTTTTAAAGAATAACATTTTATTGCATTTCATTGTAATTTTCTTTATTTTTATCAATTTGAATTTACTAATTTAACTGTTCATTATAAATCTGTGTGTGGGGGTGGTTAGTGTGTGTGATGCCGCCCCCCCCCCCCCCAGTGGGGGCTACGGGTAGGGTACGGCTGCGTTGGGGGATCAGACCCAACGGGTTTGCCATTGGTCGTCGTGTTTAAGTACACGTTTTTAATCAAATCCTTCACCCCCCCCCCCAATATTTCAATAATAAACTGGCTTCTCACCCATAGAAGCATCACCAGCCCCAGCCCCTGGTGAACGTTCCATCGTGTGATGTCACAATGCCCGATGCTCACAGATGTCCAATCGGAATGGATTCATTTACATATGCCTTTGCAGGAGCACAAGCACTTGGTGAACGTTCCATTGTGTGATGTCACAATGCCCAATGTTCAAATACATTGTTGCCATAGAGGGAGTACAGAGAAGGTTCACCAGACTGATTTCTGGGATGTCAGGACTTTCATATAACGAAAGACTGGATAGACTCGGCTTGTACATGCAAGAATTTAGAAGATTGAGGGGGTATCTTATAGAAACTTACAAAATTCTTAAGGGGTTCAACAGGCTAGATGCAGGAAGATTGTTCCAGATGTTGGGGAAGTCCAGAACAAGGGGTCACAGTTTAAGGATAAGGGGTAAATCTTTTAGGCCCGAGATGAGAAAAACATTTTTCACACAGAGAGTGGTGAATCTCTGGAATTCACTGGCACAGAAGGTAGTTGAGGCCTGTTCATTGGCTGTATTTAAGAGGGAGTTAGATGTGGTCCTTGTGACTAAAGGGATCAGGGGGTATGGAGAGAAGGCAGGTACAGGATACTGAGTTGGATGATCAGCCACGATCATATTGAATGGTGGTGCAGGCTCGAAGGGCCGAATGGCCTACTCCTGCACTTAATTTCAATGGTTCTATGTTTCCCTCTCCGCACCCCTCTCCCACCCATCCCTCTCTCCCCCACCCCCCTTCCCTCTCTACGCCACCCCCTTCCTCCTACCCCTCTGTCCCTCTTCCATCACTCCCCCTACCCCTCTCCACCTCCCTCCCCACTCTTCCACCTCTCCCCCTTCCCACTCCACTCTCCCTCCCCACTCTTTCCCCTCTCTCCCCCACCCCTCTCCCCCTCCCTCCCTCCTCCCCTACCTCCACATCCTCCCCCTCCCCCACATATCTCTTCCCATCCCCCTCTCTCACCCCCTACCCCCGCTCTCCTTTCCCTCCCAAATCTGTCCCATTTCCTCCACCTCCTCTCCCCTCCCTCCCCTCTTCACATCCCCCCCCCCCCCTCCCCCCACCTGTGTGTTTGGGGGTTGGTTAATATGAGTTTGATGCCGCAGCCCCCCCTCCCCCCCCCTGCAAAACGCCGTTGGGGAAACAGACCCAACGGGTCTGCACTTGGTCTAGTAATATATAAAACTCTCGCCCCAGATTCCAAAACGGAACTCCGTCCGTCCGGCACCCTGGCCCACTCCCTTTGCTGGCGCGCTCCCTGTGATTCTCCGCAACTCCGAAACCGGACGCAGGACCGCCCGCGTCTTTTCGACTTCGGAAGAGATTTCGCTTTTCTTTCCAAGTATGCGCTTCTCATTCCATTCCGTCGTGTTTAAGCGCCCGTTTTAAATCAAAACCTTACCCACCCCCCCCCCCCCCCCCCCCAAAAATCTCAAAACTAAACTGGCTTCTCACCCACACAAGCCTCACCAGCACCAGCCCCTGCTGAACATTCCATCGTGTGATGTCACAATGCCCAATGCTCACAGATGCCCAATCGGAATGGAGCCATTTACATATGCCAAAGCAGGATCCCCAGCCAATGGTGAACGTTCCATCGTGTGATGTCACAATGCCCAGTGCTCATAGACATCGTTGCCATAGTGACAGTACAGAGAGTCAGATGAGGGCCGAGGAGCCTTCAAAACAACATGAGATGTTCCCATATTGTGTGAAAATATTTACGTCATTCACCCCTGAACCACGATAAGAACACCACCTGCACATCTTAATTAAATTAGAGAAAAACGGAAAAGAGGTCGGGCATTTACACTTTTAAGGCTCTGTGTGTGTCGAAGCTTCGTGTGTGTGATGCCGCACCGCGAACCCCCCCACCACCCCCCCCACGCGTTGCCGAGACGGACCAGACTTCGACGACTTCAAGATACGCTATTTTAAGACGGCAGGGACCCGACTTCGACGACCAAATCTCCCCTGGGGGCTACAGGTAGGGAACGGTCTTTATGCACTTTTCCAACTCTGTGTGTGGGGGTGGTTAGTGTGTGTAAGGCCCCCCCCCCCCCCCCATTGGGGGCTATTGGGGGCCGCAGGACCGCCCACGTCTTTTCCACTTCGTCAGAGATTTCGCTTTTCTTTCTAAGTATGCGCTTCTCATTTCATTCCGTCGTGTTTAAGCGCACGTTTTTAATGGATAACATACCCCCCCCCCCCCCCAATACTTCAAAACTAAACTGGCTTATCACCCACACAAGCCCCGATGCTCAAAGACATCGTTGCCATAGTTACCGTACAGAGAATAGCCTGTGAGCCGAGGAGCTTTCAAAACAACATGAGATGTTCACATATTGTGTAAAAATATTAACGTGTTTCAAACCCCTGAAACTCGATATGAACAACACATGCACAACTTAATTAAATTAGAGAAGAACGAACAATATGTCGAGATTTTAATATTCCAATCAATGCACGTTTGACATTGAGTTGTCTGCCAGTTGGCCAATCACGCGCTTTGTTTCAGGCCAGCACACAAAATGGCTGAGAGGGCTTCACAGATGCCTGTTTTACTGGAGATTCAAATGTGTTGTTCTGTGGAATAAATGTCATGGAAACTTGCAGCAGCTTCATTGTATTTAGTGCAAAAAACATAAAAAAACGACAGAAGAAAGTGCTGCGAAGTGGATAAAAATGCAAGAGAACAAGGTCCATGCTGATGTGCTGGAACACAAATGAACCCATGAATCACCTACCTGAAAGGAAAGACTAAAGGCCGGAATTTATGAACATCTAACTGTATGGACTTTAATTAATCTAATTGCACCCTTTATAACGTTAATAGATTCATTCATTCATTCATTCATTCCTTATTCATTCACTCACTCACTCACTTACTCAGACATTCATTCATGAAATTGAGGGCCTGAACTATAACGCGGTGAATTGAACATTGTCACTAATGCCAGCCTGTTGTACAGTTATTAGTCTATAACAGATAATCTCGGAGCTTCATGCGAAAACATGCAGGGACAAAATGCTCCGATCGCGTAACTTACGAACTCGCGGCAAGTAGCAATCAATTTCACTCCCTTTTTCTCCCGTTATCATGGTCCGAAAACGAGCAAACTAACAATACTGACGACCACCCCCCCCCCCCCCCCCCCCCCCTGCCCGGCCACAGATATGATCCTCGCCTCCACGATCGCCAATCGGCCGCTTATTAATTGAGACCGCTTCTTCACTTTACCGCGAGTACCAGTAGGTTTTCACAGGAAGCACCGAGCTTATTTCTTAACAACTAATTACTCTACAACACGCTGGCATTAGTGACACTGTTTACTTTACTGCAATAGCTTAGACCCCCACACCCCTCTCCACCTCCGATCCCACACCCCCCCTCCCTCCACACTCTTCCCCCTCTCCCTCCTCATCTTTGTGTGTGACGACAAACGCACCACCCCCCCCCCCCCCCCCTTTGGTGCAGGAGGCGCGCGCACAGCATCTTGAACGCTCAGCAAATGTTTGGATTCTTCACTAACCGTCATTCTGACTTTGCTTGTGAAGACAGGAGTCGTGGATTGCATTTGTCTGACAATAATAATCAGCTTTATTTTTATTGGATAGAATTTATTTGTTTCACATCAACCTGATCATTATATAAATCTTAAAAAGTCAATTTAATTTACAAGCTTATTTTTAAAAAAAAAACATTTTATTGCATTTCATTGTTATTTTCTTTATTTTTATCAATTTGAATTTACTAATTTAACTGTTCATTATAAATCTTCAGGAGTGCATTTCATTTTTAACATTAACATTTTATTGTTAAATTCAATATTTGTATTTCATTGAATTGATTTATTTCTCACTTAACATTACTTTTAAAGACTAATAATTTCAACACCGCTCCCTCCCCCACACCCCTCCCCACCTCCGATCCCCCACCACCCCTCCCCCCCCACTTTTCCCCCCCCCCCTCCTCATCTTTGTGTGTGACGACAAACGCACCACCCCCCCCCCCCCCTTTGGTGCAGGAGGCGCGCACACATCATCTTGAACGCTCAGCGATTGTTTGAATTCTTCACTAACCGTCATTCTTACTTTGCTTGTGAAGACAGGAGTCGTGGATTGCATTTGTCTGACGATAAAAATCAGCTTTATTTTTATTGGATTGAATTTATTTGTATCACATCAACCTGCTCATTATATAAATCTTAAAAATTCCATTTAATTTACAAGCTTATTTTTTAAAGAATAACATTTTATTGCATTTCATTGTAATTTTCTTTATTTTTATCAATTTGAATTTACTAATTTAACTGTTCATTATAAATCTGTGTGTGGGGGTGGTTAGTGTGTGTGATGCCGCCCCCCCCCCCCCCAGTGGGGGCTACGGGTAGGGTACGGCTGCGTTGGGGGATCAGACCCAACGGGTTTGCCATTGGTCGTCGTGTTTAAGTACACGTTTTTAATCAAATCCTTCACCCCCCCCCCCCAATATTTCAATAATAAACTGGCTTCTCCCCCATAGAAGCATCACCAGCCCCAGCCCCTGGTGAACGTTCCATCGTGTGATGTCACAATGCCCGATGCTCACAGATGTCCAATCGGAATGGATTCATTTACATATGCCTTTGCAGGAGCACAAGCACTTGGTGAACGTTCCATTGTGTGATGTCACAATGCCCAATGTTCAAATACATTGTTGCCATAGAGGGAGTACAGAGAAGGTTCACCAGACTGATTTCTGGGATGTCAGGACTTTCATATGACGAAAGACTGGATAGACTCGGCTTGTACATGCAAGAATTTAGAAGATTGAGGGGGTATCTTATAGAAACTTACAAAATTCTTAAGGGGTTCAACAGGCTAGATGCAGGAAGATTGTTCCAGATGTTGGGGAAGTCCAGAACAAGGGGTCACAGTTTAAGGATAAGGGGTAAATCTTTTAGGCCCGAGATGAGAAAAACATTTTTCACACAGAGAGTGGTGAATCTCTGGAATTCACTGGCACAGAAGGTAGTTGAGGCCTGTTCATTGGCTGTATTTAAGAGGGAGTTAGATGTGGTCCTTGTGACTAAAGGGATCAGGGGGTATGGAGAGAAGGCAGGTACAGGATACTGAGTTGGATGATCAGCCACGATCATATTGAATGGTGGTGCAGGCTCGAAGGGCCGAATGGCCTACTCCTGCACTTAATTTCAATGGTTCTATGTTTCCCTCTCCGCACCCCTCTCCCACCCATCCCTCTCTCCCCCACCCCCCTTCCCTCTCTACGCCACCCCCTTCCTCCTACCCCTCTGTCCCACTTCCATCACTCCCCCTACCCCTCTCCACCTCCCTCCCCACTCTTCCACCTCTCCCCCTTCCCCTCCACTCTCCCTCCCCACTCTTTCCCCTCTCTCCCCCACCCCTCTCCCCCTCCCTCCCTCCTCCCCTACCTCCACATCCTCCCCCTCCCCCACATATCTCTTCCCATCCCCCTCTCTCACCCCTACCCCGCTCTCCTTTCCCTCCCAAATCTGTCCCATTTCCTCCACCTCCCCTCCCCCCCCTCCCCTCTTCACATCCCCCCCCCCCCCCCCCCCCACCTGTGTGTTTGGGGGTTGGTTAATATGAGTTTGATGCCGCAGCCCCCCCTCCCCCCCCTGCAAAACGCCGTTGGGGAAACAGACCCAACGGGTCTGCACTTGGTCTAGTTATTATTTAAAAATCAAAAGGGCTTCAATAGAATGTAACTTATTTTCATGTGATAGGAGCAGAATTAGGCCATTCAACACATCAAGTCTACTCCGCCATTCAATCATAGCTGATCTATCTCTCCTTCCTAACCCCATTCTCCTGCCTTCTCCCCATAACCATTAACAACCATACCAATCACGAATCTATCTATTTCTGCCTTAAAAATATTCATTGACTTGACCACCACAGCCGTCTGTGGCAAAGAATTTCACAGATTCACCACCCTCTGAATAAAGAAATTCCTCCTCATCTCCTTCCTGAAGGAACGCCCTTCAGGCTATGATCTCTGGACCCAGCCTCTCCCACTAGTGGAAACATCCTCTCCACATCCACTCTATCCAAGCCTTTCACTATATGGTAAGCTTCAATGAGGTCCCCTCATTGAGTCCTTCTAAACTCAGGCGAGTATAGGCCCAGTGCTGTCAAACGCTCATCATATGTTAACCCATTCATTCCTTGGATCATTCTTGTAAAACTCCTCTCCAGAGCCAACAGTTCCTTCCTCAGATATGGTGCCGAAAATTGGCCACAATACTCCAAATGCGGCCTGACCTGTGCATTACATCCCTGTTTTTGTATTCTAACCCTCTTGAGTAAATTGTGTTTCTCTTGAATCTGTTATAAATCTTTTTGAATGACACTTCAGAAGACCAGCAAGTGTTTTTAATAACCAGTAAAGCCCACTGATGCCAAAGCAGGCATTATCCCTACATTCACATGTTGGAATCATTTAGAATTGAAGCAGGTTTACAACCTGCCAAGGCGGTAAAGCCAGTCACTACTGCCAGCTAAATGGACAGCCAAAAACGAGAATGGTGACTGATAACTTCCCTTGGTCAGGTCAATGCATGACATTGCAGCTGCACTCCTTCAAGGATGAGGAAAAATATTAATGAAGATATAAGCAAAATAAACAAAATGCTGGAATTCTGAGGCAAAATCAGAAAACGGTGTAACAGCCAACATTTAGACAAATTTACAAATTGGGTATACTTTTCTATCTGAACTGAAAGTAAAATAATTCTGCATCATATGTAATTATTGCAAGTTTACTTACTTCCATGTTTCAAAAATTTGTCTTGCCAAACCTTCTACTATTTATTTCTTCCCGAACTTGTCAAACATGAAGCAAAGTCGCAAGGACCTATCCACTCTTAAAGATCCAAAATAGATTTAAAATATACTATAGATGGCCAATGTAGATTGCGTCTTGTGTGTGGAAGAATGGTAGAATATTAGTGGTGGGAGCGGAGCGGAGGGGAGGAGGGTAGTTAATGGGATTGTGAAGATGATAAAATGGGTTAAAATAGGAATAGGTTTCAAGAGGTGTTCAATGATCAATGTGGACTCAAGAGAGTAGAAGGACCTGTTTCATGTTAACTTTAAGACTTTGTGATTCTGAGAAGACTGCCAGGCAACTCTCTAAGGATAGTTGAGGCAGGTACAATAACAGCATTTAAAATCATTTGGACAGGTACTTGGATAGTAAAGGTTTAAAGGGATATTGGCCAAATGCGGCAGATGGGACTAGTATAGATGGGGCGTCTTGGTCAGCATGGACAAGTCGGACCGAAAGGCCTGTTTAAATGTTGTATGATTCTATGACTCTATGACATGTGCAGTCTGTAAATGCCTGAACTTGGGAAGCTTTCAATGCAAATTCTGCATTGCCTGCTCCTGTTTGCTGAATGAAAAGTAAAGAACACTTATGTGATCTCCCTAATACAGCAGCTGCGAGATGCCGTAGACATCAATGGCAGTAACCTGAAATATATTCCCAGAGCCAGGAAGCTGAGGATGACTGTGACTTTGTTAAGCAATCCACCTGATGACTGGGGGCTTAGTCGGTACCAAGAGGTTGAACATCTCGCACAATGTGTAGTTTTGTAGTTACATGAGCGTTGATGCCATTTGGGGAAGTCTTAAACCTGAACAATGTATCTGGGAGAATGAACACCATCAACAACAAAAGTGGAGACAAGGTTTCCTGCTGGGATTTAAAATATCCCAAAATGTGCAGAGAATTGATCTACTTTGGGTTAAGCCAATTTTCAGGAGCAAAATACTATTTGTTTTCCTGTGTTTTTATGAATGATTTTTGAGCTTGTATTTTATGAATGAATTTCTAATACCTGTAATCACAAGCTTGTATCAGCAAAATGATGTTCAAAACATCCAGGCACAAATGGGTATTATAGAGCCATCTGCACGGATCCCTCAAGTTACGCACAAAGTTTGTTACAAAAAAAGTTGTAAAGACATTGATTTTGAACTTCGGAGCTGACTGTGTTCAATGGAACTAATTTGAAACTCTAAAGTTAGATCTCTAACCTTTAATCTTGAAAACTCTTATTGCTCACCTTAATCCTATGCTCTCTTGTTTATGATGCACCTACCTTGGGAAAAGATTTTGACTCCCTCACCTATCGATGGCTCTCATAGTCTTATATACTTCAATCAGGCCACCAGTCAGCCTTCCTCACTCCAGGGTAAAAAAAGCCCAGTCTACCTATTCTCAACTGGCAGGGCCCTGGCACCAAACTAACCCACAAACAATTACAAATATTCCATCATGTAGGACGGGCTACAATTTCTTAATCATTTTTCGCTAGAATTTAGAAGATTGATGGGGGATCTTATAGAAACTTACAAAATTCTTAAGGGGTTGGACAGGCTAGATGCAGGAAGATTGTTCCCGATGTTGGGGAAGTCCAGAACAAGGAGTCACAGTTTAAGGATAAGAGGGAAATCTTTTAGGACTGAGATGAGAAAGACATTTTTCACACAGAGAGTGGTGAATCTGTGGAATTCTCTGCCACAGAAGGTAGTTGAGGCCAGTTCATTGGTTATATTTAAGAGGGAGTTAGATGTGGCCCTTGTGGCTAACGGTATCAGGGGGTATGGAGAGAAGGCAGGTACAGGATACTGAGTTGGATGATCAGCCATGATCATATTGAATGGCAGTGCAGGCTCGAAGGGCCGAATGGCCTACTCCTGCACCTATTTTCTATGTTTCTATGTTTCTATGTTTTATTAGATTGGTGAACCAACAGTCTATTTTCAGCTGTTCATGAAGAGGGGTTCCCACCCACCCTCATACCCACCCCTTCCCCCCCAACCTCATGTCACTGCATTATCACACCCAAGATCCTGCTATCGCACTGAGCTTTGCCATTTTCGATCAGGATATCTATCAGCCTATGTCTATTAACTTTCTTTGAGCCAGTATTGAATACAAGAGTTTTCCTTTATGATATATGTTGAGATCTGATTTACAAGCCCTAACCAAATTCCTAAACAACTGAAAGCAATTCCCATAGGTATGACAGATCTTGTATGTAAGCTCTGGTGAGAAATGGTTGTCTGGGCTGAAGGGGAAATTAATGAATTCTCCTCAAACAAAAAGCATCAACTGCACAGAATGAGGAATGTTGGCCCTTTTAGTCAATGTCTGTTCTCTACAACAGCGATGCAGTGGTCCCACTCTCAGCAGCTTTGAATTATTTTTCTTTCAAGAATTGCTCTAATTCTGTTTTTGAAAACCATAACTAAATCTGCTTCCACTATCTTGCCAGATGCTAACCATTCACAGTGAAAAATATATATATTCCCTCATGTTGCCTTTCATTCTGTTGCCAATCACCAGTCCTCTGGTGTTTGATCCTTGGAAACTCTTTCTCTCTGTCTAGATCCCTCAGTCTTATGAATATCTCTATTCTTCCAATCCTGAGGGATATCTCTTAAGTCTGAGTAACCCTTCTATATTTGTTATTAATTTCTGTTTTCTTGTCCTTCAAATTTGCTTTCTCTGTCAAGTGCTGGAAGGAACTGCAGATGCTGGTTTACACCGAAGATAGGCTGGAGTAACTCAGCGGGACAGGCAGCATCTCTGGAGCGAAGGAATGGGTGACTTCTTGGATCGAGACCCATCCTCAGACTGAGGAAGTCTGAGTAAGGATCTCGACCCGAAACATCAACCATTCCTTCTCCCTAGAGATGCTGCCTGTCCCGCTGAGTTACTCCAGCATTTTGTGTCTATCTTTACTTGAAGTGTTTTCTATTATGCACTTTCATTGATAAAATTACAGATGTAAAATATAATCTTAAAATTAGATGATTTAAACATTCCATGCACATACAGATAACTGATCTGCAGCACACTGTGGATCCATCCGAAAGTAATTGCCAAAAAATCCATCTCTCTGGTATTGTCCCTTAAGTTTCATATTGCTACTATACATGGTCATTGTGTGATATGCTCACGAGTTACTGAACGCAGGCATGTTAAGTGGTTGCAGGTTTAGACAAAATGTACACAGCCTTGACATTTACAAAAACCAAGAGCTGCTCATGCTCCAGCTAAACTCACACTTCACAATCCTAAATTCTGACGAACCATCAAGAGAGCTATGTGAATATAGTTTATATAAATTAAAACGTCACTCCAGATTGATTTACAAAAGACACATTGGCTTGAAGATGAAGGCATTGTTCTATCGTCCTGTAATATTTTTATGACTGCGAAAGGACTTTCTGCTTTTATGTTGGGGAACAAAGGAACTGGAAGAATTCAGAGGTTTGACAAAGAGCCTTGTCACTGTAGTTAATCAAAAGGCTTTTGCTGAACAGTATTGTAAGTTTCCTGTTGAATGAAGAAAGGCGTAGCAAACTCAGAATACTAGTAGGCAATTCTAACACAATCCAACATCAAATAAACAAACAAAACTGTCCCATCCTTATATAAAACCATGTATACATCTCCTCTGGAATATAGAGCAATTTGCTCAACCTGCTCCTGAACTTAAAATATGTGTTGGTGGTCAGCTGTGTGTCACTAAGATGATGCACTTTATATTTCCATTGGGGAGGATTCTAATTTCCAGCTTTTCATAAAAATACAATTAAGAAAGAGGATGCTTTAAGTACCTTAGGCTGAGACTATTTATATATCTAGTTCAGACGAGGGGTCTACAACCTAAAACGTTAACTGGTTGTCTTTCCACAGATGATGTCTGACCTGCTGGGTGTTTCCATTTAATTTCACGTTTACAAGATCTGCAGTTTAAAAAAATATCTATTATGGTGATGGAAACAATATGCCAGAAGATATATAGCGGAGGAAGTGAGCGCCACAATTTGTGTGGAGTGGTTGTCACTGCTCTGAAAGCCTTAGACAGATTCTGTCTCTGTAAAAGAAAACTCTCCAAAGTCCAAATCGAAGCTTGCCAGATTAAAAATCAAATCACAATGAGAATACAAACTCTGTTTCAAGATTACTGTCCGACCGTTTCTGAGTGTTTTTAAATAATCAATTTATCTTTTTCGGCAATCCTTAGCCATCATCTGAAAACAATCATCGAGTTATAAACACATTTTATAAGATACCACAAAAATCCAACATGCAAACTCTGCCTTCCCACTCCTGACTTTCAACAGCTATGCCCTGCACAACTGGATCTAGTTGAGGACATCCGATTCCTCAGACAGACTGTTGCTTCAGGGCCAATTATTGTTTGATAATGCTCTTGTGAAGCACCAAGCACTACATTAAAAGCGCTGGTTATTGTTGCATAATAAGGAATCAACGCTAAAACGATCGTGCAAAGCCAGAGAGATCCACCCTGGAAATATGGAGGATAAAGTCACCTTGCACTTGTTAACTTTACTTGAGAGTACTTTTCAGTTTTTAGTGCTTGACAAGCATTGAAAATACTTACAGAAATCTGAATACTTTTCACATATCTCTGATTATTGGAGACATTTACAAATTTTAAACTGCAAACTATAGCAATTGAATCTTTTGAATTGAATATGACTTGGGCTGCAGACCAAATACGGGTAAAGGGGTTGGTATAGACAAGTACAATGGTCTACATAGATGTAGTGGACCGAAGGGTCTATTTCTGTGCTGTACCACTATACAGTCAGGCTTGGTCAGCATTCAAAGTTCCATATTCTGCTTTAACTTCTGTCGAAGGCTGTCAGAATGGGGTTCAAGGATACGCCACAGAAAGCCTGCTTGTCACCGAGTTTGTGCTACACTTCAACAGACAACTCCGAGTTGTGGAGGCTCAGCTCTCTCAGCTCCCTGCATGAACAGAGGTGTTGCATGTTAGTGGATTTGGCACAGGTGGTGGCCAAATCCACAAATATCCAACCACTGCTTGGCAAAAGTCAAACCAAATCTCTGTTTTCATTAATAGATACAGAGCAGACCAGTTGGCTCTTATCTGTGTGTGTGTGTGTGTGTGTGTGTGATTCACTGCAAATTATATTGTCAAATTGCTAATCTGATTAGCTCAAACCTGTCTCTATTAACAACTCATTTGCAATGGCAGAGGGAACTGCAAGCAATCTCTCGTGCACCTTTGTGGCCAGATATACGTTGAGGCCCAAAGTGAAGAATAGGTATTTCTGTGGATCAGGAAGTGAAAGTAAAGTCTGGTACACTGGACAACACATTTATTCAAGTGAGTAAAAGAGACTGCATTTAATGTGACTTTAACATTTGACTGTAATGGTAAGTAACATAAAAAGACACAACATGCTGCAGTAACTCAACGGGTCAGGCAGCATCTCTGGAGAACTTAAGGTTCATTCAGTCCTGACTCCAAATTTGGTCATCGGCTTTGGTTGGTAACACTGCAACCTCTGAATAATAAGGTTCCAGTTTCAAGATCTATTCCACAGATTTGAGCACAAAAATTAAGTTAACATTCCATTCCAAGACTGAAGGGGGAACTGCACTGCTGGAGGTGCAGTCTACCAGATGGGACATTAAACCAGGACCCTGCCTGTTCTTCCAAATGGATGCAGGAAACATCACGGCACTGTTTAAAGAAAGGCAGGGATTAATCTTCAGTCAACACCTATAAAGCACCTTATATTAACATTTATCCTTATAAAACACCTGATCATTATCACCTTCCTCTTGTGAGAGCTGCCTGCGTGCAAATCTGCTGGCATTATGCCAATGTCTACACTTCAAAAGTTACTCTAGGTTCAGATCTAGGTTTATGTTTATTATTATCACATGTGCCGAGGGTGGAAAGCTTTATTTTGCATGCTATCCAACCAAACCAGATAATACCATACATAAATGCAATCAAGCCAAACTCGTTCAATGGGTGGAGCAAAGGGGAAGGCACAGAGTGCACAATGTAGTTAACAATTAGAAATAGTGCTGGATTTACAGATAGAAAAGGGATTTAAAAAAACTAAAGTGGTTGTATTGTACGATAGTAGATCCCCCTCTGGGAAAAGCACAAAGTATCGCCACGCTCCAGTGCCATATTGGAATGCTCACTGGTTGTTCAGATGCTGCAAAACGTGTGAAAGGCTCAACATCAATGGAATTCTTTCTTTCTCATTCAATCATCCACACAAACAATGACGGGTTATTGAGATATCCCATGTCTGAATTTCATCTCGTCAGGTTGGGCAACGCACTTCCGAGCCGAGATTCCAGGCCAGAGGAAAAAAAGCTTCAGCTTGCCGCAACTCTTCCATGACTAATTGTAAGTGCTTCACCGGTTCCAAGCCACATCAATGAATCTCCTTCACTCTGAGCACCAAAATCACGAAGAAGTATTTTTAAATAGTTTAATTACGCTAATACTCGTTAACTAGAAGCCAGAGCTTTAACCCAGGTAAAAAAAATGAACGATAAGTGGTTAATACTGGATGGGAGGTCAATTAATTAATTTGCTAATGAGCAGCAGAATGTTATTCATCATCAGCAGAATTCATTCTCTCCAATAAAACTGTGTCATGAACAAGGGTGAATCCAAATTGACATGTATAACACAGGGCTTTGTGGTTGGGTGGGCCAGGTGTCTTTCATTGTGGAATCTAATTACTCGGAGTGCTTTCACTGCTAAGGTTTGTCTGTCCAGGGCACCAGCTGATTGAAAAACCAAGTAACAACATCTGTGGATGTTATAGGGCCAAGAGGCTGTGTAAAACAGGCATAGAACCTCAATGACGGATCGGAATCTTTAAGCATAAAGAAAGGAGCAACACCACTCACACCACAGCAATGATACCCTGGTGGTAATTACAGAGTACTGGTTGCTTGAACTGCCTAACTTTTAAGCCTAACGACAATCCAACTCACTCATAACAGCATACATTTTTATTTTCACTGTTCCTTCTACTGAAATATGCAAAGGAACAAACTCCCGGGATAATACAGGTCGTAACGCAACTGGAAGAGAAACTAGTTATAATAGTCTTCTAAATATACTGTATCACAGAGAAATCTCTTTAACTCATTGTTTACTAGCCAAACTAGATAGCAATTTCAGTTTTCTGACATCCTGTTAGTTCTAAGCTGAAATTCTCATCTGTTCAAGTCACGGTGATGATGACAACATCTGATTGTCATAAAGATTGATCTGGTTCCTTTATGAAGTTCAGGAAAGGAAATCTGCTGTCCTTACACAGACTGCTCTTTATGTGGCTCCATGGCTTTATGTTTGATTCTCAACTGCCCTCTAAAATACCCCGCAGAACACTCAGTTCAAGGGCAACTAGGGATGGACAAGGACTAGTCTTTCTGATGACATCCACATTCTATATATGAACTAAATTAAGTAATCACATACATTTCATAACACTAACTACTGGCTAGTGTGAGCAATGCCCATAACAGAGATAATAAAAAAAAATTTTGCTAATGTTGACTTATGCAGACTGTTAACATAGAACTGTACAGCACAGAAACAGGCCATTCGGCCCGCAATCTCTGTGCTGAACATGATGCCACGACCATCTCTAATCTCCCTACACGTATTCCATATCCCTCCATTCCCTGCATGGGTGTAGGTCTGGTTACTGCAAGAACTCCAATTCTCCTTCTGGAAGAACTGTTGGACAATTATAATTTACTCAAAGAAATTGACAAGACCAAGATTAATCCAAGGGACAGAATTTATATTGTGTTCTTTCAAGCATAAATGTATCTGCAGAATAACAAAAGATATGTTGTGCGGTGAACATGGGCAACACGGTTTTATTTACAGATAAACATCTTGCAAAACACTATCTCACATTACGACATATCAGTCAACATCAAAACTTTTTGGAGGCTGCATCTTAAAAACATCTCCATATAAAGATGAAAAGTACATGATTCAAATCCCTGACACACAAAGTTATGTGCACACATTTCAGTCATTCAGCTATGCATGCTTTGCATGTGTAGCTGGCTTCAGTTAATGTAAATCTGTGGAAGGAAAGATCAGGAAGACACCAGCTGGGTGATAGAACTTGTAGATAATTGGTAATTGGACTTGTAGATAATAGATTATTGGACTTGCACCCCAATAATTTTTTCCCTTTCATTTCAATGAAAATTTTGATTCATGAAATTAATAATGTTTCTATTTGCAAATCCAATTTGAAAAATCCACGCTTTGATGTAATGTTATTTGGTTCTACAAACATATATATCCGAGCAGTCCAGAAAAAATCCCGAGCAAACAAGCAAGCAACTGTTTGAAAGTAAACACTTTTATTGGGATTGCATCCTAGAATCCATTATTGAGAAAGCTGTGACAGGGCTCTTACAAAATAATAATATATATGAAAAGGAAATGATGTCTGAAAAATCTATTCATTTTTGTGGTTAAAAACTTACAAAACAATGAGGGTAGCAGTTCATGTTGCGCATATTTACTTTTAAAAGATGTGGAACATGGGATTATTTAATAACAAAATTAAATCACATGGGTAAGAAGGAACTGCAGATGCTAGTTTACATTGAATATTGACACAAAATGCTGGAGTAACTCAGCAGGCGAGGCAGCATCTCTGGAGAAAAGGAATATGTAATGTTTCGGGTGGAGATGGATTAGGATCATTCGAATTGTGAGGCTATCTCCAGTAGGGAATTTTGGTTTTTGGTGTTAGGGTCCCAGTTGTTCACAATCTAAATCGCTGATTTGGGTGTGGTGAACATGTATGTTAATACATAATGCTACATGTTTACTTTGATACATAGTTAGGTGTTGATGTGAGTTGGACCCAAAAAGTTTTCATGAGGATATAAATGTAGAAACAAAGGACAGCAGGTGCTAGTTAATACACTAAAGGACACAAAGTGGTTGTGTAACTCAGTAGGTCAAGCAGCATCTCTAGACAACGTGGATAGGTGACCTTTTGAGTCGAGACCCTTCTTCAGGCTGACCTGAAACATCACATATCCATGTTCTCCAGAAATGCTGCTTGACCTGCTGAGTTACACAGCCACTTTGTGTCCTTCATGGGTATATGGGTAGGCTAAGAGAATGGGTGAGGTCTTTGCTGAAATAACGTGGAAATATGTGAGGTCCTCACTTTGATAATGAAAAAATGGAAGGACGAGAACACAACTGCAAGTTGTTGTTATTCAGAAGGATCCATATGTTCTTCTACATGAATCATAGTTAACAAGCAGGTGTGAGGATAAGCAAATGGTAGGCTTGAAAGGTAGGCTCAAATGCAAGAGGATTTGAGTAGCTGTAAGGACATCCTACTACAATTACGCAGGGCCCTGCACATGTACCTGGATTATAGAGGGCAAGTCTGGTCATTCTAGTTAACAAAGGATATACCTGCTTTAGAGGGAGCACAACAAATTCTTACCAGAGTGATTCTAGTGGTCTAATGTCCTACGAGGAGAAGCTAAACAAACTGGGTCAATGCTTTTGGAGTGTAGAAGAATGAGAGATGATCTCATTGAAACCAACAAAATTGTGTTGAGATACAATGAGCTGCAGATGTTGGCTTACAAAAAAGACATAAAGTGCTAAAGGCTGAAGGAGGATCCCAACTCAAAACGCAACCAGTTCACGTTCTCCAGAGATACTGCCTGACTAACTGAGGCACTCCAGTTTTTCATGTCAAAACCCTTTTGAGGCTTGGCAAGATAAATACAAGGATGATACCCAACCCCCTGACCCTCCCCCACCTCCCTTAGCTGGGGTGACTAAAACAAGTAGTACAAAATTAGCCATTCGGGTCAGATATAAGACATTTATTCATCCAAATGTGGTGCATCTTTGGAATTCTCTACTTAAATGGGTTGTGAAAAGTTAGTCAATGAGTATAATCAAGGCATGATGGAGCTGGCGGCCTCCAACTGGAACCGACCTCGAGCCTCTGGAGGCAGAGCCTGTGGAATCACCATCGCGAAGCTGGCCGACTTCGGGGCTGTGGTGACGCTGCGGCTGCGGCCTGACTTCGGAGCCTCGGAGGCTTCGGCCGCGGGCCCAGGGGACGACAACATCGGGAGCTCGCACGTCCCAGGTCGGTGACCGATTCTCCGGGGCTCCCGCAACAACAGCTTCGTCCGCTGGAGGGTGGCAGCTTTGTCCGCCCCGGCCGCGTAGTTTGAATCGGCCCGTTCGCGGAGTTTGGATTCGGCCGCGGGACTTACCATCACCTGGCGGGGGGCCCAACATCGAAAGCCTGGATCGCCTCAACGCTGAGGGAGAACAAGCAAGGTAGAGACAAGACTTTAAGACTTTTTGCCTTCCATCACAGTGAGGAGGTGCCTGGAATCACTGTGATGGATGTTAAACTGTGTTCATTGTGTGTTCTGGTACTTTATTTACTGTTATGGCTGCAAGGTATGCAAGTTCGTTCAAACTAATAAAGTTTGAATGACAATAAAGGAACTCAACTCAACTCAACTCAATTTGTTTGTTTTTTGGATATTAATTGGAACCAAGATACAGGGTTAGTTCAGGAAGAGATAAAACATCAGTCATGGTCTTAGTGAAAGGCTGGGCAGGCAAGTGGGCCTGGGTGACCTGCCCCTGCTTCCATTTCTTATACTGTTACATGTGCTCAAATGTTAACATTTGTTAAGGTGTTGATCAAAAAGTTCTGTAGTTAACGATTCATTACTTATTGTAATATTAAGGGTCCCAGCATGAAGAATTTTACAATCATTTAGTATATTTGCAATAGAACATAGAATAGTATAGGAACAGGCCCTTTAGTCCACAATGTCTGTGCCGAATATGTTGCCAAAACGAAATCTTAAATGCCTGTACATAATCCACATCC
The DNA here is from genome assembly GCF_010909765.2 of Amblyraja radiata. Taxonomy (NCBI): domain Eukaryota; kingdom Metazoa; phylum Chordata; class Chondrichthyes; order Rajiformes; family Rajidae; genus Amblyraja; species Amblyraja radiata. The sequence goes on from NC_045988.1 coordinate 13,656,840, forward strand.
CTCCATTTCCTGTATATCCATGTGTCTATCCAAAAGCCTCGCATCTGCCTTCGCCACTACCCCCAGCTGCACAATCCAGGCACTCACCAGCCTTCTGTCAGGTAAAGTATGAATACATTGGAACAAAATCACTTCAATCCATAGGCAAACAAAATATTAAAAGCATAATTACATTATATATTTGATTTACCAGACTCTCAATGTATGAATTAAAACATCATGTGATTGCAACAAAATGCACATTCAAATGTATACAGAACATGCCAAAAGTAACTTGCACCAAGTGACAATCTGATAATGAACCATAATTTCCATTCAGCAGTGAGGGGTGGTCACTTGCCAAAAACCTTAAAGAGGCCAGGCCACAGAGATCAGGCAGCTTCTGCTGTATGTACTGCGTACCCAATGTGATTCGAAAGAAGCCACCTCGTCTTATGTAGGATAGACACAAAATGCTGGAGTAACTCAGTGGGTCAGGCAGCATCTTTGGAGGGTTCGTTCCTACTCATCTAATGTAGGAGATGTGTGGGATCTAGCAATTGTGAGGTAAGCAAGTATGCACAGCAGACAATCCGATGAGAACGTCCTCGCAGCGCACAAGATAAGAAATAAAACTCACTCAATTTTACAACTTTTCAATAACTTTATTTTTTTAAATGATTTTCCAGGCCAGGATTTTGCTGGACTTTTCCAGACAAGAGAGGTTAGAGCTCCTTACATTCTTAAAGCTCTTAGTTACACTTCATTCATTGTTGCTTAAACATTTTACAGTGAGTAATGACGCACACCATCGAACCATCTACTTCTGAACTGATTTAATCCACAACTCTTGCAACAACACACCAAACTTCATCTGTCGAGAATCCAGTAATCTCTTACTGCTAGAATGTCCTGACTAGCTGTGCACATATACACACCATCCTGGTCATTTTTACAGGGACATCTGTTTACGATTATACTGTCTTTATAATTGGAAAGTCCATGCTATTTTGTGATTGATGATAAGAGCTCATTTAACTTTATGCTAACCCAACTGTTGTAACATATGAATTATAATATATACATAATTCAGGGGTTCAGCCGCAGCAATTGATGTAATACTGCAGCCAATAATTTAATGAAAGTGCGTATGTTTGCGTGTTGCTCATATGTCCATTAGACTGTTATTTTTGGCACTTATCAGGACAATGGCAATTTTCCCAGATCAAAGTTCAGCATTTTTCATTCCTCATCCATTCTATTCCCTGTTGGTTCTTTAAATGCATTTCTGTACATTTTCCTGAGCAAAGCAACCTTTTTAAACATTGCTAGGATTCCATTTTGAAGAAACCAGAACCATCCAAAGGATCCATTTGGTGAAATTGTTGCTGACAGACCTATTTAATTCAAAAGACAGCCTTTCACAATAAGCCCATGCACAGAAAATGGTCAGCTTGGCAGAGTCTTAACGTAGCCAAGGTTCATTCACTTCAATTCTGCATATATGTCTGCCTTCCAATCCTGTTAATGACTTAATAATATAACCACTCATTTCACTTCAAGAAAAAATAATGTATTGAACAGTGGCTTTGACATAGCTAATTATGTCAAGTATGATAAAAGGACATTATTGATTTAAAAAATGACGGGCCCATGAACACACTGAAAGCTTAGAGTCAAGAGGTAGAAAGCCTTGGAGAGAAATTCTATGTTTAACATCTAGGGCAGTTGACAGTGGGATAGAAGATAGAATTTGAGGAACACAAAGATTTCAACGATGGAGGAGGCTAGGTACAGAGAGGGGACGGGGTTATATCCAAAACTGATCAACTTCTCTTGAGATCCCCTTGTGTATAAGAAATTCTCAGCAGAATTGGTCACACACTCATGGAACCAGGGGTGAAGGAGATCATTGAACTCATATGTTTCCCCAGCTCTTTCAACACACAAACCCGTCCACACACTCCCTGCACCTTTTCCCTATTTCCCTGCATTTTTTTCTTATTCTTTATAGCTCTTCACACATTGAAAATGAACAATATAAAATTACATTACTGATGCAAGTTGCATAGGATGTTATTGAATAAGAAATGGTTGGCAAAATGAGATAAAGAATGCATCAACAAGACCTACAGGACAGTCATTCTTAAGAAGGAATGCAAGCCTTGTTTGTTGATCTATTAAATTCAGCATGCTTTATTTACATCTGTGACCAATAATCATACATAATCTGCCAAGCAATTATAAACATTATCAACTAAAAGAAGAAGAATTGTTTGAGAGATTTGGAGTAAGTAAAACAAAATTTTCAAGGAATCCAGTTCAAATATATTTTGTTTATTGGCAAGAACTGATAGCAGCAGTTACTAAATCCTGATCTAAACGCTGTGTAAGCATTGTGAATCGACCAAATAAACAGCCTACAACTAAACACAAATAAAAATATTCCCTTTTCTATCCACAGTGCACAACCACAGGAATGTCCTGAATGTATTTAGACACTGCAAATCAGAGTGACCCTGTGGAGAATGGTTTGCTGTGATTCATGCGTGATTATATTTATCTGTATATTAAATGAATCAAAAATACCAGCTAAAACTGACTGATCTCCTGTTCACAACAGAGAATATTTCAAAATCAATATTACCAAAGATAGAGCAAGGTGGTTATGTAATAAATAACCTATTAAGAAAATGGTTAAAATGAATTATAATTGAAATGAGAATCAAGTCTCAAATATGCCTGCAAGCTGTAATACCAACCAACATTTTACACACATGCACAATATTCAGAATATATTTACTTTATTAAAATTCACTGTGTAAACACCAATAGGATTTCTCTTATAAATATGACATGTCAAAGTTGCATTTATATCAAGTGACAGACCAACTTCTGCCATGACCAATTCCAAGATCAAATCAAAAATTGAAGTCTTTCAACACTGCAAGAACCTTTGCAATATTAATATTTCATTTTCAGCTCGAGTCAATCGGAATAATCATATTTCGCTTGGGCAGCTTACAGCCCAGTGGTATGAATATTAATTTCTTTAACTTCAAGTAGCCCCGGCATTCCTCTCTCTCTATCCCTCCCCCACCTAAGTCGCACCAGCTTCTAGTTTTCACCCAACAAAGCTAACAATGGCCTGTTTCCTTTATCATTGTTACATTTTGGAATATCTTTCATTCATTGTTCTTTATCGCTCTACATCATCGTCTCTATCTCTCGTTTCCCTTATTCCTCTCAACCCGAAAAGTCACCCATTCCTTTTCTCCAGATATGCTGCCTATCCCGCTGTTACTCCAGTTTTTTGTGTTTATCTTTGGAATAATCTTATTGCCTGCTCCACCCATCACTCATTGGCACGTAGTCTTCAATTGTCAGTCTCTTAAAGAGATCAAGGATGACTGGCATAACAAATTGAATAATCTCACATTGGATGGTCAAAGCATAATGTTGGGGGAAAAACCTGGATGATGTTTGATTAGGGTGTCAGGAAAAGGCTCATGCAATGTTTGCAGTATTAGTAAGCATTCAAAGTCAATAGACAATAGACAATAGGTGCAGGAGCAGGCCATTTGGCCCTTCGAGCCAGCACCACCATTCAATGTGATCATGGCTGATCATCCCCAATCAGTACCCCGTTCCTGCCTTCTCCCCATATCCCCTGACTCTGCTATTTTTAAGAGTCCTTTCTAACTCTTTCTTGAAAGCATCCAGAGAACATGCTTCCACTGCCCACTGAGGCAAAGAATTCTACAGACTCACAACTCTCTGTGAGAAAAAGTGTTTCCTCGTCTCTGTTCTAAATGGCTTACTCCTTATTCTTAAACTGTGGCCCCTGGTTCTGGACTCTCCCAACATTGGGAACATGTTTCCTGCCTCTAGTGTGTCCAAGCCCTTAACAATCTTATATGTTTCAAAGAGATATCCTCTCATCCTTCCAAACTCCAGAGTGTACAAGCCCAGCTGCTCCATTCTCTCAGCATATGACAGTCCTGCCATCCCGGGAATTAACCTTGTAAACCTATGCTGCACTCCCTCAATAGCAAGAATGTCCTTCTTCAAATTAGGGGACCAATTTGCACACAATACTCCAGGTGTGGTCTCACTTGGGCTCTGTACAACTGCAGAAGGACCTCTTTGCTCCTATATTCGATTCCTCTTGTTATAAAGGCCAACATGCCATTCACTTTCTTCACTGCCTGCTATACCTGCATGCTTACTTCCATAGACCTGTATTTGTCTTACTTTCAGACATCTGCATTTATCTATTTTAACTTTTTTTGACAATTTTGCTAAATAATGCTGACTGCGTCTTCTGATAGGGAAATGATAATTACATTTTGGCACCTTAATCTGTATCGTAGGTCAATGATTTGTCTCTGCTGTTTATAAGTAATAAGACCTTCCATTTCCTTTCATTAGTTTTATATTATCAGGCTCTGTCTCATTGACAGAGAATAAAAATACCCCATTTGCATTATTACAATTACAAAAGGTTGCGGTTGGTTGCACCAAAAACTATTCAAGATATTTATTCACATATGGTACATAATTTGAACCATATTGTCAAGAATGTTTTAATCAATAGCACATATATAGGCATGCTCTCTTTTGCACAATAGAATATGTCTAATATTTGAGTAATACATTTTTTACATTTTTAAGAAATAACTAGCCAGTAATAACAATATGAAATGGAACTATTGATCAGATCTTGTAGATTATTTTTTAATAGGATAATAATTGTATGCTGATCTGATTTCCCTGAGAGGCAAACAGTGGCAGAATGATTTCTTTTCAGAATGAGGCAGCTGAGCCATTTTGGATACTCAATATGAGTCACTCAACATGCCCATACATTAATAGAAAACATTGGATTAATGGAATGGTTGGGGAATATACAATGGGATTCACAATCTGAAATGAACTCACATCAATTTTAACGGGGAAAAACTCTTCAGGGTCCTGACATGAAACGTTGCCTATCCATATCCTCCAGAGATGTTGCCTGACCCATTGAGTTACTCCTGGACTTTGTGTTTATTTTGAACACCAGCATCTGCAGTTCCCTGTGTCTACCTTTAAAAGCTGACTTACTGAAGGTATCATGTAGATAGACAAAAATGCTGGTGAGGCAGCATCAATGGAGCGAAGGAAATAGGCAACGTTTCGGGTCGAGACCCTTCTTCAGACTGAAGGTATCATGCGGTGCTTTTATGAATAAGATGCACATAAATCTGATGTAAACCAATAAATAATGCAGCTAAATTACTTAAAATGAAGTAAGAGGTGTTGCTTCATTGGATATTTGCCAGCACATAGGGCAGGTACAAAAGTCACTCTAAGAAATGCAGCAATCTCCATTTTATATTTCTGCACATTCCTCTTGTTGCAAATTGTATCTGTTTCCATTTTGCCTACAACAGAAATTATTTGTAACAAAGCCCCAAGAGGAAGGACTGCCAAGAGTCACAGCTGGAAAAAATATAGAGTACGCCTAAAAGAGTTGGCCATAATTTTGAGCAAATTCTTATCACGGTCATAAGTCTTTGCATAATAAAATTGTCATATTTCAATAGGAGATAGCTAAAATCCTGGTGGCCCTGCATCATCCTCATAAAAATTTAAATAAATGGAAGAATAGAAATATTTTGTTTGTTATTTTAATCCTTATTCGGCTGGTTTCACATTAAGAAACTGATTTCGATTTCAGATTACATTTCCCCATCAAAACTCACTAATTATTACAGTATTTAACAATGTGTAGAGAAATGAAAGGAAATAGATTAATTAATATTTACAGTAAAGGGATTGATTTATAAATCTAAGAAAGGTTATTCAAGATTACATTTGTGTGACTGTTAATAGAATTCCACCAGTGAAGTGCAATGAAGTAAATAATTCCCCTTTCATCTATGGAATTTAGTACTGAATTCAGTATCTATATAATTAAAAGTCTCATCTTGACCACTTCCCGTTTGCACTGTGCTTTGATTTTAGAAAAAACGCTACCACATATGGCTGTGATTTTTTGGCCATCTTACTCAGAGTCCTCCTCCGCTGCGCAGGCCCTGAGGATTTTTCTCATTGATGAAAAATAAAAGACTTATTAGTGTTTTAAAAAATCTTGAGATTCTCTCTCCTGTCAATCACCACCATGAAGGCCATGCTCCTTCCGATGGGAGGGGGAGGGACTATAAAACCCGGAAGTGTGGGCGTGGCTCAGTCTGTCTGCAAGATGGCGAGGGAGAGGTCAAGATTCAAGAGAGTTTATTGTCATGTGTCCCAGATAGGACAATGAAATTCTTGCTTTGCTTCAGCACAACAGAACATAGTAGGCATGAATACAGAACAGATCAGTGTGTCCATATACCATTATATAAATATATACACACATGAATAAATAAACAGATAAAGTGCAAATAAACAGATAATGGGCTATTAATGTTCAGAATTTTGTACGAGTTGAGTTTAATAGCCTGATGGCTGTGGGGAAGCAGCTATTCCTGAACCTGGACGTTACAGTCTTTAGGCTCCTGTACCTTCTACCTGAAGGTAGCGGGGAAATGAGTGTGTGGCCAGGATGGTGTGGGTCCTTGATGATGCTGCCAGCCTTTTAGTGGCAGCGACTGTGATAGATCCCCTCGATGGTAGGGAGGGCATTGATTACTACTTTTTGTAGTCTTTTCCGCTCCTGGGCACTCAAGTTGCCGAACCAAGCCACGATGCAATCAGTCAGCACACTTTCTACTGTGCACCTGTAGAAGTTAGAGAGAGTCCTCCTTGACATACCACTCTCCGTAATCTTCTCAGGAAGTAGAGGCGCTGATGTGCTTTCTTTGTAATTGCATCAGTGTTCTCGGACCAGGATAGATCTTCAGAGATGTGCACACCCAGGAATTTGAAGCTCTTGACCCTTTCCACCATCGACCCGTTGATATAAACAGGACTGTGGGTCCTCATCCTACCCCTTCCAAAGTCCACAATCAGTTCCTTGGTTTTGCTGGTGTTGAGGGCCAGGTTATTGTGCTGGCGCCATTTGGTCAGTCAGCCTCTGTCACGACTCTGAGCTGGAAAACTACAGAACACTGTGAGTATGCAATGTACTTGAATACATGATTTAATGAAAATAAAATGAGTTGTCTGGCCTGCCCTGTGCTTGAAACTGCAATGGCAATGGAAATGAAGTGAAAATGCAATCAGCTGTTTGGCTTGGGCCTGCCCTCTGCTTGAAAGTGCAATGTCAATGGAAATGAAGTAAAAATGCAATCAGCTGTTTGGCTTGAGCCTGCCCTGTGCTTGAAAGTGCAATGTCAATGGAAATGAAGTGAAAATGCAATCAGCTGTTTGGCTTGGCCTGCCCTGTGCTTGAAACTGCAATGCAATTGGAAATGAAATGAAATGAGTTGATTGGCCTGCCTGAAACCACTAATTTCGGCCCACAAGGCCCCTATTAGCCGAGAAACCAGCCTTTTGCCCAAAATACCTGTATTAGCCCAGGAAGAGCATTTAGGCCCAAAAGGCCCGTGCCAGGCCAGGAAAAGTCCAGAAAATGTGCCTTTCACTGAGATTTCAAAGATTTTTTTTTAAAGGGCCCCTTCGGCCGATCAGTAAGTATTCCCCCTGCAAGTATTAAACCTCACCCCTGTATTTTTCTCCCTCCCTTCATTTGCTCCCTGTGAGATCCAGGCCAGGATAGACTTTCCTCCTTCATTGCTGTGATCTGCAGAAAAAGATGAAAATGTTCTAAAATTGATTCTCCACCCTCTCCCCCTTCTCTCTCTCTCACAGAGTCTCTCACCTGTTTTGGGCAGAATTTCTGGCAGTTTCTGAGCTGCCAGCCCACCAGGCCTGAGTGTCTGAGCTGCCAGCCCACCAGGCCTGAGTGACTGAGCTGCCAGCCCACCAGGCCTGAGTGACTGAGCTGCCAGCCCACCAGGCCTGAGTGGCTGAGCTGCCAGCCCACCAGGCCTGAGTGACTGAGCTGCCAACCCACCAGGCCTGAGTGACTGAGCTGCCAGCCCACCAGGCCTGAGTGACTGAGCTGCCAGCCCACCAGGCCTGAGTGACTGAGCTGCCAGCCCACCAGGCCTGAGTGACTGATCTGCCAGCCCAAGAATCTATTCGCTCCACAATGTCCATACTAGCCCTTTGGAAACCATTCCGTTCGGCCCACAACACCCATACCATCGCTCCAGAAAGCCCCCCCCCCCCCCCCCCAGCAACAATGTTCCACTTCTCCACATTGGTGGAGAAGTGGAATATTGCGACGGGGGAACAGCCCTCCTGTGTGAACATGGGACCCAACGGGTCCCACTTAGTCTAGTGAATTAATAAAACCTTAGAATACCTTTTAACTCCCCGTATTCTCATGACTTACAGGCTAGTCTCCACACATTGATCATAATGAGGAACTCCACCATCAAAAACTGGCAAATTGATCCTTAAACCACATTCTCTGCTCACCAAATCAACAAGAATAACGAGCGTGGAAAATGGTAAATACGGTCTTCTGTGCAGACGGATTATACTCCATGTTGAGAGGCAGTAGGGAAAACTTTACCCCTTGGTATTGTTCCTGACCTGGATTCTATTCCTTAGTATTGGTCCTGATCTGGACTGTTTTATTCTGACAACGGTTGCCAGAAATGAGACCATCTATATAAAATTGATAGTTCACTCAATGTATATTCATGGCTCAGTGTTCCAGCCTGAGATGCAGAAACCCATGCTTGTTTTCCCAGTATTACAAAAAAAGGATCGAGACAAAAGATTAACTAACATCACCAACCAAGGATGTCCCCAGTCTGCTGAACTCAATGACATTAGTCTAAAATGGTTGTAGAAATAATACAGATAGAGCATAGAATGTCGAACAGTATATAGCAGGCCCTTCAGCCTACGATGTCTGTGCTGAACATGATGCCAAGACCAACTTTTATCTACCTGCACATAATCCATATCCTCGCATTGCCTGCATATCCATAGGCCTATCCAAAAGTCTCTTAAATGGTTCAGGATCTGGAACATCCTGGCTTGTGAGCATCAGTGCTTGATATTGCAATCACAGTGTCACATTTGAACCTTAAATTAAGTTTCCAACCTTATTTCCATTCTATCACCAAGATCACCTATTTCTGCCTTCTTAATACCACTACTCCATTCTACCAACGCTCATCTGCTACTGGGCCTTTCCCATGAACTCCCTGACTAGATTATTCCAATTCACATTTGGAATGCTTTCCATATTCTACTCTCCATAAACATGAGGTGATGCAAAGCAATGTAGCCTGTAGCTCAGACGATCAGTAAGCACTGGCACAGTGACGCAGCGGTAGTGTTGTTGCCTCACAGTGTCAGAGACCCAGGCTCATTTCCGACCATGGGTGCTACCTGTGTGGGTTTTGTACGTTCTCTCTGTGACCGCGTGGGTGTTGGCTGGATGCTCCAATTGCCACCCACATTCCAAAGACGTGCGGTTTCTAGATTAATTGACTTCTGTAAATTATCCTGAGTGCATAGGATGCGAAACTGGTCTAGCATGTAGAACTAGTGTTATAGGCGATCGATTGGTCCCGTTTTAGTGGGTCAAATGGCCTGTTTCCTATCTGTATCTCTAAGCTAAACACTGGCAGCTAAATGGTTGCAGAATGAAAGGGAGCTAGAGCAGGAGATTGTACTGAGAGGACTGAGGTTGTACCACATAGAGGAAATGAAGCTGATACTGTGCTGGGCATGGGGCCATGCAGAGTCTTAATGTTGTAATGGGTTCAAGGCTGTGAGGATGGACTGGACTAACTAAAAGTGATAGGGGCTGGCTAAAATGCTGACAGCTGTTAAAGGTGTGGTCCAACAATCTAATAAGTAATCTGGCTAGTTTTGCTCCTTTGAAAGTAAGACATTAATCTAAAGGGGAGTTGCCAAAAGCGATTTCACCAGACAAAGGAGTCAGTGATCAGAGCAACATCTAACAAATTGAAACAGATTATTGCAAAATTGGATAACTGATTCAATAAATAAATGTTTTTCATAGACTGTAACACATGCACAAACACATAAGGGTCAGTATTAGTCATCATTAATTACATACAGACTTACAGGAAGAAAATGTTCAATCAGGGATTTAATAAAAATAATAGGACAAAGGAAATGAGATTTCTTCTGGTCATTATTTGTGTAGAACACATACAAAAAATATGATGTTTACCATTTGATTCTAAAACAGAATGCTGGAAATCTTCCACTTTTTCTGCCATCACCGTTACACCAAGTCCCTCTCATCAACAGCCATAGGCTCAAACTGTATTTTTAATTAATGTAGCAAAGGGGAAATGTTGCACAAAAATATTGATATTTAGTTTAAGAAGGAACTGCAGATGCTGAGAGACACAAAAAGCTGGACACGGTGGGCCGAAGGGCCTGTTTCCACGCTGTAGCTCCAAACTATAAACTAAATATCAAAGATAGACACAAAAAGCTGGAGTAAATCAGCGGGACAGGCAGCAACTCTGGAGAGAAGGAATGGGTGGCGTTTCGGGTCGAGACCCTTCTTCAGTCTGAAGAATTAGACATAAGATAAATTACAATTTGGACAGGAAGTTCAGCTGTGCTTATTCAGATGGTGTGTTTGAAAAAGAGTAAAATTGCTAATATCATAAAAGAAGTGAGGTCCATTTCAAGAGGAATGGAAATATAAGAGTCATGGCTAATTTGGAAATACGTAATGCAGAACGTTGGCATGAAGTTGAAAACATTTTATTTCATAGCATTGCTTCATCTTGATGCATGTACACAGAAGAAATTAGTAAGACCTAATTGGGTCCTTTTGTGGCTAGCTTCCAGAAACCATCTGTTCAGATCTGCCTTTCTTAAAAGCAGCTGAACAGTTTATGAAAATCCTATGAGCACATCTCATTTCCCTCTGCCTTCACCAAAACTATTCTCAATTTTCAGACATGACTTGTCAAGGACCTATTACAAACATGCCTCCATATATACGTAACCCAAACATTTCTTGAAGTTCTGAGAATGATAATGTGGGGCGGAAGGTATGGAACAGCCCGAGTCACAAGACGCACAAGCAAAGTTCATCCATGCAACTGGAATTGGAGAGATGCCCAGAGATAAAGGAGCCTTCGTCTTTACATACAGAACAGGTCATTCCTTGGCAGGAATTGTGCAAGAGTTATGTACCGTGTAGGGGCAGGAAGAAAAGTCCTTGTACTGAAGGTCTTCTACCTACTGTTTCTAGATGGTAGCTACAGTAAATGATAGTCTGTAGAATATACATTATCTACTGTGTTACATCTAAACAAAGTGTAACATTTCCTCAATGGTAATAGCATCCAATAGTATAGAAAGTCTGCTAGACTGGCACCAGCAGAATACTGACCATTCTGGATTGACTATCAAGAATCAAGAGTCAAGAGTGTTTGATTGTCATATGTACCGACAATGGATCAATGGAATTCTTACTTGCAGCAGCATGACAGGCCTGTAACGTAATTCAAATGGACAATATATAATAAACAAAACAATAAAATAATATAATGACTCCAATGCTAGTGCAAAGTCCAAAGTCCTTAGTGCAACCCAAGACGGTCCATAAATCATCAGTTAGTGTTTTATTGGAGGTTTTTCATTTTGAAGCCATTGACTTTGTTGCATTTTATCTAGGCCATGCTGAAGAATGATATTGTGCTGGAGAGGGAGAGCATGGCCCTACTGGCACTATAAGGCATGCGAAGCAGGTCCTCCAGATGTATCTGAGCACTAGATGTTAATTTCCAGTTGGAAACAGGCAGAGCAAACACACCTCACAGTCTATCTTTAGTTGCTGGGTGAAGGGCGGCCAAACACACAGTCCACAAAAGAGTGCCGCAGGCTGTTCAGGAAACGAGATGCAACTTTTCAGAGCAGTTGCCTAAATCTTATCCTAAATAAATCTTCCAGCTTGCTACACTCCCCTATTCATATCGATTCCTTCTTTCCTAAAATGTTTTGACCTGCCCTCTAAAGGAATCATAGTGATTTTTGCTACGGTGCTGTGCAACACCAGTCAGGCAGATGGAAATGGTCCAAACCTCATGCCATTAAAAATGGGAAGACAGTGCAATTGTCCAGCTTGCTTGATAAATAATTTAAATTGTCCCCCAAATTTCTCAAACATCAATCGTATGAATCTTTCTATATCTTAAATATGGGGCAATATGGTGGTGCAGCAGTAGAGTTGCAACCTTACAGCACCAGAGACCCAGGTTCGATCCTGACCGTGGGTGCTGCCTGTACAAAGTTTGTACATTCTCCCCGTGAAACATGGGTTTTCTTTGGGAGCTCCGGTTTCCTCCCACACTCCAAAGACGTACGGGTTTGCAGGTTCATAGGTTTTGGTAAAAATTGTAAATTGTTCCTTATGTGTAGGATAGTGCTAGTGTACTGGGTCAGTGCAGACTTGGTGGGTCGAAGGGCCTGTTTCCGCACTGTATCTCTAAACTAAACTAAAAATGCCTTAAGTGATCTCTTGATTGCCAAGATGGTAAATGTGCAATGCCACGTCATACTGAGCAATGCAGAACAGTCATGAGCACAGTTGTCAACTCCAGGCTGAGTTAGTTGATCTCACTCTGGGATGAACATCAGTCCCAATGGGCTCGTGAGTGGATGGATTGCCTTGCTGCTTGCTCCTTCTCACTAACCTTAACTCTGACTCATATACCAATGAACATTGGGCGACCACACACAAACGCACGCATAGTTTCCAGTACAGCTGTTGGTAACTGGTGTACCATACTACAGATGTTAACAGCTGTCCCAATATCTGCTGCAACAACTGGGATTGGGAACAAACATTGGTACAGCTAACAACTATACCACAAGTTTAACTGATTATAAAAGGATTCCGAGGCAGTTAATATCTTCATGCATGAAGCAGCAAGGACTCTGGCAATATGTACCTCCTGCTCTTATTTATTCAATTGATCTTTATCTATTTGACTTTCTCTCCCCTTTCCACATGAAATATTGTGTTACTTGCCTTTTAAGTTTTCTTTCTGTATCCTTTCCATGATTTGTTGATCTTATGGATAACATTTCTGGAATGTTAACAAGCATATCCAAAACCTCAAAACAGACTCCATTAACATTTAAGGGTCACAAAATATAGAAATGTGTTTCCAATTGAATAAATGCAGCAGAACACAAATTATGTTCAGCCTAGCATTTCAGCATGAAATAGTTCGTTCACGGATGTTTTTTCCCCTGCTTCTGCAGAGACATTGCATTTACTTCACAATTTTTGTATTGTTTCAAAATGTCTTCTCTTTCCAGAATCCAAACCTTAGAAAAAGTGCAAAATATTCTGCAACTTTTCAGAAAGAATAATGCAACACTCCTGATTTTCATTGCAGGCGTTTACTTTTAAAGGGCATCACAGTGGCACAGCAGTTGTTGTTCCAGAGTGATCCTGGCTTCAGATGCAATCTGTACGGAGTCTGCATGTCCTCCCTGTGACTGAATTGGCTTTCCATGGGTGAGATGGTTTCATCTTGCACCTCAAAGATTTGTTGGTGAGTTTATTGTCTACTTCAAATTGTACAGGTGGGTGACAGGAGAATCGGGGCAGAGGTAATGGGCCTGTAAAAGAAAATTGGTTACGGGGGCATAAGGAAAGGAAGGGGATTGATGGGAATGCTCAGGGAGACAGCTCTGAGAGGCCGAATGATCTTGCCATGTCATAAGGAAATTTGTATTTCTTCAGCCTGCTTAATAGAAACTAAAGTAAATCTAAACTAAATGCATATGGGATGGAAATGTCATTGTTCGTTTTCAATGACATAGCATTTTGAGGTACAGTAAAAAAAATCTGTTAATCCAGCATATTCAGAACTTTGGAGGTATTGGGCAGTGAGATTTGGCATTGGTATTAGTCTAGTATTGTCACAGGTATTGCGATACAGTGAAAAACTATGTTTTGTGTGCTCTCCAGTCAAATCACACCATACATGAGTACAATCAAGCCATACACAAGTACATCGGATGGTGCAAAGAGAAAAATTGCCCAAATGCAAACCATCGTGCTACAGAATTACGCTATTATAGTTGTGGAGAAGGTGCAGATTATTTTTTAAACCTGCAAGAATGACAATGAGGTAGGTTGAGAGAATGGTCTATACCATTAGGCTATGCTACGTCCATTCACTACTCTGATAACAGCTGGGAAGAAGCTGTTCCTGAGTCTGGTGCCACGTACCTTCAAGGTTTAGTATCTTCTGGGAGAGGGGAGGAGAGGGCACTTTCCAGACTATTACATGTTATGCAAGTAATATTCCTATGCACTTTTACTTTATATTTATTCAGATGTGACGCAGTGCAGTAGTATGTTACATTTTCTGGTAAACCTGGAATTTTTCCATAATTTTCTGTTTTATCTCACAAACATTCTGTTTATTTGATCGTTACTGCCTGTGCAAGGTTAGTTTTCACAAATCCACAATATCCAAAAAGGACATGAAAGGCACCATATTAAATAAACTCTTTCTTCTATCTCTTCTTATTTAAGTGCTCCAACTTTTACCCATCAGAGGGAGTGTATCAGTGCAGGCATCAAAATATCTCTCATCGAGCGTTCCAAAATGCCCAAGTTTCATCGGATTAATTCATTATGTATGACCCCATAACAGGCCAGATTCCCTGAGTGCAGATACTTTTGACTTTTGAAGGACAGTCGAAAATGGTTGGTATTGAATCAGATGCTTAAATAAATCTTTCCTGTTTTCATTTCCTTTGACTTCAATCAAAATCAGAGCAATATGTCATTTTCGTAGAATAAGACAAAGTGGTCTCCAACCAATATAACTTTGATACATAGATAATCTTAGGAACTGGGTTTGCATTCCACAGGCTCACACAAATGAAAAATTCATAGAATTAATAATTAATCTTGTAGTGTTGCGAGAAGAGATAAAAAAAGATTCAACATGTTCTATGTGCGTATGGAGGTGCGTAGTGCAACTTCTAAAGGACTTTAGTATCAACACCCAACATCAAAGGACTATTGAAACTTTGTTCCACTCCTTTAGCCTCCCATCAGTGGAATTTTCAAGTGCTGAGATTTATCTTCTGTTTATGACATCTAGGTGAAATAACACAGAAATAACACTGAAGCAAAACTCACTTGGGTTTCATCTTCACATCCAAATAACATTTTTGAAAACTAGATTTGATGATTCAGCTAAATCTCAAAGCCAAACTGCACTTACATACATTACATTTCCCCAGTGGAGGCCACATTTCATATGTCCTGTTTTTATTACTTTTGTTTCCAAGTACGCTGTGTACCAAATCAAAATAACTATTTGTGGTGAAGTACATCAAGGATACTTTTGCTTTATTACTCCCTGACTCAGCCAATGTCATTAGCTGTGACTAACTAATGCTTAAAGGTATAGTCATGATAAAGGGTTTGCTGCTCTAGGATTCTGCAAGAAAGCAAACAAATTGATGAATTGTGAATCCTAAGTCCCATAGTCATAGTGTCTTGCAGTGTGGAAACAGGCCCTTCAGCCCAACTTACCCACACCGGCCAATCTATCCCATCTTGGTATTTTTAAATAGAGGAATGGGATATAAAAGCAAAGTGACGACACCAAAACTTCATAAATCACTGGTTAGACCTCAGTTGATCGAGGTGGACCATTCTGAGTATCGTAATTCCAAAAAGCATAAAGATGCATAAAAGCAAAAAGCATAAAAGTACAAAGGATGCTTACTAAAGAGATTCCAAGCATGAGGGGCTTCTGACATGATTCCATGTAAAAATCTCCAAATAACTTCAGAAGATTTCGAGATCTTGAAATGTTTTAACAGGTTAAAAAAAAATAACACGTGCAATATGTAATCTCTTTTACATCTTTTTCAGAACATCGCTATATCCTTTTTATCCAATGAAGTCAAAAGAGTGTAGGATGTGCCATCATGTAGGAAAAGCAATTACATACCAATAAGGTAATAATTAATAGTTTTAACATCAATGATGAGTGATCTAGAAGGAAGAAGAGGAGCATTTTTCCACTGTGAGTTGTTAGATATGGAACACTCCCTTGCAGATCAAAAAGTGAAAAGATAGATGTTTCAGAGCTGAAATAAAAATAGAAAATGCTGTTTTTAATTTTTCAACAGATGAAGCAGCATGAGGCAGAGTCACTATTTCAGATTGATGACCTTCCTCTGAACTGAGAAGCCTTCAAAATCAAACATGGTTTAATTTGCAAAGGAGGAGGGAGGATTGGTGAGAACCATGGGAGAGTCTGTGACAGGGTGAGGACCAAATGTCACACATGGTGGTGGTGTTGGCAGAGAATAGGTGCTGAAGGCTTTTTTTAAACATAGATAATCTATCTGGAAAAGACAAATGAAAACGGAGAAGGAGTAATAAGTAAAAAGAAAAACAAGAGTTTACTTCCTTCAAGTCAATGGAAGCTAATTCCATAAATGATTTTCTAAGCTATTTGATCAGGTAATTGAAGGCAGGGTGTTGTAGAGATACGAGTAAAACTGAGTCTGCAGAATTGCTCTTCCAAACAGCTGTTTCTGGCACAATGACTAGTTAACCTTTCATACTGTAAACTTCTATGATTTATGTATACCGTAATTCATGTTTTTGTGTGTTTAAGACTACATGCATGTGATGCTGCTGCAAGCAACATTTTCATTGTACCTGTACCTCATTGGGATATGACAATAAACTCAAGTTGACAGGACTATCTAACTGCAAGGTGCTTATTACACAATTACATTTATTGCACTGCTGTGAACGCTTGTGTTTTAATAGTTTCAACCAACCAAGCATTTCAGCTGTTTCACCAGTGCTGTAGCCCTCACATGTCTTCGTTGGAGCTAGAAATGTGAGTTAAGATTTGGATGACATGTATTATTATTATTATTATTATTATTATTATGGAGCACATATCTCACGTGGACTTCCAAATTGCTGGATGCAATGCTTTCTAGGATAATCAATTTCCCGCTCAAACCTTTTGAACGAGCCCTATCATACATCCATGCATTGCACTTAACATTCTTTTCCAAACACCATTGGCTGGAGGCCAAGCAGTCAGACATGTTAATTGGCACTTTGCTGAATGCTTGCTCACATAAGGCCCACTGAGAAAGCAAGTACAGAGCAGCCCATATTAGTCAGTTGGACCCTAGGTTGTCAACGTCAGCTCTGTGCTATAATGCAGCCAGAACTGCTGGCAGAACAGTTCCATTGTTCTATTCTTTAAATTTTTAAGATTCCAGGTTTATTCGGTAATTGATTGCGCCAAACAAAAAATCCCCCTAACAATTAGGACCAAATATCAACGATCTCCACCATCTTAGGAATGCGCAAGCATTCTTTGAATCCAGTGGTAGTTCTAATTCCCCTACTACCAAACCTTAGCAGAGAATAAGTGAAAAAGAATGGTTGACATTTTTAGTCGGAACCTTCTTTAGACTGAAAGTAGAGGTGACTGAAACTAGAGGCGAGAAAAGGCCAGAACAAATCAGTGTCAGCAACAGATGACCTCAGTTGGCTGGGAAGGTGTGATAACAAGAGGGATACAAGGATGCAATCGACCAGTGGCACTGGTAGGATGACTAAGGTGGTGGATGGCTCCTTCCTACCCATTCTGACCTATTCTACTCCAAACTCTTGTCATACCTATGGTAGTAGTTCAACCTCTTGATAAGCTTCACACTCCTCCAATAGTCTTTCCAAGAACTAAAGGTCATGGTCTAATGTTGATACCAGTTGACTCTCCTTCCTTCACCTGCACCCTCCTTTATAAGAGTTTTGCCCTTTTAGCTGCTTGTTAGGTGAAAGTATGATGGTTGTTAATTAAATTATATCCTGCCATTGAGATCAGAAGGACCTTTGTCTTATTTAACCATTATCATGCCCCACCAATGCTGCTTTCTCGTTAAAATCAAGCTTATTACTTTAATGGGAAAAATTAAGGAAATATATTATATATGGATGATTTCAGACCAAGGGTCTTCAACATGAAACATTAACTCAGTTTCTCTTTCTACCAATGCCACCGAGTGTTTACAGCATTTTCTGATTTATTGAATGTTTCTTAATCATTCTATTGACTAGAATGTGCTCACCTATATTTAGGCAAAGGTATTGATTTTCAAGTCTCCTGTTTGCAGGTGAGAAAATACAGTCCTGTTGGCAAAAATATGCTAAATTGAAGAAGAGAACTGGAGATTCTGAGTATGTAACAGAACCAAGTGATCTCATTCATATTTATGGCGTGATTTTAAACTTTCATTTATCAATGTCTGCTCTGTTACCTATATTTCATTCCTCTGATTTTCTGTGCCAATATAACTTGTCTCAATAAAGCTGTTAACTCCTTGCTGGGTTATCGTTCCTGGATATGCTACCATTTACAGGTTATCACCAACAATGTGTGAAGGATTCAGTGAAGGTTGGTTGGCTCCTTTACCATGGTCGTCGGTGGTTGAGGTGCTAACATGATCAATCACAACCCTGTCATCAGATCATGTCAACATGTGCGCATTCACAGCCAAGAAAGGTAGGGGTGTAAATTTTCAATAAAAACTGGATTCCACCAGACTACAAACAACATCAAGAAGAGTGAGCAATTTTCCTTTCCTAGTTTTGAGGGATTGGGAGTTCTCTACATTGTCTTAATTCAAGCGCATTGTGCCGAACAAGAGACAGCTAACAACCATCAAGCTCATATAATTCACCTTAGACTTGGAATAGTTCAAGTTCAAGTTCAAGTGAGTTTATTGTCATGTGTCCCTGTATAGGACAATGAAATTCTTGCTTTGCTTAAGCACACAGAAAATAGTAGGCATTTACTACAAAACAGATAAATGTGTCCATATACCATGATATAAATATATACACACATGAATAAATAAACTGATAAAGTGCAAATAGCAGAAAGTGGTTATTAATAATCAGAGTTTTGCCCGAGCCAGGTTTAATAGCCTGATGGCTGTGGGGAAGTAGCTATTCCTGAACCTGGTTGTTGCAGTCTTCAGGCTCCTGTACCTTCCACCTGAAGGTAGCAGGGAGATGAGTGTGTGGCCAGGATGGTGTGGGTCTTTGATGATACTACCAGCCTTTTTGAGGCAGCGACTGCGATAAATCCCCTCGATGGAAGGAAGGTCAGAGCCGATGATGGACTGGGCAGTGTTTACTACTTTTTGTAGTCTTTTCCTCTCCAGGGCGCTCAAATTGCCGAACCAAGCCACGATGCAACCGGTCAGCATGCTCTCTACTGTGCACCTGTAGAAGTTAGAGAGAGTCTTCCTTGACAAACCGACTCTCCGTAATCTTCTCAGGAAGTAGAGGCGCTGATGAGCTTTTTTGATAATTGCGTTAGTGTTCTCGGACCAGGAAAGATCTTCAGAGATGTGCACGCCCAGGAATTTGAAGTTCTTGACCCTTTCAACAATCGACCCGTTGATATAAATGGGGCTGTGGGTCCCCCTCCTACTCCTTCCAAAGTCCACAATCAGTTCCTTGGTTTTGCTGGCGTTGAAGGCCAGGTTATTGCGCTGGCACCATATGGACAGTTGCTCGATCTCCCTTCTATATTCTGACTCATCCCCATCAGTGATACGTCCCACAACAGTGGTGTCGTCAGCGAACTTGATGATGGAGTTCGCACTGTGGTTGGCTACGCAGTCATGGGTATAGAGTGAGTACAGCAGGGGGCTGAGCAAGCAGCCTTGAGGTGCTCCCGTGCTGATTGTTATCGAGGCTGACACAGTTCCACCAATACGAGCAGACTGTGGTCTGTGGATGAGGAAGTCGAGGATCCAGTTGCAGAGGGATGCGCAGAGACCCAGTTCTGCGAGTTTGGTAACCAGTTTGGAGGGGATGATTGTGTTGAATGCCGAGCTGTAATCGATGAATAACAGCCTGACATATGAGTTTTTGTTGTCCAAGTGGTCCAGTGCGGAGTGGAGGGCCAGCGAGATCGCATCCACCATTGATCTGTTGAACCAAATATATTTGGTTCAAACACAGATTAACTAAACCCAGGGAGCCATTGATAGCCATTTGTTATTCATAGAATATTACAGCAGAGAAGAAGGCCATTCTCCATTGAAATTATACTAGCTCTTTGCATAAACAACTCATCCTATCCCATTGACCTGCCACTCTCCATGGCCCTGTAATTTCTTGAATTCAGGTATTTATCCAGTTCCCTTTTGAATGCTACAATTGAATGTACCTCCATTCCTACCAGATGAAATGGATTGCAGACTCTGACCATTTACTGCATATAAATATGTATTTTATCATGTTAGCTTTAGTTCATTTGCCAATCACCCTCATTCAATATCCTCCATATTTTCACCCCTTCGTCAATGGGAATAATTTCTCTCCTCCTACTGCACACATAGCAATTATACCTTCAATGAGACAATGACAATAAATTGAATCCAATCCAATCCAATCCAAACATCCCTCACAGATCCTCGAGCAATTTCTTCCCATACAAGAACAACCTTTGTTGTGACAAAATAAACCACTGGTGCAAAATTTCACACATTCACTTCCTAACTCTATGTCCTCTCATCCATGGAATATGGAATATGGAATAATTGGATCAGGGTCACTTGTCAATCTGAGAGACTTGGTCTGGGTGGATTAGGTAACTGATTTCCTAATTACTTAAAAATAAGGGAACCTTTGTGAAGAAAATATCCTTTGCTACTATTAATTTAACAGGGAGAAAAGAACAAGGTTATATATCATTTAGGCATCATTCTGTTCTGTTTAGTGTCACATGCACAATTACAGTGAGGTACATACAATATATAGCAGAAACAAGGAAGTTTTCTCAGATAACATTGTAGTTATACATTTTAATAAATGTAATAATGATCCAATATACATGACATTCTATCCAATTTAAAACTTTGCTACAGTTCAGTATGTAATTATTTTTTCAAACAAAATTAATATAACAATCCAAAATGAATCAAATTTCTGTTCATTTTTTATCCAAATGAAATAATACCATTAGTTTGTCCTTGGTTGTCCTTGTGTAATTTGTGTAAATGTAAATGCATCATTGACTTCAATGTCTTTATGGCCCTCACTAATTCTCCATCTTGTCACCAACCTTTGCATCTACTCTTATTTTCTGACTCTGGCCTATTCTACATTGCCACTCTGTGAGTATATTCAACAATTATACTGCTGTGTGCTAGAACCATCTATCCAAAGACTTCCTCGTGACCAAATCTCTTACCTTCAAAACCCCCATTAAAACTTCTCACCTTGATCACACATTCCCTAACTTCATCAACTATTGCTTTCCAAAAAAAGCCCCCTTTATCCGTCTCCTAGATGAAGAACCTTCCGGACAATGCCCCTGAGAGTGCAGTTCAAATCCAGATTCAATGTTAAACTAACAACCAAAGTGCATGCTGCTTGTCGATTTGTGTTGAAGTCCAAAGTTTGCGGATCCAAATATTTATGCAATGTCCCCAGAGCACACAATGAGATAATGTGTGTAAATATCAGAAATACATATGTTTGAATCTTTAGAAATAAAATTAACAATAGATAAAACCAACAGCAGTGTAGAGTTTGAACTTTGCCCTATATATCTCCAATATGAAGCAAAGCAACATAACAACTAATAGAAAGTCAACTCATTGAACATTTCTTCCAATGATGGTTTGTTTAAAATTGATACAGAAGGAAATTATGTTATGTATCAAATACAGATTCATCCCTTCTTGGCACTCTGGTCTTAATGCAGAACATACTTGTTTTATTTCAATCAACTTTACGCGAAAACTTCAAAAATCAAATCAAAAATAAAAAGAGCTATTCCCTTGTTGTGGTTCACTTGTTCTCAAGTCCCTCGGTCTCAGAGGACGCGGCGAGGACAGCACGCAGGGTCAGCGCAGATCGCTAGGGCTGCAGAGCGCCTCAAGTGGCTCACACCCAATTGCGACCGGCTCACGCTCCGGGTCAATGGCTCAATCTCCATCCAGATGCCTGAAGACAGCAGGGATACGGAGGCCACACCATCAGACACTCAGTAATAAACGGTTCCCCACAGAACAGGCAAACAATATTAAATCTTTCTCTTCAACGTTCAATTACTTTTCTTTCTTTTTAATAAACTCCACCCATCCGCTTCATTAACCCAGTGTGCCGCTTTAAAAAAAAAAGTTTGGGTCTGGAAACTGTTAATGTTACAGTCCACATCTGTTTCCAATATGGGTCGAGTTACATCTTTTGGAAACAATGCTGCTTTTTACTTAGTGAATTGCATTAAAAAAAGTTTTCAAACCGAACTGAAAAATACATAAAGGACACGAAAGTACACAACGGCATCACCTTATTTAATTACAAATAGCATATTGTCCACGGACAGCAGAAAATAAAATCTCTGCTAATGTTAAATTAAAATATGAAAACCTTTAAAGTAAGCTGTAGAAGGCAGACACATAAAGGAAAGCGTGTATTTCGTGAAGTAACTGAAAGTCGCTGAAGATTTTAAAATTATTGCACTTCCCCAACTCTTTATCAGTCTCGCCCACACTGGTACATAAAATATTCGATTTCAGAAACCAGACATTAAAAAAGCGATCCAAAACTATGGTGCGAGGTTTACAAATGCATCTTCTCATTTCTATTAGCGAGACTAAACGAATTTAAAAAAACACGATAATCCGAGCTACTTACCGACCATCAGAACCAAAGTAAGAGAGGGCAAAATCATGTTGGCTTTATAAATTCGGCATTTAATCCATAAATTGATGAGGAAATTTCGTGCTGATATTCTCCGCCTCCTTGTTTTTTGGGACTGGAATGCTGGGACAGACCTGAGCACATTGAAACATCAAGAGAGGGGGATGCCACTGCGGGATATTTCCATCTTCACAACGCTCGACTCTCCAAGATGTCCCTTTCCCAACCCATTCCGTTCATTGCAGCTGCCCAGATGAGCAGTGGAGTGTGCTGGAACCGTCTTTCCAGGGATTTGATATGACAGGTCCGTTTAGTTGAAGGTTGATTGATTGGTTTCAACGGGTGAACGGAGAACTGTGACTGCCCGAACTGACATTGCACACACTTTCCTGTCTGAAAATTGCAGAGAGCAAGTCTAACCTAAAGTCTGCTAAAAGTATAACACATTTCTGTGTGAGCACAGAATGACTTGCTGCTGACTTGTGACTGGCTCTGTTCCTTCTTGCAAGTTTTATTTCAATATTAAAAGCATGTTGATTTCAACATGAAATAAATGAAAAGCTACAATCTTTAGTTTAAATCTAAACTAGATGCCATCAGTTCCCTCACCCAACAGTTATTAAACTATTGTTTTTGCTGCCTGCTGAAGTGCTGAGAAGTGTAACTGAATATTTTCCTGCAGATATGTCATTGCAATATGATACTTGTTTTCACCAGCCATTTCCAACGTGGTGTTTAACTATTTCAATTAAAAAGGAATGATTCAAAAAATATCGTAGTATGCACAAATGTCAACATTTGAGGTCACAGATAATGGCTTTGAACTTTCCAAATTCTATTCTAGCTTCCAATGTTGATACCTGATTTCTCCATTTAGTGGAGATACAAGAAACATAGAAACATAGAAAATAGGTGCAGGAGTAGGCCATTTGGCCCTTCGAACCTGCACCGCCATTCAATATGATCATGGCTGATCACCCAACTCAGTATCCTGTACCTGCCTTCTCTCCATACCCCCTGATCCCTTTAGCCACAAGGGCCACGTCTAACTCCCTCTTAAATATAGCCAATGAACTGGCCTCAACTACATTCTGTGGCAGAGAATTCCAGAGATTCACCACTCTGTGTAAAAAAAGTTTTTCTCATCTCAGTCCTAAAATATTTCCCCTTTGTCCTTAAAGAGATGGCAGTTGCTAAAATCTTGAGCAAAACACATAGTGTTGGAGTAACTCAACAGTCAGGCAATGTCTGAAGAAGTATCCCGAACCAAAACGTTGCCTGTCCATTCGCTCCAGTCCGAAGAATGGTCCTGACCGGAAACGTCACGTATCCATTCCCTCCACAGATGCTGCCTGACACAAAAACAATGCTGATGAATGAAAACATTCCCTTAATGTACATTTTCTTCCTCAAAATTCCTTGGCAATTTTTTTTTAACTTTGTTGTTCTACCAGAGGAAGGGCAGTATTTGTTTACTTTGTTCTACAGAGACTGTAAGATTAGACGAACAACTCCTTTAAAGCGTTGGTACATGTATAGTGGGCTGAATAGCTTTTAGTGTGTTGTTGTATTCTACTATCCATCAACAATCGCTGTCTTGCCATCAGGCCAAACATTGCTCCAACCTCACAGATACAAAATGGATTCAGTAGAGCTAATAGGACTTGATGTTTCAATCCCTGTAGTAAATCGGCACTCTTGATATTGGCAGTGGGATTGGAGTGGGGAAAGGTAGGGTTGGTACGTCATCGGGGTCATCAGGTAGGCACCCTCCTTCTTTGATGTTCCATTGATTGAATTGAATTGATTTTATTAGGGACAGTGCATATAAATAAACATTTGCATGTAATATGCAAGATTGTAGCCAGTAGCTAATTTCCATCTTTAATCCCACACAAGGTAAACACATCCCAAACAAGGTAAAAACAAAAGACAAAAACAAAAACAAAACAAACAATATGAGCCCACAACATCTCCAGAGACCGAGCTATGCTCAGTATCTAACTTAATCTGCAAATGTCTTGACATCAACAGTAGGTCCAAAACTGTGTGTGAGAGGGGAGGGGGTTGGTGTAGTGAATGGTGCTTCGGAGGAAAACATACTGTCACAGCCACTGGCACACTTCACATTAGTGTGAACATGGACATAAATAGAGGTTGAAGACATTTCTGTAGCATCACACTTCAGTTCAAAATGACTGCATAATAAGCAACCATTGGCAGTGGCAAACTGTTTGAAGTTGTCAGGGTGGAATAAGAACAACAGCTCAGGGTTGGCTGTGTAGGAAAGAATTGCAGATGCTGGTTTAAACTGAAGACAGATATGAAAAACTGGAGTAACTCAGACGGTCAGACAGCATCTCTGGAGAAACGGAATAGATGGCGTTTCAGGTCGAGATCCTTCTTCAGACTGTCTCTGAAGGGTCTTGACCCGAAATGTCACCTATCCCTTTTCTCCAGAGATGCTGTCTGATCCGCTGTGTTTCTCCAGCTTTTTGTATCCAGCCTCAGAGAAGGCTGTCATCTACTGGTTGTTCAGAGTTTAATCTACTTCATAACTCACCTCCCAGGTGCAAGAGTCCAATAGGCAGCAACTATAGACAGTGGGTTCAAGTATTGGCCTGGGCTTAAGCCAAATTGGCCCATTGAGTTTTTTTTTGTTTCTGTGAATGCATGCAATGAACCAGAATAATTTTTTTGGATATGTTGGCATCAAATTTTGATCGGAATAGCAATGCCAAGCAAAAATAAAACTTTTGGCATTAAAATCTGTTTTGATGTTTTTAACTTATGATATTTTTCCAACCTGGGTTTTGTTTTGCAGTAGCTGCTAATAGTGAATGGAAACATAAAATGAACTAACTAAAAAAAGGATGAATTCAGATAAGAGTATTGAACTTGCTTTTTCACTGACTTTAATGGCATTATGCAGAATTAAAACACAAAACATAAATGTATAGGAAAGAACTGCAGATGCTGGTTTACACCGAAGACAGACATAAAATGTTGGAATAATTCAGCAGGTCAGGCAGCATCACTGGAGAAAAGGAATAGGTGACATTTCGGGTCGAGACCCTTCTTCAGACATAAACATATATCTAATTGATTTGGGAGAATGGATGAGAGTTTTGCATTTGTCACTCTCACAGCAGGGTGACTTGGCCACAGAACCAAGTCCAAATCAGGAAAAACTGACAATAATGGTCACATCCTACATAATAATTAGGAAACATAAGCAGAGAAATACTTCTGCGGGATAATGTTCAATGTGGAATCCATTGCAGAATAGTACCAAATGATGACTTGATTGTTTTATGGCTGTAGCTGCATTGCCTGTGGCCTTCAAGGAACAACTATGTCAATTTTCTGGCTGATGTTTTGTGACACCATTTAGTTCTAATGGATTAGTGAACTTCTCCATAAGTGTGAAGAACCAAAGATGACAGAAAATTAAAAAAAAACAGTTACCAAGATTCTGCCTATTACAAACTAATTGCTACAATCCATCATTAAGGACAAATTGTCTGAGCTTTTAAGAGAGTTAAAACAAGTCAAATTAGAATTTGTGAGAATTACATTTTCTAATAATTAGAAACAAACTTAATAATTTAAAATCTGAGCATGATATATTCTTACTATGCAAGGAAAATGGAGGTGGGGCTTGTGGATGGCATTGGAATACAATTTTACCAATCAGCAGAACAATTATATAACAGCTTCAATTACATAAGACATTGCTGAGAAAAAAAGCAAACAACTGGTGGAACTCAATGGGTGAGGCAGTGTCTTTGGAGGGAACTGGACTGATGGTGTTTCAAGTCAGGACCAAAAGAATTGGTGAGACTGCATCCCCAGCGCAGTGTACTGTAATATCTCCTTACTTAAGGAAGATTGGAAATAGGTTGGTTAACTAGACAAATACCTAGAACACACAGCTTGCCTTATCATGAAAGTTAGACCGCCTGTATCCACTGGAGATTAGAAAAGTAAGAGTGGATTTGAGTGAAACATATCAGAAGGTTGAGGGGCCTTGATAGGGTGGATGTGAAGAGATTACCTTTTTGTGGAAGGATTATTAAAAATAAGGGGTCACACATTTAAGGCAGAGGTAAAACATTTATTTATCTCTCTTTCGTGACAAATAAATGTCCTTTTGTCCTTTCGCACACTCTTTCCAAAAGAACAATGGAAACAGTTCCTATATATATTTAAGGAAGAGTTGGACAAATACGATAAGCAAGACAGAAAGTTTACTGTGGTTAGATGGAGACATGGCATTGAAATTGCAACTTAATTGAACGGCATGATCATATTGAAAGCAAGAGATGCTTCAGGGACCAATTGGCATATGTATATTTGAGGGGTTATGTGATCTATTCCGGTTCCTAATGTTAATGGCTGGACTCTTAACAGCACTGATGCAGAGAGGGATCTCCAAGTTCATAGCTCCTTGAAATAGTCAACACAAGCAGATAGAGTGATAATGAAAGTATAAGTTATGCTTGCCTTCATCAGGTGGGGCATTGAGTAAAAGAGTCAGGAAATCATGTTACTGTAACGGGTATAGCTTGGACCCAATAGCAGCACAGAATCAGGCAGGTATAGTTGGTAATGACTTTATTATGATACTGTAACACAGAGTAGTAACCCAGGAATGGGTACAGGATTGAGCGAGGGTTCCGAAGAGGGGCAGGCAGGTTCGAATCCGTGTAGGCAGTCGGGAAATCGCTGGAGAGTCTAGCATGAAGGCCGAGACAATCTGGCACTGTGTGAACGGTGAGGAGAGTTGGGCTGATGAGAGGGGAGTGGCAGGCAGGCAGGTGAGGAGAAGGAGGGACCGGTGGAAAAGTACTGGGAGGTGAAGTGGATGAGAATGAGGAGAGGGCAGACTGTGACAGAACCCCCCCCTCAAGGGACGGCTCCTGACGTCCCAAAACAAAAACAAAAAAAACAATAAAGAAAATAAACCCAATCCCACGCAGAGTTGGGTGGGAGGAGGGGGACCGGAGGAGGGCTAATATTCGTCCGAGGCATCCATGTCCGCATCCTCCTCCATAGCATCAGAGGAAAGCTCCGTCTCGTCGTCACTGGGCGCCTCAGACGGAAGAGGGGACAGAGTCTCAGGGGCGGCGACCCCTCTAGGAGTGGCGGACTTGGACGGCTGGTCGGGATGACGCCGGTGAAACTCCCTGATGAGGGAGGCGTCCAGGATGTGTCGAGCAGGAACCCAGGACCTCTCCTCTGGACCGTAACCCTGCCAATCGACCAGGTATTGGAAACCCCTCCCGCGACGGCGGGAGCACAGGAGGCGGTGCACCGTAAAGGCGGGGCCTCCGTCGATGAGGTGGAGGAGGAGGGACTGTGGGGACCAGGGAGCTCTCCCGGACTGGCTTTACTCTGGACACGTGGAACGTAGGATGGACCCGCATGGAACGAGGCAACTTGAGCCTCACAGCCGCTGGGTTGATGACCTTCTGGATCTCAAAGGGACCGATGAACTTGGGTGCCAACTTCTTGGACTCCACCCTCAAGGGAAGGTCCCTGGTCGACAGCCACACCTTCTGGCCCACGAGGTAGGTGGGGGCCTTGGTGCGGTGATGGTTGGCAGCCGTGGCGTAACGGTCCACGGAGCGGAGAAGAGCCGCCCTGGCTTGGGTCCACGTCCTGCGTCAGCGACGAATGAAGGCCTGGACGGACAGGAAACCTCTTTCTCCAGCACCGGGAACAGTGGAGGCTGGAACCCGCAGGCACACTGGAAAGGGGAGAGCCCAGTGGCCGAGCTTGTCAGGGTGTTGTGGGCGTACTCCACCCACAACAACTGCTGGGACCAGGAGGAGGGATGCTTGGACACCATACACCGCAGCGCCGTCTCCATCTCCTGATTCTTCTTTTCAGTTTGGCCGTTGGACTAGGGATGAAATCCAGACGTCAGACTGACGGTGGCCCCCACAAGCGTGCAGAACTCCCTCCAGAACACAGAGGCAAACTGGGGTCCCCGGTCGGAGACCACATCGACGGGGAGACCATGGAGCCTGAAGACGTGGAGTAACATGAGCCCGGCAGTTTCCTTGGCTGACGGAAGCTTGGGCAGGGGCATGAAGTGAGCCATCTTGCTAAATCTATCGACCACGGTCAGGATGGTGGTGTGACCACTGGATGGGGGCTGGCCGGTAACGAAGTCCAGGGAGATGTGGGACTATGGTCGATGGGGTACAGGCAGTGGAAGCAGATGACCCGCAGGAGCTTGGTGTGAGACCTTGTGCTGGTTGCAAACGGGACAGGCGTTGACAAACTCCCGAGTATCCTCATCCAGCGATGCCCACCAGAACCCCCGTAGCACCATCTCCTTGGTCCGCTGAATGCCGGGATGACAGGTGAGTCGAGAGCTGTGGGCCCCCTGAAGGACGTCGGACCGCAGGGCAGAAACCACAAACAGGCGATCAGGAGGGCATGCGCTGGGTTCCGGCTGGTTCTCCAAGGCCGCCTTGACCTTCTCCTCCACTTCCCAGGTGAGGGAGGCAACCCTGTGCGAGGACGGGAGGATGATCTTGGGGCCAGAGGCAGGCTCCTCCTTCGCCAAGAACTGTCGAGAGAGGGCATCGGGCTTCACGTTGCAGGACCCAGGTCGGTAGGAGAGGGAGAAGTTGAAGCGGGTGAGGAAGAGAGACCAGCGGGCCTGACGAGAGTGGAGCCTCTTGGCTGACTGGAGGTATTCAAGGTTCTTGTGGTCAGTCCAAACCAAGAAAGGCTGCTCGGTTCCCTCCAGCCAGTGACGCCATTCCTCCAACGGCAACTTAACCGCCAACAGTTCTCGGTTGCCAATGTCATAATTCCTCTCAGCAGGGGTCAGGCGTCGGGAGAAGAAGGCGCATGGATGGAGTTTCTGGTCCCCGGCAGCCTGCTGGGACAGAACAGCTCCCACCCCCACGTCGGAGGCGTCCACCTCCACCACGAACTGTCTCTCTGAGTCCGGAACTTGGAGGATGGGGGCCGATGTAAACCGTGTCTTGAGTGTCTGAAAAGCTTCGTCGGCCGCGGCAGCCCACCGGAACGGAACCTTGGAGGAGGTGAGTGCCGTGAGGGGTGCGGCCACAGTACTGTAGCCACGGATGAACCGTCGGTAAAAATTGGCGAACCCCAGGAACCTTTGGAGCTGCTTGCGGGAGTCAGGAACAGGCCAGGTGGTGACAGCAGAGACCTTGGCGGGGTCCATCTTGATGTTCCCTTGGCCAACGATGTATCCTAGGAAGGAGACTGACGGGGAGTGAAACTCGCACTTCTCAGCTTTAACGAAGAGCGAGTTCTCCAGGAGCCGATGTAGAACTGCCTGGACGTGGTGTACACGTTCCTCCTTGGTCCGTGAAAAGATGAGGATGTCATCAAGATAGACGAACACGCACTTGTTCAACATGTCTCTGAGAACGTCATTGACTAAAGACTGGAAGACGGCCGGGGCGTTGGTGAGGCCAAAGGGCATCACCAGATATTCATAATGTCCCGTGGGAGTGTTGAAGGCGGTCTTCCACTCATCTCCCTCTTTGATGCGGACCAAGTGGTAGGCGTTGCGTAGATCCAACTTCAAAAAGATGGTGGCCCCCTCCAGGAGCTCGAAAGCAGAGGAGATGAGTGGGAGAGGGTAGCGATTCTTCACCGTGATGCCGTTGAGCCCCCGGTAATCTATGCAGGGACGCAGAGATTTGTCCTTCTCCACGAAGAAGAACCCAGCCCCAGCAGGAGACGAGGAGGGACGGATGAGACCAGCAGCCAAGGAGTCGTTTATGCATTTCTCCATGGCGCCGCTCTCAGGGGCGGACAGGGAGTAAAGGCGACCCCTAGGAGGAGCGGAACCAGGCAGGAGGTCTATGGCACAGTCATAGGGCCGATGAGGAGGAAGGGAGGTGGCCCTAGACTTGCTAAAAACCTCCCCAAAGTCATGGTACTCAGCTGGGACCCCCGTCAGATCTGGAGCAGAACTGGAGCAGGTGGCCGGTTGAAGAGCTGAGGCTTGCTTCAGGCACACTTGGTGGCAGGAAGGGCTCCAACCCAAGATGACCCCCATCCTCCAGTCGATGTTGGGGTTGTGTCGCCGAAGCCAGGGGTAACCCAGGATGAGGGGAAGACGGGGAGACTGCAGGATGTGGAACTGGATGGTCTCATGGTGATTACCAGACAGGAGCATGCGCACTGGGACCGTCTGGTGAGAAACAGTCCCCAGGAGATGGCCGTCGAGGGCGTTGGCGGGAACAGGTTCAGGCAGGGGAACACAACTGATGCCTAGCTGGCGGGCTAGTTCCTTGTCAAAACCAGAGTCTATGAAGGTGGCGAGGGTGTGAGAACCATCAGACAACAGCAGACGGGCATGACACAGAGGGCGTCGGGCAGAAGTTCAGAAGTTCGACTCTTCAGTAATTCCTCCTCTACTGGTGAGTCTGGCCTTTCACTGGACACTTGGAGATGTAATGACCCGCCAGGCCCCGTTGTCTCTCCCGGATGCGTCGGTCCAGACGGGTCGTTAGCTCGATAAGCCCATCCAGAGAAGAAGGAAGGTCGTGGGACACCAACTCATCCTTGATATAGTCATTCAAGCCCAGCAAGAAAGCGTCACACTGGGCCGGGGCATTCCTATCACTCTGACGGGCCCTGGTGTGAAAGTCGATGGCGAAGTCAGCGACGTTCTGGTTCCCCTGGCTCAACCCCAGCAGACCTCCTGCAGCGTCCGGACCCATCGAAACCTCACCGAACACCTTGCGAAGCTACGCGGCGAAGGCCTGGAAAGAGGAGCAAGCCGGCGTGCGTCGCTCCCATTCAGCCGTTCCCCACAGCCGAGCTCTGCCAGTCAGGTGATTAATGGTAAACGCCACTCTCGCCGCTTCCTGGGCGAAGGTGTAGGGCGAAGAGAATGGAACAGTTCGTGATGAATGGGTTGCAGCCCTCCGGGTCTCCAGCGTAGCGCTCCGAGGTTCCCACCCGGGGCTCAGGTGATGGTCCTGGCGGACCGGGAGCTGGTGCTGTCGGAGCCGGAAGCGAAGCATGGGGTGTAGCCTGGGCGAGGGTGGTCGTCAGCTGTTGGACCTGGGTGGCTAGTGCAACCAATGCTTGCTCTTGGTTTGACACAGCCTGTCGAACCTCAGAGTTGGAGGCAGTGAGCATAGCTTCGTGCTGCAGGAGCGTGTGCTCAATCCTCTCAAAGCGGTTTGACGGAGACGTTGTGTGCGCTGAGTCCATTGTTGGCCAGATTGTACTGTAACGGGTATAGCTTGGACCCAATAGCAGCACAGAATCAGGCAGGTATAGTTGGTAATGACTTTATTACGATACTGTAACACAGAGTAGTAACACAGGAATGGGTACACCGTACTCACACAGAGGCTCAGGATTGAGCGAGGGTTCCGAAGAGGGGCAGGCAGGTTCGAATCCGTGTAGGCAGTCGGGAAATCGCTGGAAGAGTCTTGCATGAAGGCTGAGACAATCTGGCACTGTGTGAACGGTGAGGAGAGTCTATATACCGGGTTAATTGGTGATCAGAGGCAACTGAGTGCAACAGGTGAGGAGAGTTGGGCTGATGAGAGGGGAGTGGCAGGCAGGCAGGCGAGGAGAAGGAGGGACCGGTGGAAAAGTACTGGGAGGTGAAGTGGATGAGAATGAGGAGAGGGCAGACTGTGACAGTTACAGCTTTATAAAACTTTGGTTAGGCCAAATTTGAAGTATTATTTGCAGTCCCGGTTGCCCCATTACATGAAGGAAATAGAGGCTTTAGAGAGGGTGCTGAACACTTTTACCAGGATATCTATGAGAGGTTAGCCAAACTTGTATTATTTTCTCTGGGGCATCAGAGGCTGAGGGAAGTTTATACGATTGTGAGACACATTGATAGGGTCAGAATCTTTTTCCCAGAGTGGAAATATCAAATACTAGAGGCCATAGTTTTATGGTGAGAGGCGAAAAGATTAAAGGAGATATCCACAGCAAATTCTTTAAACATATCTGCCTGGGTGCTGGTGAAAAAAGCTACATTAGTAGCATTAAAGAGACTTTTCGACACATGATTATGCAGGGTATGGAGGATATGGGTCATGTGTGGGCAGAGGAGATTAGTTTAATTTGGTATCATGATCGGCAAGAAACATTGTAGCCCAAAGCGCCTATTTCTGTGCTGTACTGTTCAATGTTCTTTAGTTTAGTTTACAGATACAGCACAGACACAGGCTCTTAAGTCAACACTGACCATCGATCACCTGTTCACACTAGTTCTCTGTTATCCCACTTTCTTGACTACTCCCTAGACATTAGGGGCAATTTTAAAGAGGCCAATTCACCTACAAATCTGGACGTCTTTGGGATATGGTTGGAAATCGGAGCCACGTGGAAACCCACGCAATCACAAGGAATACGTGCAAACTCCACAAATTTTCTATTCCACATTTCTGAAGATACTCAGATATTAGATATATTCATGGTTGAGAAAATGAGCCATGACAGACCAACAAGAATATATCCACCCATAAGGAAATTATACAAAGGTTCAAAGGTTGATTTATTGTCACATACACCTAGGTGTAGTGAAATTCTTTTTCCCAATGCAGCACATAAAAAAGAATACAAACATAACAATAATAAATAGCTTCAACATAAAAACATCCCCCCACAATGGTTCCCATTATGGGGGAAGGCACAAAGTCCAGTCCCATCCCCAATGTTCACCCATAGTCGGGCCTATTGAGGCCTCCACAGTTGCCTTCACAGAGGCCCGATGTTCCATGCCGTTCTCGCCGGGTGATGGTGTTCCGTCGTCGGGAGAGTCCTCTCAGCGGCTTGGGAACCGTGGAACGGCCGCCTCCCTACTCGAGACCGTGGCTTCCGGAGCCGACAAGGCCGCGCCGAATGGAGCTCAACTGGCGATCTCGTCGAGAGATCCCAGGCTCCCGATGTAAGTTCAGCGCCGCCGCCCGCAGCTCCGCGATGTTTTTAACGCCGGTCCCAGCTCACCGGAGTTCCAGCGCGGCGACCCAGGCAAGGCACCGCCCGCCCCGCAATGGTGCTCCAGCGCTGCACCGCCGTCCTCACACCCGCAGCTCCGCCGATGCCGAGGCTCCGGGCGGTCCCCTCGCTCCTCGGACCCGCAGCTCCGCAGCCGCCGCCGATGCCGCCAATGCCCCGGGCGGGAAACGCCGCTCCAGGCCCGCTGGTAGGCCGCGAGGACGGGTCGAAAGTGCAGCCAGGAGAAAAGCTACATCTCCGACCAGGTAGGGACCCTGAAAATTAGTTTCCCCCTTCCCACACATAAAAAAGCTAGAACTCCTCAAAAACAAAACACTAAACTAACTAAAAATAAGAAAAAATATGAAAAAACAGACAGCTGCAGGCTAGGCAGCCATACCCCCTACAGGTCGGCGCCTAATATGCATGATTTAAAAATGAAGTTATCTTCACCCCTTGTTGAGATTTATGAACTTGGACTCTGGAAGATGGACACTGGGAGGCAGATGATAAAAAGACCATAAACTTATTTAATAGTGGAGAAAAAAACAAAATGCTGGAGGAACTCAATGGGTTAAGGCAGCATTTGTGGAAGGAAATGGGAAGACAACATTTTGGGTCAAAACAATTCTTCAGATGTGAGAACAAGGCCAAAGAACAGTAGAGCTGCAGGAATCACAGTGATGCTGAAGTAAGAGAGGGTCTCACTGAACTCCCATCAGAGAATGAATGAGAAAGAATAAGGAGAATCTGCAGATAAATTGTAAGATGATATCCTGTTCCAGTGTTTAGAAGGAAATCAGCATGATGGCTAGGTAACTCGCACACACGCTCATTTGTGAAACTAGTACGAGTAAATTGAATTTTAATCCTGTACGGACAGATTGAAAGACTGCAGAAACAAAGGCAGTTCTTGAATTTAGGCAGGCAATGTTCAAAAAAGATAGATGAACCAAAGATGCTGCTATATCAGGAACAAATTCAGGTTAGTTTACTCTGGTTCACTTAATTTTTGGAGCAGAGTGCCACCTAGTGTTGGAAATGCCGATATAATTGAACCATTCAAAAGAAAAAAAGATTAGTGCTTGATACAGTAATCAGAGCAAACTGTTGGTTTAAAGGCGGTAAAAATATTTGTGAAAAAATGTCTAGAGCATTGAATTATCAGAATAGAATTAATCATGTTAATTAGCAAAACTATCAGCAAAGATCTAAAAATTGCACTCAGATACAACAGAGTACATGTGTAGGAAGGAACTGCAGATGCTGGTTTACACCGAAGATACACACAAAAAAGTTGGAGTAACTCAGCTGGTCAGGCCGCATCTCTGAAGAAAAGGAATAGGTGACATTTCAGGTTAAAGAAGGGTCTCAACCCAAAAGTCACCGATTCCTTTTCTCCAGAGATGCTGCCTGACCCGCTGAGTTACACCAGCTTTTTGTGTCTATCAACAGAGTGCATCCCAGGCTGTCGTTAAAGTCTTTCTTATGAACATCAGGTGCTTAGCAATTAAGGTGCAAGAGCTGAAGCAAATACTGGTCAAGCAATAGAAAATGGAAATTAAAAAACTTTGCAGATGCTGGAAATTACAGATGCCTTCACTTTGTTGAATATTTCTCACTATCTATACCCCTAAGCGATAGCAGGGTGATGATAGGGCAAGAGCTGTATCTCCATTATTTGCATGGCGTCAAGGACCAGCTGAGAAATTGGAGGTGATTAAAGAACAGACAGGAGATTGCAGAGGGAACAGTCCCTTCAGAATGTTAAAAGGTGGAGAGTATCAAGAATTAATATGCATATGTTATTGCTGAGTGATAGCACTCTCTGCTGAGTGATAGCACTCTCAGTTCTCAAACTGAAGTTATACATTCTGAGATTAAATGTAGGAACTTAGCACTTCATTTCGGCTGTCAATTTTTGGATTATTGAGAGGCTGGCAAAAATACTCTGGTAATTTTAAACTGCGTCACTCTCAGTCTGTTTGAATGGGCAGGATGTGTTTGGGGATAATGTTAAGTGGGGATCCAGAAACATCTGCTAATGTCTCGGTGACATTTATCCTTCAACCAAAAGATATTAC
This sequence comes from Amblyraja radiata, assembly GCF_010909765.2. Taxonomy (NCBI): domain Eukaryota; kingdom Metazoa; phylum Chordata; class Chondrichthyes; order Rajiformes; family Rajidae; genus Amblyraja; species Amblyraja radiata. The sequence goes on from NC_045988.1 coordinate 13,692,636, forward strand.
CTGGCAAAGCCTTTCATTTTCTGTCAGCATACAGCTTTTTAACACAAATTGATGGCCACATTTCAATAGACAATAAACAAATAGGCCCTTCGATCCAGCACCGCCATTCAATGTGATCATGGCTGATCATCTCCAATCAGTACCCCGTTCCTGCCTTCTCCCCATATCCCCTGACTCCGCTATCTTTAAGAGGCCTATCTAGCTCTCTCTTGAAAGTATCCAGAGAACCGACCTCCACTGCCCTCTGAGGCAGAGAATTCCACAGACTCACAACTCTCTGTGAGAAAAAGTGTTTCCTCCTCTCCGTTCTAAATGGCTTACCCCTCATTCTTAAACAGTGGCCCCTGGCTCTTGCAGTCCAGAACCAGGGTTTCCTTGCAGTACAATAGAAATTACATTTCAAAAATGTAGGATTATTCGTGAAGTACTTTGCAATGTGAAAACCATTTCTCGATGAAACAAAACGTTTATTGGTAAAGAAGGCTATTTTTTTCCTTATTAATGCATAAAGATTTGAATGGCAAGGGAATATAAAAATGAACTAGTGTTGGAACAACTTAATAGAAGGTGCAATAAAACGATGGTAACCTATTGTCATTGCTCAGATTCAGGAAGTTGTTGAGTGTTGTTATACATCTCCCGTGGGTAAGGAAATTAAGGCCGGAGTTTCATGGATGACTAAAAAGATATGGTTTTAAATAGAGCAGAAAAAAATAACATGAACCAGGCTGATTACAGAAAGCAGAGAGAATGTCAAAATGAAATAAGAGAGCGTGGAAAAGGACTGGCAGCAAAAATAAAAGAAAATGTAAATATATTCTACAGACACTTGAACAGACAAAAAAGGTTCAAAGAAGAGGTGCAGCCAATCAAAGACTAAAATGTAAACTTACACTTGGAGACAAAGGGAACACATGAGATAGCAAATAAAGACATTAACTGAGAATCTTTATATACCAAAAATCAGCCCAGGCTCCATTTTATAAATCAGTGCCATAGAGGGAAGTTGCAGAGTTTACAGCTATAATCTCACAAACATCAATGGTTCAAGGGTGGTGCCAGAGGACTGGAGAATTGTAACACCCCTATACTCCTATGCAGTAAAGAGTGCAAGGATAAAGCCAGTAACTACAAACTACTTCTTTTATCTTTGGCGATGGGAAATATTCCAACAGCAAAAATCAGCGATAAAGTTAGCAATCATTTGGATTAATTAAAGAAAGTCTATATGAAGTTGTTAAAGGCAATGGACAACATACAAAAATACAACAGACCGAGCAGCATCTGCAGCGGGAAAATGGACAGTCAACGATTTGGGTTATAACCCTTCACCTAGACTGAAAAAGTAGAGGCGGGATGTCCAGTTTAAAGAGGTGATGGGGAGGGGGTGGGGCATGATATGGCAAGATAATAGGTGGATCCGGTTGGGGAGGGGTGAATTGGTAGATGTGGTCAGGAAGAGGAAAGGGTAGAAATAGAAATAGCAACTGGGAAATGATAGATGGAATCTAGTTGGAAAAGAAGGTGAAGTATGGAACCAAGTAAGGAAGATAGGGTGGGCAGATGGGAACAGCGGGGACAGGGCACCCATTGAGATGGCTAATGAGGGGCATAACATTGACATGGTATGTATTGTCCTCTAAAAGCATTTAAATGATGTTGCATAAGAGTTTTGTCACTAGGAAGGAAGTATATGAATAAAGGGTTGTGGCAGCATGGATTTATCATTATCTAATTAAGAGGAAACAGATAGCAGTTGCAAATCGGTATTATTCAAAGAGGAAAATGGACAATAAAGTTACCTGCCACTGATATTAGAACTACTACTGCTGTAGGTAATTTGTACTTGGGTTTACAAGTCACAACTTCCATATATGGAGATAAAACAAAATTGAATGGTTAGTGAAAAACAAAGAGGATAATGTTAGATTCCAAGGGGATATTGATAGGCTGGGGGTATGGGCAGATAAAGGAATATGAACTTAGTTTAAAAAAAATGACACAAAGTGCTGGAGTAACTCAGCGGGTCAGAAATCATCTCTAGAGAACAAGGATAGGTGAATTTTCAGATTGGAACCCTTCTTCACACGTAGTGAAGTTGTAATATTTTATTTGGATGAATAGAAAGAGACAATATACACCAGAAGTACAAGAATAGATAGTGTTGTGATTAGTTATACATGTTACACTTTTGGGAAAACGGAAAGGCTTAGAAATGGTGCAAAAGGGAGTCACCAAAATCATTTTATGGATAGACTGGAGAATCAGAGGTTATTGACTTTTGAACAGAAGAGGTGGTGGGGGAACATGCCATTGAGTCATAGAGGACAGAACCAGGCCATTCAGCCCACTATATCTGTGCCGACCATCAGGTATATTTACTTGCTCTGCTCTGTAGCATTCTATGCCTTGGTAATTCAATGGATTTTCCAGATTCTTCTTAAATGTTATGAAAGTACCTGTCTGGTCTTAAACGCATTGTGCTTAAAATTATGAATGGAGTAGATAGTAAATAGACAGAAAAATAGATAATTCACAATGAAGGTGATTGGTAATGGAACCAAAAATGACACTCTATCCAGGAAACTATATCGTACAATACTATATCATACAATAAATGAGTCTGAAATGCTCTCATTGGGCACCTGAGGCAAATTCAATTATAGCATTCAAAAGTGATTGGAATAAGTCTCCAGGCTCTACATAGAGAAAACTACTTTCTATTAACTTTGTTCTGTTCTGTTCTGTTCTGTTACTTCCTCAAGCAGCAACATTCAATTTGTTGCTGAAGTGGGGTCTGTCAGCCCTATGGTATTGTGATTGCAAATAAAAGAGTAAGAGCTACTCGCTAAACCACTTTACCAAGGACAACCAGCTCCCATTGAAGAGCAGTGTTTGGTATAATGTAGCCAAAGTCTGAGGACATGGCATACATAGGGTCTTAAATGTACATTGATACTCATTTATACCACGCCTATTCATGTTTGAAGTGTTAGGAAAAACAGGATTGATTCTCTGAGCTCCATAGAACTAGTATTTTTGCAGTTGTTTTATGACTGAATCCTCTCTCTGCACCTCAATATAGATATATCTCTTTCTGGTCTGGTGGCCATCTGGATATTACTGCATTATGTGGTCTTGAGGTAGGTCACACCAATGTTAATATGACCTTTTGAATTCATTCAATTGCCATTAATGGGATGTGGCAATCTCAAAAATTGCATGTGATCTTGGCAGAAACACACTTGTGCTGGTTTACACAAAAGGACACAAAGTGCTGGAGTAACAGCAGGTCAGGCAGCGTCTCTGGAGACCATGAATAGGTAACGCTTCGGGTCAACCCTCTGAATCATCAAAAGGGACAATTCTTATAGGGAACAACTCACTGGGCATGATGACCTCACCCAAAGGCAATTGCTTTGTGGAAGCTTCAAATAATATTCATTCCAAACATTCATGTCTTGTGCCAAGCACCATTCGAAATTGGGTTACAAATTACAGGGATGATTATAATGCTTCACAAGCTATTTTTAAATGATTAGTCTGGAAATAATTTCTGGACTTTCTAGTAAGATTTATTACTGACTGTGTGTACAATCAAACTCAGCAGATTTATTGTGCTCCAATATGCAAGAATACTTTGCATCCAAGTCAAGAGTATTACTTAGCAAAATGCTCTCATTGCTTTAGCTCATGCTGATGAAATTGTGTCTGGAACTGTTATACTTTGCAAGACCTTATGAGGCCCCTTGAACATCTAATCAGCAAATCTAGTATAACTATGCAATTGCCAAACCTTTCTGAATGTTAATCAGATTTGAAATCTGAATACACAAGAATTATGCCATTCAAGCTAAATCAGTGTATTTTGCTGCAGGCCATCTAGGACATTTTCATATTGCTCTTCAACTAATCAAGGGTTATTAGTACAGGGACCATAACAATCCAAATCTTTGCACTCATCAGTAGTCTAAGTGAATAGGACTTACTGATAGCTGGCGGGCTTTGGTATATCCCATAACATCCTTGCAATCTGCTGATCAACATCACTTTCCTCACACATTTTATCCTATCTTATGTATATCTTGCTTGTTGTGACACAAGTAATACATAATAGTGACACATCCGCCCTGTGGATTCACAGTGGTCAGTGCATAGTGGCAGTTGATGGAAAGTTTTATTTTCAGGCCAGTTGGCAGTGGAGACCAATATGTGATCTTTATATATACACATGGTAACTTAAGATTTTAATTACTTTTCCAAGACCTAATTTATGAAATTATTATACCTTAAATCCGCCTGAGAGATCACAAAGGACTCAGTGAATTAACATTAGAACATATTAATGGTGAAAGTCAGGCTTGATATTTTTGCGGGCTTCAGCAAGGATGCAATTACCGTATCTAATTGTCTCTAGATTATTCCGTGTACTTAAAATCAATTTAATCCATTCATTTTTATTAGTCGGTAAGTGACTGCAGCCAGATTTCAACAATTCCAGGAGAAATATAGATCTCATAAAAAATTGGGTTCCGTCATCTGTCATAGATTCTTTGAGTCAGACAGAATGAAAACTGGCCCTTCAGTTCATCAGTCCATGTTGACTATCCGACACCCATTTATACTAATCCTAATCTCACATTTACATCAGGCTCCATTCTACACACTGGGGGTACATTTCAGTGGCTAATTAACCTACTGAATTTCATGTCTTTGGAATGTGGAAGGAAACTGGAACAGCTGGGGGAAATCCATGCGGTCACAGCGAGAATGTACAAATTCCTCACAAAGTGCACTAGCTATCAGGATTGAATGCATCACCAGACCGGTAAGGCTGAAACTCTACAATTGTGTGGCAGCAAAAACTCGCCAATGAGACAACTTATATCAGCACCCCACAAATATGCCTTGGAACATTCATTAAATAAAACAATTTGGTTCAATAGATTGCTATAATAATGGGACTATGAACCTGTATCAGCTACTTGGGGGATCATCTTTGACAGAATGAATGGCCTGGGAAAGCTGCTGGCCCCATTTTGTAATTGTTTGTCAATTATAAACTTCCCGTAAATACCAGATGGAAGCATTAGTAATTTCTCTTAAGAAAGGAAAATTGCATTAGAGAAATACAAATGGATAATGAACAAGTTCATGTCAAACTATTTGAGACATGACGCAGTGGAGAAACTGCTGGTGCCTCAGCAGTTAAAATCATCTTTGTTATCAGAAAATAATGGAAACAAAGAAAGTATCAGGCTGTTTAGAAACATAAGATTGAAGTGGAATTGGCTGCTAGCAAGACCAAAATCTTGATTATTTCTTCCAGCAACCAAGTCATCACATGAATCAAGACTTCCTGGGTTACCTAGGTGATAATTTAGACTGACAACATTGAGGCCTATGAAGAAAACCAAGGATCATAAGGTCATTATTGCGGTCACGATTTTCAAGCCTATCTCATTTATATGAAGAGTTGCTCTTCATGATATAGTTGGCTAGTTCTTCTAGCACAGGTGTCCATTAACTGTTGTCATGTTTGAGACTTTGCTCCATCCTTGTCACGGCTCTTGAACAATTCTTTTGCAGAATATGTTGATATTAATTCGGAGATCAGTTATAAAGTCAATTCGTTGTCAAGTAGGAATTAGTTTGTTTCCAATCATTTAACATCTCTGAACATTTCCAATTCAATTTGTCATGGTGGCAGCTGTTTGGGAGAGGGATATTCTACTGTGGCTGTTTTATATGATTTATATCAAGGGAATTACTGAAATTCTCTATTCATGACAGTGGTATAATTAAAGCTGTCGCTAACATTGTTTTCAGTTATGAATACTCCAGATGGTAAGGATTTGACTATTGAGCTATCCAGCGCAATTCTAAAATTGTGCCACAGTAGTTCAAATCTGTTATTGCTGGGCAATAATTTTGCTTTTTATTGGTATGCAAATCAAATTCCTCGCATGTTGCAAAACATACTTAGCTAATAAAGTATGATTATGATTATTATTATTTTTTAAATGAATCAATCTTTGATGCCTGTTCATTGACTTCCATGCAGAAAAGGAATTAGAGATTTTAATTATTTATCCTGAATCTGATTATTTTTTGATAAAATTCACTTGTCCGAATGAGCAATGTAAAATGTTTATGAGCTAGCTGTTTAACCAAACATTAATGTATTGGGAGTCAATTAGCACGTCACAATTGTTTGGGACATGAAAATAGGTTAGTACGGTAAATATATTTGTGTGATAAACATGGTACAACCTTATCAGTCCTGTACTTCATATCACCTTGAGTGGGAAGAAAAATTCCTGTAATAATAGGCATTGCATAGATGCTGCGACAAGTATCAATGATTGCTGTTATTGTTACTGTTAGCAGCAAAGTAAACTAATTTAAACTTCCCTTAAAATGATTTCTATTTTATAAATTAACATGACCAAATAAGGCAATGTAATCACACATTCCTAAATCAAATAGTGGAGCATTTGATTTTGCTTAAGTCGTGGATTTACTATCAATCTCCGACATCCTGATTAATTATAGTAATGAGTGAACAAAATATTCCAAAATGAGTGGTTCTAATTTGGTAAATTGTGATGGTGGGTTTCTGTATTTAGGAATCCAGACGGCAGTTTTTTTAATACAGCCACTTTTATAGGGGAAAGTCTCTAGCTTCATCTGTATAATTTGATTAGAGCTAGCACAGTACAAGGACTAAAACCGGCTGTTCATCTGATTTAAAAGTTACCACTGGACTTCAAAAATAATGTTGAACAAAGAATTTGTTCTTTGCTCTTCCAGGGAGATGCTAACTGCATTTTGTCGTCTCTGTACTGTACAATGACAATGACAATTAAAGTTGAATCTGAATCTGAATCTGAATGTCAATGAATAACTGATTTCTGAAGTTTCATTATTGCATGAATAAGTGATAAAATATTGCATCAGGACATTTAGTTTAGTTTAGGGATGCATTGCGGAAAAAGACACTTAAGCCCACCGGGTCTGCACCGACCCGTGATCCCCGCATACTAACACTATCCTACACACATTTGGGACAATTTACAATTTTACCAAGTCTTCTTCTTCTTGCGCATGAAACATAAATAATCCAAAGGAATAGTTAGATCTCAAGCCGGGTGTTGAGCAGCCAGGTTGGTGTCTCTGCGTCAATGTCTGCCAGGCCCTGAGCTCCATTTGGTGGGTGGTAGAGCGGGCACTCAGAGATGTCATGGTTGGCTGTCTGTTGTTCTGCTCCACATTCACAGGCTGGGCTCTGGCGGAGCCCCCATCTCCACATGCTGGCATTGAAACGCCCAACTCCAGTACAAAGTCTGTTGAGCTTCACCCATGCTCCTCTGAGGGGGTCAGACCCTGGACAGCTTTTAACTGGTGAAGAGATGTAGCTGTGTAATTGAGATGAGGTTTCCTTCCACTCCTGTGACCACTTGATGGCTATCCATTGTGCTTTTGTCTCAATTGGCTGGATGGATGCTAGGAGTTGTTTTCCATGTGGAGCAAAGGGGTGACGGGACTTCAGTCGGGGTGGCCTCTGCTCTCTGCTGATAGCCTGATGGAGGAGGTAATCTGGGTCCATGGCATGATGAGAAAGTGCCAGAGTTGCTGCTTGCCTTCGGATCCCTGCAGGTGGAATGCCTGCAAGTATAGGGAGCTGCTCGACTGGAGTAGGTTGAAGGCACCCAGTGATGGTTCGTAAGGTGCTGTTCAGGCTCGTGTCTACCAGACTAGCATGTCTGCTTCTGCTCCATACGGGTGTGCAGAATTCAGCTGGAGCATACACAAGAGCTAAGGCAGAGATGCGAAGAGTTGATGGACTGGCTCTCCAACTTGTTCCTGCCAGGCGTCGGATGAGGCCGCTATGTGCCATGACCTTGTCGCGGAGACCAGCCAAATGTAAGCGACCTGTCCAGCTTTACGCCGAGGTAAGTAGGTATTTGTTGGAAGCGCCTATTGTTAATGAAGGCAGCTAGCTCGTCAATTACCAAGTCAATTAGCCTACAAACCTGCACGCCTTTCGAGTGTGGGAGGAATCTGGAGATCCTGGAGAAAACCAAGGCAGGTCACGGGGAGAATGTAGAAACTCCGTACACACAGCATCCATAGTCAGGATCAAACCCGGGTCTCTGGCATTGTAAGCCACCAACTCTATCGGTGTGCCACCGTGCAGCCCAATTTCAATTAGTTGTGGAATTATTCCCTTTTGATATTTCTTACAAATCACAGAGGTAGCATACTTGAAATGCACCACCTGTGTTCTCTCCGAGTTTTTCTTGTGTTCTTAGTGTAAGAATACCGAGTAATAGCTCCATATTTCCAGTTACTTTCTCTTGGTTTATAAATAGCACTTCCATCCTTGAGATTGTCTTGAGGATCAAAGTTCTATTCCTCTACATTGTATGTAGGAAGAAACTGCAGATGCTGGTTTAAACCAAAGATAGACACTAAAAGATGGAGTAACTTAGCAGGTTAGGCAGCATCTCTGCAGAAAAGGAATAGGTGACGAAAGGGTCAGCAGAAGGGTCTCGCCAGAGATGCTGCCTGACCCGCTGAGTTACTCCAGCTTTTTGTGTCTATCCTCTACTTTGTGTCATTGGAGACTTCATTTTATCAACCATGTGCCACATGATTATTGACTTGTGAATTCAATTGATCGTTATAGGAGTTTGCAATACAAAACCATTAAGAATTTTATGTAAAACTAAACGGGACAAGAGTTGCAATGATGTTGGTGGTTTTGAGCAAATTGCTTACAGTCTGCACAATGGACCACTGTTTCAGTTAAAAATTCTGGTTTTTGTCAAGTTGTCATTTGTAATTTATAACCAGAGATACATAATTTGATGCAAAAACAAAATTTGATCTGGAGTGAGATTACTTGTGTTATCTAGTCTTTACTAGTCATATACAGATTAGAATTGTCATGGAATCATCGACAACGTATGACATAAAGAAGGCCATCATTGTGCCTGTGGTATCCACTTAAATCCCAATTTTGGCACATGATTCTTCACCTAGTAAATCATGATTAATCAATACACATGTAAGTACTGCAAAATGAAGCCTTTCCATACCTGAATTCAGTGACTTCATAAACAGTATCCCTTGTTTGCTTCCTGATTGTCCATGTTATCCATGCCAAGTTGACAGGTAATAATTTAAGGAAAATATTATGTTCTTTTCCTATTGCTGTTGCCAAAGAACATGAGTTGTATTCTTGGATGTGAACCAAACATCTCAATTGCATTCACCAGACTCTTTGCATTAGAGCATGAGGATGCAGTTTGATTGAAACAATGTAGACATTGGCCTAGAGTCTTGGCCACAGTCACATCGGAACCTATTATTATTTGAATTACTTTACAAATGCACCAGTGTTTTATTGAATTAATTGCTGAAAATTGTTGCCTATTACAACCAGCCTGGACACAAGTTTTTATGATGATTATTACCAGAGATGTTGAATTCTAACACATCCAAATCCATGTTCCAATGAAAATGATATAACCATAGCATAGATGCAGGACATTCAGATTCAGATTAGTTTATTGCCATTTATTACCAGGGTCCAATGAAACTCCTTTGCATGACGCTCATACAACAAACAATAAATACACTAAGAACACAATAACTACAAAAATGAATGCAAAAATAACAGAACGGTGCAAATATTGTAGCACAAACTAAAGTAATAAAAAGTTAAATACTAAAATGCAATAATGGAATAAACAAATGAGGTAGAATTAAGAATAAGAATACGCAGCACCATTATGAAGGGTGGGGAAGGAGCGGGGAGGGGTGTATGAAAAAGCTAAATGGTTCTTGAGTCTGATAGCAATGGGGAAGATGCTATTCTTAAGTTTGTATATCCGGGCTTTCAAGCTGGTGTATCTTTTCCCAGAAGAGAGGAAACGGAATGGCCAGGGTGGCAGGCATCCTTCCCAATACAATGTAACATGAAGAAAACATTGATAGAAGGAATTGATGAGCCTATGATAGAGTTCCAGGCTGAGATGCAAACTGACAAAATACCTGTAAATGTTCAAGAGAATCCTCATGTACAAGCTGAATCTTCTCAGACACCTAAAAAAACAGATGCACTCATACACAATCTTGATCAGTGCACCAGTGAAGAGACCAGTTTAGATTGCTGGTGATATGGATGCCCAGGAACATGAAGCAGTTAATCATCTCTGTAGCAGCATTATTGACGAGGGCAGAGTTGTGTTCAAAGGAGCAGACAATTAGACGAAATGAGGGCTAGAAGTGAAGTTGCCAGCTATGACAAACAGAGAATCAGGGTTTCAAGAGAGTGATGCCTAAGTATAATGTGTCCAATGCTACCTTGGCAATGGCTTGGGATAGACTGCTGATGAAATGTTAGAAGTGAATTTCCTTGATAGATAAAAGGGGTGGCATTTGCCAATATATGCACTGGTCATGGTAACTCAAATTTCACTATACCTTACCTGGTACATGTAACAATAAACTGATCTTGAAACCTTGATTTGCTTTGTAAAAAATGTACAAAGGTAACATTTCTATTCTCCACATAGACTTCATACTCTATCCCCATGGAATACTTCCAGATTATCTTAATTGATAAGGTATCTAAGGTTATGGGGAGAAGGCAGGAGAATGGGGTTAGGAGGGAGAGATAGATCAGCCATGATTGAATGGCGGAGTAGATTTGATAGGCCAAATGGCCTAATTCTACTCCTATTCCCTATGAACTTATGAGAGATCTTAAGGCAGTTGGTTGGGGCAAATGTTTTGCAATTGTTTGGATAGAAGTACCACTTCAGCTGACATGATGATTAGGTGACTTCCAGGCCATTGATTTTACCTTTCTTGACATAGTTTGCTGTCGGAAACCAGACACGGAAACCTCTGGAATTCAGCAGCCGTGATGGTATCAAGCAACTGGGCCGCTAAATATGTTGAAAATATCTCACAAATAGCATGCAGTTTAAATATTTTATTAAATGTGAAATAAAGTGTGAATTAGAATCATGTGGAACCTGAAATATCATAAACTTTTCAATGTAAAATTGATGTTTCATTGATTAAAAGCACAACATTTTGAAATGAAATATTGAAGGAATAGTTATCCACATATATTCATGTAGTTAACCAACTAAGGCTCGGGCATAACCTGATGGAGGTTTATAAAACCATGAGGGGAATAGATAAAGTGAATAGCCACTGTCAATTTTCTTACCAAGGTACGGGAGTCAAAAACTGGGCATAGGTTTAAGGTGAAATAAGAAAGATTCAATAGTGACCTGGTAGTGCATATATGGAATGAGCAGCCAAAAAAACATGGCGGAGGTGGGTACAATTACGGCGTTTAAAAGACATTTTGATAGGTACATGGAAAGGAAAAGTTTGGAGGGACATGGGCAAGGCCCAGGCAAGTGTGAACAGATACGTTAGTCAACTTGGGTCACCATGGACAGGTTTGGCCAAAGGATCTGTTTCCATGCTATTTAGCTCTTTGCAAAAATTGAAACATTAGCTAGGTATGTTGCAAAGCCTACCTGAAGCATCTTTGAAAATCTGCCGCTGCGGGTGTGCGCGATTTTGGCGCCGTTTAGAGGGGGCGGGTTTAAAACGCGATTTTCTCTAGGCTGTTCAAATCGAAGATGTTCAGCCTAGTTAATTATTAACGAAAAATCGCTGGAAGACCCCGTCGCAAAAGCTATTATTAGGTTTAAAGGCCTTGAATAATAGTTATAGTAGTTTAAAAATCAATCTCTAAACCCGCGAACACCAGCAACCGCAGGGTCTCATAAAGCAAACCACAGAAGGTAGGTTGTATATTTTTACATTAAAAAGGGCTCCTAAAGATCCCTTTATACAAAGTTTAATATTGCGAGTAGCTCATTTTGGGCCTATTATATCCCGCAGTATTTTTCTGGGCATTTGGGGCACAAATCTACCGCAATGTGAACGTTCTAAACCAGCGCGTTCCACAGGGACCCACTGGAAAGCTGATTTAAAATGGGCATTTATTTACAGCAATTGAACACTGAATTCCTTCCATTTGGCCTATAAATTAATGTAAATGAGATTTAAAAATCATGTTTTATTGTGAATTATTTGTGAATATTATTTGGACATTTAGGCTATTTAAAAATGTTAATCATTTATTAAGAAATGGATAGATGTTTAGATCTAGTAATTGAAGTCTGAAATTAGCTACAATTAGGTAACTAACTAATTATATGCTTTAATTTCAGGTCATCCAAGTAAGATTATTTTATATTTGTTTCAGAATGCTTCAATCTATGATAACTGAAAATTTCATTCAGTTCTCTTAATTTTTAAGAAAGTTATGGGCTTTTGACTGTTCACGATCACAACTTTTTTGTTATGTCCATAGAAAATCAATAGGGAACAAGATGCTCATTTCCGAGTATGAAAATGGCCATAACTTTTTAAATACTTGAGATATGAAAGTGAATTAGGTGTCAAATTAAACTTATTTTTATGCTTTATCTGATGGGATAAATTACAGACTTGATTTTTAAAATCTCAAAATTTTGTAACATTGCTACATTAGCCCGTTTCTTTCTCCACGTATTCCATCCGCTGCTGAGTATTTCCATCATTTTCTGTTTTGATTTCTAAATTTCAAAACGTGGCATTTGCCTTTGCTGTTGCATATTCTCCATCTGTTGTTCCTGATTTGAGCTTTTTGATATTGACATTATAGACCAATTTTTAATTGCAGTTTTCTAGTAATAATATTTATTATGCATGGCAAGAAATGTTGCTAAATAGAAATTAAATTAACAGATTAAAAACAAGGAAGCTTTATAGTTTTGTTTTGTTTCAATTACCATCTGGCAAGATTTTTAGAACTGCATAATGCCAATATTAATTTAATATATTTAGGCAGCTGAACAGCAGCCAGACCAAGCTTTTGATATGTCTCTAGGCAACGGGGCAAACAAGATAACCATGACAGTTAGAAACAAATGTGACTGGATTTAAAATGCTTGGTCAGCAGGATTATAAACATTGCTTATCCCCAATAATGCTAAAATTGAGGCTTTCAGAATCATTCAGAGTCCCAGCGTAAATGTTGCAAATTTGATATTTCACGGGCTTAATTTGATTGAAACAGAAAGGAAATACTTTGGCCTGTACCCAAGACTAAATGGTGACTCATCTACTATATGTCTATGCCAAAATGAATGCATGTGTAATTCTTTCAGCACAAACAATGCAGGTAATAGATAGTGTTAACTGAATATGAATAGCATGCCCCAAAATATCAGACACATTTCAGCAATAAATAAATACAACAAGACTATTGCAGTTGTGAAAAGATATGTCTTGTTAAACCTCGAGCATTTATAATGTCAGTAAGTTGATATGAAAGCAAAGGTAGGCTTAGTTGAGCAAAGTAACATGATGTTTCTGTCACAGTTGTAAAGGATATGTAATATGATCTTGGCTCAGGTCAGTCCTCAGAAAGATTAACTTCATCCTTCACTTTTCAAGCTCTCACTGACTAGCTGGCCTTCCATCAGCGAATATACTTGAAGGACATACAAACAAAATGCAGTTGTTCACAGAATATAGATGTCCGTGGCAAGGCCATCATTTGTATTATCCTCAATTGTGCTTTTGGTTGATGAAACTATAATAATGTTTTGGAAATCCCAAAACATTTGCCCTGTCAAACTACAGCTAGACTTGATCAGTCTGAAGAATGGTTTCGGCCCGAAACGTTGCCTATTTCCTTCGCTCCATAGATGATGCTGCACCCGCTGAGTTTCTCCAGCACTTTTGTCTACCTTCGATTTTCCAGCATCTGCAGTTCTTTCTTAAATACAGCTAAACTTCCTGGCCTAAGGTAATTTGGAAGGAGAATCAGCTTTATAAAATGATAAATCATTTAGGATAATCTGTCATAAAAGCCTAGTTAGATAGTTGACTCCTATAAATAATGTCTCACAAAGTTAAAAATAGAGATCTGATATAAGATTTGGAGCATAATGACGGATAGGAAACATAAGTTCATAAGTTCTAGGAGCAGAATTAGGCCATTCGGCCCATAAAGTCTACTCCCCCATTCAATCATGGCTGATCTATCTTTCCCTCTCAACTCCATTCTCCTGTCTCCATCCCATAACCCTGACACCTTTACTAATCATATAATGCATTTTTATAAAAGATCTGATTTGATTTTTTTCTAATGTGTTGAGCTATATTTCTATCAGAATTTTAAATAAACTTCACAGTGACCTCTAACTAACCATAACACTTTCCGTTTCCTCAGATTTTCCGGCAAAAAAAGTATTCCTTTAAATGTTTCAATGTGTTAAAATGGCTGCGTTGTAATTCAGAAATACTGGAGAAGCTTAACAATAAATCGTTGAGATTTATCATGTTATTTATTATAATGTCTGTAGAGAATGATCCAACGATTTATGGTGGAATGTTAGGTAAAAAGATTATACAAGGTATGAGTCAGTACAGAGAGCTTTAACCAGTTGACAGTGTGACTCTGTGTTGTGCTATATGCTCAGTCATTTATTATTACTATATAAAACACAAATAGTGGTATCAAGTCAAGTCACATTTATTTATATAGCACATTTAAAAAACAACTCTTGTTATAAGAATAGCACAACAAAACAAACTACATACATACATACATGTAGCCCTCACTCAGAGGACGTCAGGAAAGGCTTGGGAGTATAGATAAGTCTTTAGTCTTGACTTAAAAGAGTCGATGGAGGGGGCAGTTCTGATGGGAAAGGGGATGCTGTTCCACAGTCTAGGGACTGCAACCGCAAAGGCGCGGTCGCCCCTGTGCTTATGCCGAGACCGTGGGATATTCAGCAACCCCAAGTCGGCCGATCTGAGGGGCCTGGAGGTGGAGTGGTGGGTGAGAAGACTTTTAATGTAGGTGGGGGCAAGCCCATTGAGGGCTTTGTAGACATGGAGGAAGATCTTGAAGTTTATACGGAACCGCACAGGGAGCCAGTGGAGAGAGGCCAGGATCGGGGTGATGTGGTCCATTTTTCGGGTGCCCGTCAGGAGTCTCGCTGCGGCGTTTTGGACCAGTTGCAGGTGGGACAGGGAAGATTGGCTGATGCCAGTGTAAAGGGAGTTGCAGTAATCTAGGCGGGAGGAGATGAATGTGTGTATGATCTTTTCCAGGTCATCAAACTGGAGGAATTGTTTTATTATATGTATAACTATGTCCAACAACTAAGTTCATTATTATTAAATTGGCATCCATACATATAAACATCTGAGGACTTGGACTTGCAGACCAGCACAAACCCATGATTTTTTATTACAATATATGTATATTTAAAGAGCTTGTCAAAGGAGAAGCTTAGGTGTCCATTTAACCTACAAAATATATCATACAGTTTTGCTCAATAAACTGTTGGATTGGAGAATCGGCCATATTTATGATATTCTAATTCTTTTCACCATAGGTTAAATTACAGTTAATATAACAAGAAAACCAGAAGTACTGCAAATTGGTTGCACTGATAACTGTGTACAATTCTCTAATTCACTCGCCCATCATGTTAAAAGAAAAGCTCCACCTATTTATCCCAGACATGTTAGCTGAGCATGTGGTGAAATCAATCTCCTTTTATGAATTTTTTTATGCTTTGGAGTTCTCAACATGTCTGTGTTCATTTTATGTGTGTGTAATATAGCAAAAATGTGGTGATCCATGGGTTAAGTGGTGTCGATGATAAGTTGTTTAGCACCCTTGGGTACTTGGTCTGAGCTCTTTTATTGCAATTCCCCTTAATCCCCTCATGTTTGCCCCAAATCAGTTACACAACTGATGATGGCATCATGAGCACAATAAAACTAAACAATTAGGTGTGACATATAATCTTTGATCATTATACATTAAAAGGCAAGAAACAAATCCTGCAAAAGAATGACAAAGAGAAAGTTAGATTTTTAAGCATAAAAAGGATTCAAAGAATATGAGGTAATTGGCAAAATAGAGATGATCAGCCATGATTTTGATTGATAGAATGGATGAAAGAATTGGACCAACTGCTCCTGCTCCATCTTATACTCACAGGAGATCTGAATTAAAAGGTCCATAAAATGACATTGATGTTCCACTCCGCCTCTGCCAAACTAATTTTCCAATGATCGATGCATAATGGTTCTTTCGATAACCACAACATTATTGTTATGAACCTCAGTGCAAGATACTATGACTGTTTAGTCCGTACTTCCCAGTGACATAGGGCCACACACAACAAATAATTTGGTCAGTGTTTTGGTTTGATGGATGTTCAGACTGCCCTTTCCTATGTTTTCCTCATCTCTGGAGCAGTTTTAATGAAGCACACTGTAGCTACTATGCATAAATCTCCAAGCTCTGACCATCCCCCCAGCACTCAACACTACAACATAAAATGACAGGTTTGTTTAGGAACTAAATAGCCCCCATTCTATTGCATGAATAACTGTTTGAAATATAGTGGCACAATTTGTCGAGTGTTGTCGCCCAATCAACATAATGTCTGAAGAAGGGTTTCGGCCCGAAACGTCGCCTATTTCCTTCGCTCCATAGATGCTGCTGCACCCGCTGAGTTTCCCCAGCAATTTTGTGGAGTCTGAAGAAGGGTTTCGGCCCGAAACGTCGCCTATTTCCTTTGCTCCATAGATGCTGCTGCACCCGCTGAGTTTCCCCAGCAATTTGTGTACCTTCGATATTCCAGCATCTGCAGTTCCCTTTTGAACAATATAATGTATTATGTACATATGTACATAATGTCTACACCAAAAGAAGGCAATGTTTAACTTCCAGCTGCACATTTCTTAAGCCTCAGTATTCCAATGTTAAAGTAAATGCTCTAATATTATCTTTATTGGTTAACTTATTGCTTACTAGCAGTATCAGAGATCTGATACCATGCAATCAAAAACACACACTTAATTTTTCCTGTGGGTATTGTGTTTAGGGCAGTGATGCATGCTCATTGCCTTGGTCATGAGAAGAAAAAATGATCATAGTCTGCTTATTGCTCCGTTGTGTTTAAATCCTATTAAGGCTTTGACTCTCACAACCTCTGTAAATTTCTCTAGTCTTATAACCACATACCTTTCATTTCCCTGACTCTGACATCCTCTATATTTCCTTCCTAAATCCCAGCTTGTTGGCAGCATTTTCAGTCATGTCAAGTCTATATTTCGTCCTTAAACACTTCTCCTCTCCTCCTTTCATGTGACCTTTCATTGGACCCGGATTTTAATTCCCCTCAGATGAAAAATTTCTTTGCATTGGCACCCAGCCCAGCAAGTAGGTGTGAAGAAAACAAAACCCTATTGCAGAACGCTGTTGATATTCAGTTCTTGGGAACAGAGTGACATTGAATATCAGCTGATGATGCATCATTCCCCGTTTTGAGACTCTGTACAATTCCAGTTTAATCTTTGTCTTCACTGATAAACAATTGAAGAAAATTATAGAAAAATATTGAGGAAAGAATGAAATAAATTATCACTTCAGACCACTGAAAACAGTAATCTTTTGTTATGAAGACCTGGAAATTCATTTCAAATCCACCAGCTCATTCAACGGGATAATATCTAAAATATGTCTTCATTTAAAAAAAAAAACATTAGTCCAAGGTAAATCCAATTCAACAAATGTAGTAAAGTGTCTTGTAAGATGCCAAATGCAGTATATTGTTGTTTTAGAACGAACTGTCAATATATGTGAAGCTGAAAGCTTGCCACTGGAAATGCTCAAATATTCCTCCAATTTATTTGAAGATAGCTTAGTTTAAATGTTACAGTGAAACAGGCTTGACCTATTTAAACAACTTTCTTTCATCCCCTGTTTTATTCAAATAATTTATCTTCTTTGTTTTGCCTGCCACCTACAGGATTTTCACTTTAGACAATTACTTTCTGTGTCTATGAAATGTCTGTGATTGCATTTCCATTGTTCCAACAATTTTGACAATTCTGCACATGTGGTTAGAAATAGCATTGATAAAATAATTCAGAATTATGGAACTGATCCTGAAAATTATAGGAGAATGCAATCAGTCTAAAATGAATAATGAGTTTGTGCCAGTTTTCATTGAAAAGGAGTGATTTTTGTTTGCTTCATGGAGTGAAATATAAAGAATAGAAGGAAGATTTGGGCCACGCCAAAGAAAATTTAATATAATAGTCAGACAGCACAGAAACAGGCCTTTAGACCCACCATGTCTATGACAATGTCTGTACTCATCTATACTCATCCCATTAACCAGCAGTTGGTCCATGGCCTTCAATGCCTTGGCAATTCAAGTGTTGTGTTCAGATACATTTAAATCTCATGACAGTACTTGGCTCCAACACATTCTCAACCAGAATGGAAAACCACTGTGTGATTTTTTTTTTTCCCTTTAGATCCCTTATACCTTTTATTCCTCACTTTAGAACCTACAGCATTTGGTTTTAGACTGATAAGGCCTCATGGTACAGTTATTCTACAGCAAATCAATGCCACTGAATTCAAATTTCAAATCTGTGTTTGTTCTTTTATGTTGTCAGTGAAAATCCCACAAAGATCACTTTCATGAGTGAGATACTCATTAACATCAGATATTCGGTACCTCCAAACATTGTTCCGGATTTCTCTCACTCGCTGGACTATTTGGACATACTTGTCGGCGGGGCTATAGCTGTGTTCAAGGTCTTGAGACAGAGGAGGATAAGGGAGAAGCGCTCTGGAGCACTCGCCCGACTCCGGCGACGAGGATTATGCACACCGCCCCCTAGAATATTCCTTGCAAATGTACGTTCTCTCAACAACAAATTCGACGAACTCTCTCCTGTGACAAACAAGCAAGGACTTCTCTCGAGCTGCTGCTCTGTGCTTCACTGAGAACTGACTGTGTGAGTCGACCCTGGACAATGCGCTGTAACTGGCTGGCTTTCAACTACATGAAGCGGAGGCAGCGGGGAAATCAAGAGACGGTGGAAAATGCTACTATACTACAATACAGTTGCATTCCCACTAGGACCTGAATCACGTTCAACAATGACAAGCCTTGGTTTACAGCAGAACTCAGACAGCTCTGCCAGTCTAAAGATGAGGCCTAAAGGAGCGGGGATGCAGACCTCTACAGGCCGGTCAAGTACAAGCTGAGAAGAGGAATCAGAGCTGCCAAGGAAAGGTACTCTGAGATGTTGAGGAGCAAGTTCTCAGCTAATGACTCTTCTTCAGTGTGGAAGGGCTTGCAAGAAATCAGCAACTACAAGAGGAAAACCCCCTGCTTCTGGGACAATCGTCAGCGGACCAACGACCTGAATGAGTTCTACTGCAGGTACACAAAATTGCTGGGGAAACTCAGCGGGTGCAGCAGCATCTATGGAGCGAAGGAAATAGGCGACGTTTCGGGCCGAAACCCTTCTTCAGACTGGCGACGTTTCGGGCCGAAACCCTTCTTCAGACTCAGCTGCACCCGCTGAGTTTCCCCAGCAATTTTGTGTACCTTCGATATTCCAGCATCTGCAGTTCCCTTTTGAACACGAGTTCTACTGCAGGTTTGATAGACAGTAACATAACCCCATTACCCCTGCCTCTCTCCCCAACCCATTCCCCCCCCAATCACCACTTCACACCTACTTACAGCCTGACTCTAGTCTGCAAAGACTGGACCCTTCCCCAATCAACCTAGGCCTGCACTTCATCCTCCAGCACCTAGACCGCCAGGGGACCTATGCAAGGATTTTGTTTGTGGATTTTAGCTCTGCATTCAACACCATTGTGCCAGAGCTAGTACACTCCAAACTCTCCCAGTTGACTGTGTCAATGAATCACCAACTTCCTGACAGACAGAAAGCTGTATGTGAGGCTGGGAAAGCACATCTCGGACCCGCTGACCCATAGCCTAGGAGCACCGCAAGGCTGTGTACTGTCCCTTCTCCTTTACTCCCTCTACACTAACGAATGCAGCTCCACAGACTCCTCCGTCAAGCTTCACAAGTTTGTGGACGACACAACCCTGATTGGTCTGATCCAAGATGGGGAGGATTCTGCCTACAGTCAGGAAGTGACACAGCTGCCACCCTGGTGCCATCCCCGTCCTCTCCCTACACTCACCATCAACAACACCACAGTCACATGTGTGGAATTATTTAAATTCCTTGGAACCATCATCTCCAGGGACCTTAAATGGGAAGCCACCATCGACTCCATAGTCAGAAAGGCCCAATAGAGGATGTACTTCCTGCAGCAGCTGAGGAAACGCAATCTACCACAGGCAATGATGGTCCAATTTTATACTGCAATCATAGAGTCTGTCCTCAACTTCTCCATCATGGTCTGGTTTGGCTCAGCCACCAAGCAAGACATCCGGAGCTGCAGCGCATCGTTCGATCAGCAGAGAAGGTTGTTGGCTGCAACCTTCCCCCCATCGATGAACTGTACACTGCAAGGGCCAGGAAGCAAGCGGGTAAGATAATCTCTGACCTCTCTCACCCTGGCCACAAACTCTTTGAAGCACTTCCCTCTGGAAGGCAACTCCGGACTGTGAAAGCCGCCACAGCCAGACATAAAACAACTTTTTTCTACGAGCAGTAGCTCTACTCAATAACCAAAAGTCTGTAGCCTACTTTTGCTCTGGTATTTTATTTCACTCTTCACATGTTTAAGTTCTAATTATTTATTTTTAATTGTTCACTGTATATCGTGTTGTTACTTACGAGCAAAGCACCAAAGCAAATTCCTTGTATGTATACATACTTGGCTAATAAAATGTATTCATTTCAATTCAATTCAATTCAAATGTATTCAATGATCAAGTTCTATTCCTGCTCCAATTATCCTATCTTTTTCTGGCAGGGAAATGTAAGGGGCATGAATGAAGAGTAAAAATACAGTTTAAAAATGACGTGTTTGACTGACCGTTTAATGACTGAAGAAACACAGCTTCACATTTATGAATATTCACTTTCTGAATAAGAGATATTGATTTAGCATAATTAAGATTTAGCACATGCTGAAAACAATATTAGGATTGACATATCAAGATTCAACTCTCTGTGACATTTACTTTCTTTCTGCTGTGTAAATGCAGCCAATTCACATCATTCAACGTATTTTAATTTGAGCCAGAGAGTGAATTTCTTTCTTTGTGAAGCTAATAATACAACAACACATGCACTTAGCAATTTTTGTATTTTTGAATTTGATGCAGCATCTGTTTCGTTTCTCACCTAACTTTGCTAATGCAATTGTGCAAAAATAATAGCAGATTCAATTGGCCTTACTGACATATTTTGGCATGTAAATTCTGCACTTACAGTATATCACTCACCTGTCTATCTCCCTCTGTTGGACGATTGCAAAACTATGTAATGTTTTGTGCAGCAAATTCATTGATTTTTCAATTCCAGTAGAGACGCACAAGACAGTTTATGACTGCACTTAATTCTCCCATCACGTTTCTGTTAAATGGGCTTTAACGTAAGAGAATCATCAAACAAGCTATCACTTTATGCCAAAAATAGATTGTAGGTCTACAAAATCCCATCCATTACAATTGATTTGATAATTATATATCCTAATTAATTATTGACTATTTTGTGCAATATAATTCAGAACAATGATGTTGGCTATATCTTTGTAGAATCTGCCAAGTTGGAATTAATATCTCTGATCCTTTAGAACGTTTCATTCTCAAATAACCCATCTTCATGCCTCAGACTGACATTTGCCAAGAACTCATCTGAAATTTCTGGCAATGAGATAATGTTAGTTGTGTTATTGGCCATCTGCCTCTGCTGTGACAGGTGCTGAAAATTGCAGTGCACCCATTGCTGCATTGTGAGGAAGTGGTTCAACTTACAGTTGAATGAGCTTTCTTTTAAGTTCACCTTATTTACTTGACTCACAATCTGATTTTTAGACTGATTTGCTCTTGTTTTGCTCCTTGAATGCGTAATCTCTATTTCCAGCAGCAGTCCTGGGTGTTTGCTTTGGTTTGCAAGTATAGCTATATACCTCATCATTCTTCTGTTTGTGTCGTTTGGATTGAATTAATTTTCTTTTTTCCCATCGGTACCCTGCTAAAAGGACACTATTCTGTTACAATAAATCTTGTAATATTTTAAGAACATCTGGAAATTTGCTTTGTACCCTAAAAGAGTAGTCCACGGAGTTCTTGCTGACCAGCAATTCCCCGTACACTAGCACTATTCTACACACGAGGGACAATTTACAATATTTACCAAAGCCAATTAACCTACAAACCTGTATATCTTTGGGGTGTAGGAGGAAACCGGAACACCCGGAGAAAACCCACGTGTTCACAAGGAGAACATACAAACTCCGTACAATCAGCACCCGCAGTCAAGATCGAACCCAGTTCTTTGGTGCTGTATGGCAGAAACTCTACTGCGATGTCACCATGCCGCCCACAATAAATCCATGCTGTTGTAACTATCAGCATCTATTTGCAAAATCCAGGATGTCATCTGTTTATTTGTGATGCCTTGCCAGTGTTCTCTGACAGTTAATCTCCAGAGTCTCTCCCTTCTCTTTTATTGACGTGTTACCATTTATCACGTACCATTCAACAGCTATTAACTCATATTTTCCCACTAAATTTCATTGCTGATGCATGTTGTCCTGGCCCCCTTTACATGGTCAGTTATGGATCAGCAGTAGCATGGATGCTTCTGGGTTGTGGGTTAAGCCCTGCTCCAGAGTCCTAAGCATGGTTGATTGGAACTTTAGGATTTCTAGTGGAGGTAGAGTTTGGTGATAGGGCTAGTGTACGCCTGGAACAGGGCACTGTTCGATGTACCCTACAAAGAGGCAGGCATAGCTGGGGCTCTTGCAAATGCCCATAGCTATGCCTTGGAGTTGGAGGAAGTGAGAGAAGTCGAAGAAGAAGTTGTTAAGGGTGGAGACCAGTTCTGCCAGACGGTAGCGAGTGTTGATAGAGGGAAATTGTCTGAAGAAGAGTCTCGACCCGAAAGATCAGTCTGAAGAAGGGTCTCGACCATTCCTTCTCTCCAGAGATGCTGCCCGCCCCACTGAGTTACTCCAGCATTTTGTGTCTATCTTAAGTGCACACATGAGTTAGGTTCTCAACACCATTTTGGAATCTGAAGAGGAAGTTCCCTTAAAGTTACAGATAAGCAAATGTAACAGGCATTGTGAAAACTTCCTTCTTTGCTAGTGTCTCATCTACAGCTTGCACAGTTGAAATTATGGAAGTGGCATCTAGGCAGGCAATGTGGAAAGGCCCCAGAATGAAAACATTGACATTGTGCAACTTGCATAAAATCCTCAATTTTCATCTGTTCCATTTAAAATCAATATTATGGTAAACAAGAATATGGTGCTACATGATTCAGTTTTGAAGACATTATGTCCATTGACAAAACAAACCAATATTTAAGAATATGTAGACACAAGGAACTGCAGATGCTGATTTTAAAAGAAAGACACAAAATGCTGGAGTAACCCAGCCTGTCAGGCAACATCTCTGGAGAACGTGGATAGGTGACATTTTTGGTCGGGACCCTTCTTGAGACTCAATAGATGATATTTTGTGTTAGGACCCATCTTTGGTTTATTAATGATATGTAATGCACAATTGCTCTTAAAATATTGCCCTTCACTAACAATCCACATGCAGTAACACGCCACAATTGTTTTTTAGATAATATCTTAGATTAATCTGCATATGTAACTCTTCTTCAAGATTCTCTTGAATCTTGAATATGTAACTCTTCTGATGATTTGCATTTGGATTCAAATAGTTTTATTTATTTTCCAAAATGAAGTATAAGGAATCTCGCATGAACAAAACAAGAAACACAAAACACTCTATTCGATATTTCTTCTAAAATGTAGTTTGCAAAACGGATTAATTGATGTTTCAGTAATTTCTCCCAAGAGTTGTTCGTAGTGATATTTTAGCATTATGTTTGCGCAGGGATGCCAGGATTAGGGATTAAGGATGATTTTATGTTTTATTCAAAAATCATACCTTAATTTATCTTGCAGTCTGACAGTATAAACGGGACAATGCATTTTAGCACATGGATCATGCACTTTAAACAAATGTGAGTGTGTCTTGGAGATAAGTTCATAAGTGCGGAATTAGCCCATCAAGTCTATTCCACCATTCAATCATGACTGATCTATCTGTCCCACTCAACCCCATTCTCCTGCCTTCTCCCCATAACCTGACAAACGTACTAATCAAGAATCAATCTATCTCTTGTCTTAAAAATATCCATCGCTTTTTCCATGCAAGATATTCAACACATGTTCTAAGAGACTGGTGCAAAGTTAGGCGAAGCACAAAGGACAGGAACGAACGCCCGCCCAGGATCGCGGGGACGCGGGTGGAAGCGGCGGCGCGGGGACGCGGGGACGCGCGGGGAAGCGGGGGCGCGCGCGGGGGCCGTTGCAGCCGCGGCGGCCGCGCGCCCAACGTTCGGCTTCGGCGGCTCCCGCATGTGCGCGCGCGCGGCAGCGGCCAAGCGGCACCAGTCCATCGCCCGCGACTCTGCGCTCCGGCACCGTGAGGGGAGGGGGGTGGGGGGTGGGGGGGATGATAGCGCAGCATTAAACACGCCGGCTGGGAGGAATTATAATCACTCGCCGTGTCAGCTTTTGTCTTCATTTCAAAAGGGGGTGGTGGGGGAAATAAATTAGAATAACATGGCTTTCGCCAACCCGGGTCACATCATCCCTCAGCTGAAGCTGGAGGACGCGGCTGAGGACAGTTTGTTCAAGAACATTTCGCTGAGGTCCCTCCAGCAGGTCCAGCATCTGAGGAACAAAACGCCTTCCCCGGTCGGCTCCAGGCAATTCAGGTAGGAGAGACTAGAGTGGGCTCGAACCCGCTGGGTTCTCCAGGGCTCAGGTGCTCGGTGGTGGAAGTGGAGAGAGATGGGGATGGGGGTTGGTTACTCTGGTGCTGCTGGTGTACTTTAAAAATGGCAAAACGCGGCAGTTCCCAAGCCGTGTTAAGATCACCAGGCGTGAATTGGAATTATTTTGGAATTATGCTAAACTTTTAGTTTGACAAGTTGGTTTGACAGGTCAGCTTTTGCTTTCATCGCGTGCTCCAGAAAGTGTTGGACCTAACACTCCTTGAAATAATAATTTTGATCTGACCTGTAAGAATTTCATTTCAGTTACTGCCTTGTAATTATCGATCAAACAAATGCATTACACAGCTAGGTGCTGTTTTTTTCTCGTATTTGTCATCTTTTCCCGACCTTTACGATTGAGCAGTGGTACTTTCCATATGTAGCAATGGCGATATAATTTTAGTGTGGCTATAGTTCTTAGTTGTTTAAACTATATATTATATGTGTTCATTCCTTAGGATCTGTTAATAATTGCAATGTGCCTTCGTGAATTGTAGTTTTCAACATTTGAGAAGATTTGTGATTTTACATCTTGGTGCCTACTGAAGAAGGGTTTCGGCCCGAAACGTCGCCTATTTCCTTCGCTCCATAGATGCTGCTGCACCCGCTGAGTTCCTCCAGCAATTTTGTGAACTTTCTTCATATGTTGTTATTCTCCTCACTGGTATTCAATTCATATTCTGGTACACCTGTGGCAAATTTGTGCAATTTATTATGTAATAGAACCAACATTGATTGCAGTTCAATGTAAATTAAAATTCCTGACCCTGCAGAATAATCCCACAACAAAGGTGTTGAAACCTTGGGTAGTAAAATAAGCAATAAACCTATCCAACTATGTTGTTCAAAAGGGAACTGCAGATGCTGGAATATCGAAGGTACACAAAATTGCTGGGGAAACTCAGCGGGTGCAGCAGCATCTATGGAGCGAAGGAAATAGGCGACGTTTCGGGCCGAAACCCTTCTTCAGACTCCTTATAGGCGACGTTTCGGGCCGAAACTTATAGGCGACGTTTCGGGCCGAAACTATGTTGACAGTTTATGTTTGTAAACAGATGTTCATTTTATAGGTACCAAATTGTAACTATTTTACTGGTGCACTGATATTTCTTTCAAAACATTTGTTTGTAATTGATCCAAGGATCTATCTATGTTTGAGAAGATGAGTATTTGTTCATACCATGCTCAATATTCTCTGGTTCACCAATACCTCTGAAAATATCCTCCCTTTAATTACTAAAACAAATGCAGTACACACAGTATGTTAGTTGACAGTATATTCTCCTGGCTGTCATTTCATTACAAATCACATTTGAATTGATTTGCAGTAATGTTGGCAATATGATCAATTCATCAGTGCAGAAATATACATATGATGAAGTAACTGGTAAAATTTAATTTCAAAGCATACCCCTGTGTGACTAAAAAGCAATATTTTAATCTGGGTGGTTGTTCTTTGCTTATGTCATCCATGACCTGATATTGGAATACTCCTAGGTATTCATTAGTGTCATAATTTTATCAGCATGTTTTTGTAATACTGCTCAATATTGATTGTTATTTATGCTGTTGTTTGAAATTTATGATGTAAGTAACATTTTGTATCTGCTTCTTGTATCTATATATAATACTTCCATTGGTCCAGTTAGTGATGATGAACCCCATTTGAAATGTTTGATTACTACTGTATAATTATTTATTATTTTCTCATAAAGCAGAGCAAGTACCACAGCTATTAACACAGAGCATCCTCAAATATTATGTTATAGTAGAGAGAAAATAGATAATTTAGATTTTGATGCGCTGGTGAAACATTTGAAGGATGATTCTTCCAGTGTGAAATTGTACTCTTAATGGACTGCCTTATTTTTGCATTCTTATGAGATTATGCCATCAGTATTAATGGTAGCATTTTTGTTTGCACACTTAGACATGTGCCAATATTTGGATGAACTGTAGGCTGTCTTTTGTCTTTGTATTTATTGTTGTCAGACTTTAATATATTTGTTGGTTTCTTGGTCAGTGCGTGAGAGGTTCAACGATCTTCAACAGAATATACTTAAAGAACTGAGAAACCTGTTTTATTTTGGCCTGGGGTGAAATTGATTGGGGCTGGCGATATTTGCTGCACTTGTATTTGCATGACAAACAGCATATTGCCAATACTGTTAATACTGCAATAAATTCAGTCCTGAAACTGAAATTGTAAAAAAAAAAATTAGGAAATGGTATGCACACAGCAAGTATAATTCAAAGAAAAGTTAAGGAATATGTTGTATAGTGTAGTAAGTTGCTCTGGATAATTGGCACGACAAGTACATTTACTAAAATTTTGCATTGGTTTATTTCCTATATTGCATGACCATTTATATTAAAAAAAGTATTTGAAAAATCCATGTGACTATGAAATATTAAAGTACAAACATTTAGCTTTGACTTTACAGTTGGGATAAATTTGGTTTATTTGATTTGTGATCATAGTAATGTAATAAGAAATTAACTTGTGGCAGAAAAGCAACATCATTTTACATTTTTTGATGAATATACAAAAATCCTAGTTTATAACGAACTTTATGGACTGGTACTTTCTCAGGTCGTTATTTATTGATTACATGTTAGTGTGTTTGAGTTGTTATATTTGAAATACGAGTAGTAATTTAAACATGTCTAATGAATATTCTTCAGTAATGTCCTATTTTTTAAAATACTGGTCTAAATCATTAAATTTCTTTGCAAGGATTATTTGAACTAAAAAAATAAATTAAAAAATTCAGATTAAGGCAAAAATAACCATTGCTCGACACTTTTTAAGAAACTTTACTATGCGATTTTAAGAATGTATGGATCACTTATTTATTAACCTTTGTCTAAAGGTCAGCCTGGAATGCCTACTTTCTCTTACATATTGTATAAATATTTTTCTCTGAATCTTCATATTTTCAACAGTTCTGTTTTAATTTATTTTGGCATGTTAAGAAAATTGAGGGATAAGATTTAGTACGGAAAAGTGCCTTTGAAGTAAAAGATCAGCCATTAGGTAATTGAAAGTTGAGGGTCGGAATGGGACACATTTGCTTCTATTTCACATGATCTTACTAACAGTGTCATCTCCTTCAATTGAACACTTGGTAAAATATGGCCTAATGGCCACAATCCTTTAATATATATTCAAAGAACTATGCTACATAGTTTGGCTGAATCAATAGTTAAATTATTTCTAATATATCTAAAGTTGGACAAGGATACGCCCAGAGGCAACCCATTCAAATATTAGTCAAGAGTGTGTTATTGTGATATGTCCCAAAACAGAGCAATGGAATTCTTTCTTGCAGCAGCACAACAGATATGTAACCATAGTACTATACCAGAGACAAAAGACTGCCCCCAAGTCTACGTAGTTCGGAGCTTACTTGGAGGTTGTAGATTTTAAAAGCCAGATGGTTGTCGGGAAGAAACTGCTCCAGAACCTGTACATCAATTTTCAGGCTATTATACCTTCTGGATGGCAGGAGTGAAATTAGAATGTGGTCAGGGGTACTAAGACAGGAGTTGATTTGCATCCGAACCAACCTTTTGAAGTACTTCATCACAATGGACCTGATTGCTGCTGTTTGGTAGTCATTGAGGCATGTCACCTTGCTCTTCTTGGGCACCAGAATTATGAAGTCTTCTTGAAGCATATAGAGACCTTGAACCATAGCATTAACAAGTTGATGTCTGCGAAGGTTCAAGCCAGTCCGGGAAAGCTGTAAGAACCATCAAGACCAGATGCTTTCCATGGGATCACCCCAAAGAAGAATCTTCAGACATTGGCTTCAGAGAATTAAATAAAAGTGTCATAGATACATAGATACATAGAAAATAGGTGCAGGAGTAGGCCATTCGGCCCTTCGAGCCTGCACCGCCGTTCAATATGATCATGGCTGATCATCCAACTCAGTATCCCGTACCTGCCTTCTCTCCATACCCCCTGATCCCTTTAGCCACAAGGGCCACATCTAACTCCCTCTTAAATATAGCCAATGAACTGGCCTCAACTACCCTCTGTGGCAGAGAGTTCCAGAGATTCACCACTCTCTGTGTGAAAAATGTTTTTCTCATCTCGGTCTTAACGGATTTCCCCCTTATCCTTAAGCTGTGACCCCTTGTCCTGGACTTCCCCAACATCGCGAACAATCTTCCTGCATCTAGCCTGTCCAACCCCTTAAGAATTTTGTACGTTTCTATAAGATCCCCCCTCAATCTCCTAAATTCTAGCGTGTATAAGCCGTGTTTATCCAGTCTTTCTTCATATGAAAGTCCTGACATCCCAGGAATCAGTCTGGTGAACCTTCCCTGCACTCCCTCTATGGCAATAATGTCCTTCCTCAGATTTGGAGACCAAAACTGTATGCAATACTCCAGGTGTGGTCTCACCAAGACCCTGTACAAATGCAGTAGAACCTCCCTGCTCCTATACTCAAATCCTTTTGCTATGAAAGCTAACATACCATTCGCTTTCTTCACTGCCTGCTGCACCTGCATGCCTACTTTCAATGACTGGTGTACCATGACACCTAGGTCTCGTTGCATCTCCCCTTTTCCTAATCGGCCACCATTTAGATAATAGTCTGCTTTCCTGTTTTTGCCACCAAAGTGGATAACCTCACATTTATCCACATTATACTGCATCTGCCAAACATTTGCCCACTGTGTCATCAAGGAATCTAGGAGGTTGTGAAGATGCATTACTTTTTTTCAAAGCGAGCATAGAAAGCATTGAGCTCATCCGCGTGTGATGCATCATTGTCACTTGAGGTACTCGGTTTCACCTTATGGTAGTGTGCAAGCCACGCTACAGTTGCCGAGCCTCCAATTTAGACCAAAAGTGTATCTTTGCATTCTTTATGACCTCCTGCAGCCAAACCTGGACTTCTTGTAAGACACTGGATCTTCTGACATTGGCCTCTGAGACTGAGATCACAATATTGTTGGGTACGTTGGGGAATTTTTTATTCTCCCTTTTCGAAGCGAACATAGAAAAAAATCAAGATTGTACTGGAATGATGAGACATTGTCACTTGTGGTACTCAATTTCAGATATGCTTGGTGCTCTGCTATCATATGCTTCAGTACTCGTTGAACAAAGGTTGTTCCCCTAGCTTGATGTTATTATTAGAGTAAGGGATACACTGTGCCATGAAGTTACAGATTATCAAATGGTGCATTTCTGATGGTCCACAGCAGTCCATGATGTCCAGGTTTGAGATGCCAGATCTGTTCTGATTGTTTTCTATTTTTCACATTCCTATTGCCATATAACTTGATGGAGGATGCCCTTGGTATGACCTAACTTTTTGTCCGAAAACATTGCACTGTATGCATGATTGTCTAGCAACTAAGAAATGTACTTCCCATTGTAATTTTTAACCCAGACAGTGAAGTAGTGGATGCCTATGAATTACCATTTTTATAGTGGTTTACTACAAAATTGAAAAGTTTTTCGATTGCTGTAACCAGCTGAAAAGGAGATTGTCTTGTGCACAAGAGCTCCAATGCCCACATGATGGAGGTCTACTCACCTCATTGAAGGCACATGTGCTTATTGATGTCAACCTTGAACTTCAAACTTGATTATTGATTTTCCACCATGTGGCATTGATGACTTGTTAGCAACCAATGTCCTATACAACTGCAACATCACCTCCCAACTTCTATACTCAATACTCTGACTGATGAAGGCCAAAGTGCCAAAAGCCTTTTTGACCACCTTATCGACCTGTGACTCGACCTTCATGGAACCATGCACTTGTGCTCCTAGATCCCTCTGCTCTACAACACTACCTCAGAGGCTGACCATTTACTGTGTAAGCACATGGTTTTGACTGCTTGTATTGCACATTTTCCTGAATGTGGCCAGCCAGACAGCAATAAGGTTTAGTATTTCAAATGTGTTGGGGTTTGCAAATGCACTCACTACAGCAGATTTCAACTGTGCAATAAAACAATATCTTATTTTTAGTTTTTTATGAAATTCAAGAAGCTTGTCATATTAAGATTGCCTTAGAATTTGCTTTGGTGAATGGTTATTTTTGTTGCTACTCTTAGTTTGCTGATATGTCTTCAATTTTGAATTGGAGTATCTTAGCATTATAAACTGTAGAAATCTACAGAAATTGCAACACCTAATATATGTGGCTCATAATTTTCATACTGCTCAATAGCATGGATCTAAATAAGCTTCTGTCAAAATAGACATTAATTCTGTCTCCCTGGCACATAGCCCAGACATTTGCAGGATGCGCAGAGTTTATTCCCAGCACTAAAGTGGGACGCCTTGCATTTCACTGTAGTGAATTCTGTATGCATTAATGGCACGTTATTCATGAATTCTCCTTATTCATGAATTTCCTGTAGTTTTCAAACTCGCAGAATGTTCGTAACGAGTCCGTAGGAGGCCGTAGGAGTCCGTGGATATATCGTAGCGGCTCGTTATGCCAGCCATAGGTACTCGGGGCTATTTTTTTTACTCATGGACATTTTTCATCATGCTGAAAAAACGTCCCGGGTTACCTGATGCCCCGAGTACCTACAGCTGGCATAACGAGCCGCTATGATATATCCACCGACTCCTACGGCCATATTACGAACATTCTGCGAGTTTGAAAACTATAGGAAATTCGTGAATAACTCAGGAGAATTCGTGAATAACTCGGGAAAGTGGGAAAGGCCCTTTACTTGGAAGTGAAGTATATTCAAAGATTGGGCTAAGTCTGGAATTATATTAGTGCTCAGGTTATGGGTCCACAAGGACAGTGCTGACATGGGTTGAAAACCTCAGACCCTCCTTACTTATTCATTATAATTAGGAAAAGGATCAAGTGACATGGATAGGTTGGGTGAGTGGGCAGGTGCAGTACAATGTGGATAAATGTAAGGTTATCCATTTTGGTGACAAGAACAAGAAGGCAGATTACCTGAATGGTGACAGATTATGAAAAGGGGAGGTGCAACAAAACCTGGGTGTCCTTGTACATCAGTCCCTGAAAGTAAGCATGCAGGTAGAGCAGGCAGTGTAGAAAGCAAATGGCATGTTGGCCATTGCAAGAGGATTTGAGTATAGAAGCAAGGAGGTCCTATTGCAGTTGTATAGGGCCCTGGTGAGACTGCACCTGGAGTATTGTGTGCAGTTTTGGCCTCCTAGTTTGAGGAAGGACATTCTTACTATTGAGGGAGTACAGCGTAGGTTCACCAGGTTAATTTCTGGGATGGCAGGACTGACATATGATGAAAGAATGGATCGATTGTGCTTATTCACTGGAATTTAGAAGAATGAGGGGGGATCTTATCGAAACATACAATCCTTAAGGGAATGGACAGGCTAGATGCAGGGAAAATGTTCTCCATGTTTGCGAATTACACAAAGCTGGGTGGAAGTGTGAGCTGCGAGGAGGATGCTATGATGCTGCAGGCTGACTTGGATAGGTTAGGTGAGTGGGCAGATGCAATGCAGATGCAGTATAATGTGGAAAAATGTGATGCTATCCACTTTGGTGGCAAGAACAGGAAGGCAGATTATTATCTGAACGATGTCAGATTAGGAACAGGGGAGGTGCAATGAGACCTGGGTGTGCTTGTAAATGATCACTGAAGGTAAGCATGCAGGTTCAGCAGGCAGTGATGAAATTTAATAGTAAGATTAAACGAGAACTTACCAGTTTGAAGTTTGATCTATATTTTATGAGGAGTTACGATGAGGGATTACGTGAAGAAGCCCGCCAGGCGCATGCGTGTCATTCTTCAAAGCAGCGGTGTGGAATCACAGATAACTGTAATGACTAAACATAGTAAGATTAGAGAAGAGGTACCAGTTAAGTATATGATCTGGGTGGGAGCGGAGAGCACGTAATCCCTCATGGTAACTCCTCATAAAATACAGATCAAACTTCAAACTGGTAAATTCTCGTTTAATCTTACTATTTTACTTCGGAGTCACGTGAGTGACTACGTGAAGATTTTAAAGCTCTGTGATTTCATGCCGTGGAACGAGTCCATGCATCACGTCTGCCTTGACTGTGGGAGGAATTGTGTTAACATAATTTGGACATGAATTCGACTTTGAAATCATAAAATGTTTAACACAAGTTTATAACCCCTTTTATGGGTTTAATTTAATTTACAGAACTTAAATTGTTTCTGTAAACGTTCCAGGTTTCATTACTGGTTTATTACAAAATAATTGGAATGTTTCCCCTCCAGACCATCCTGTTGCCTTGAGGATTTGGTCCATTGGTACATCCAATTGTATGCTGCCGATGTAGCTGCAGCCCTGGTGGAAAAGATTCCAAATACTTTTTTGTGGCTGTTACAATTTGGCCAATTCCAAAGTTTTGCCCATAATGAGTATGTCATTTAAATATGCCATGTACAGCCTGGGCTGATGATACCCATTTGGCAGTGCTTAATACTGTCAGAGTTGTTCCATCCAGTAGAATTTTTAAGTAACATCTGTGGTCACCTCGTATAGGCACTGAATGGTAAGCATCTTTTAAATCGATGCTGTCCATTGAAGCAACCTTTGGGTTATATTGTTAAGCAGTAACAAAGGTATCTATTTTGTCTTTGATAAATATATAGGACACGAATTCTAATAGTTCGTGTTGAGTTTCTCAATTACATTATCATGTGAAAACCCGCTTCAGTTCAGCTTGCGCTTTTGATTCCCTTATCAAAAGCATGAACATTCGGTTCAGTATATATTGAACTGGAGGGCTGTACTAGTGTGTAAACTCTGTTGTATATCCCTGGATACTGCTTAATCATGCTCCATGCATTCAGAAAAAAGAGTGTAAACTCTACCCAATCTCCGTTCCC
Source organism: Amblyraja radiata (assembly GCF_010909765.2). NCBI lineage: Eukaryota > Metazoa > Chordata > Chondrichthyes > Rajiformes > Rajidae > Amblyraja > Amblyraja radiata. The sequence continues at coordinate 13,726,428 of NC_045988.1, forward strand.
ATTGTATATTGTAGGGAACCAGACCCACCTACCTCCACAGTTTCTAGTGGCAGGTTTACCTCTTGTAGGTTCTTCGCTGCTGTTGTAGCGCTGGAGTCTGGATTTTTCGGTTTTGTTCGGCGATGGGGGTCCGCATCTTCCAGGAAGGCCGGCCTGGGCCATGGCCTTTAAAAGACTCATGTTTTGGATACCGGTCCTTCGAGCGTATCTTTTCTGCGGACCCCTCTTCCAGGTCAGCCCAGAACTGACCCGCAGTGCTCCCCTCTGACGAGGTAGAAGTATTGTGCAGCCCTCAAAGAGGTACTGCTGTGGGTTTATCATAGAGCCCACAGTGACCCGACTCCATCTCCCGGAGTCTGTCATATTGGAGCAAAGCTCCATACACCGCTTCTTCCGTTCCAGCGCTCTCGGGCGCTGGCCGCCTGCGGTTATTCAAAGTCGGACTCCTCTGAGTCCACGACCTTGTTTGTTTTGTGTCTAGCCTTCCCGCCTAGCCGCGTGGACCTGGCTGGTGCGGAGGTGACATTGAGCACAGCTGATCCCACTATGGGTGATCCAAGTGCCGCTGGCTGCTGCTGGTTGCCCGCTACTCCACGGTCCTCCGTTTCGAGCTTTGTCCTTACTGTTCTTCCGTGGAGTGGATATGGCCCGTGTGGAGGACATCTGGCACAGCTGATTTCATCTAGCCCACCAGCTTTATCGCAGCCCGTTGTTTCTGTACCTGCAATTAGCAAGGAAATACAAAAAGACTGCAACTCTTACCTGCAGGTCCAAGTTAAATCGTAGCTACGGGTGAACGTCGTTCCACCCCGTCTGCTGCCTTACTTGACTGTCAAAAGTCAACTTGAAGTAAATATGAATGGTCTCCTGCCCGGCCGTGGTGTTCTGGCCGGAGTGGAAACCAAAAGTCGGCACTGCTCTTCCTAAAGCGGGAGATAAAACGTGCCTACAGCTGCTGCTGGCTGCCTGCGATTCCGCTGTCTTCCCCAGCCAGCTTCACTAGCAGCACTTGTGGACACTCCTTTGTCCAGCTTCCCCTTCTGTAAAGACCCATGCGGGGAAAAACATTAGTTTTGCTCCCTCTCCCGCCCTGACCGGTGTGGGAGCAAGTCGGGAGAAAGTTGGACACAGCTGTTCCCATACGGGAGTTAGCATGCCTTCTATTCTCCTATGTCCCCTTGTTTTAAAAAAGGGGACAGAACATAAATACAACCCACTGTCTCTGTGGGTTGTTGGCTCTGATCCTCTACCCGTTTGGGGTGAAGTTTTGGCACTTGCTCCCTTATGGGAGATGCTGGTGCCGACATTAGTTGCTGCCTGCTGCTGTTCAGTAAACGGCAGCGACGCCTGTAAAGAAAAAGGTAAGGAGAATTCTCTTACCTGTGCTGGTTCTCAGCCTGCCGTTTGGGAGGAACGTCCTTCCTCCCGCAGCCCCACGGACCCCGTAGCGTAGGTCCTTGGGCTGTTGCAGAGATGTCGGGCTGACGGCTCCAGGGTACTCCTGTCGGCGTTCTTTTCCCCGCCCAGCTGAAGTCGCACGAACTCCCGCTAAGGGACTGTCGTGCTAGTGGCCGTTTGCTGGCTACCTGCTGTTGCAGATTCCTCCCTTGCCAGCTTTCAACAGCCTTCCTGTAGGAAAAGGTAAGTAAATAACGACGTTCCCTTACCTTTCTGTTGCAGGTTCGAAACTCTGCCGTTCGGGAGGAACGTCCTTCCTCCCAACAATGATGAGTTGCAATGCGTGTAGCGCAATGGCACGCATGCGCCTGGCGGGCTTCTTCACGTAGTCACTCATGTGACTCCGAAGTAAAATGGTATGTTGGCCTTCATTGTGAGAGGATTTGAGTTTAGGAGCAAGGAGGTCCTACTACATTGTGCAGTGTGGTAAGACCACACCTGGAATATTGTGTGCAGTTTTGGTCTCCTAGTTTGAGAAAGGACATTATTGCTATTGGCAGGACTGACATATGATGAAAGAATGGGTCGACTGGGCTTGGATTCACTGAAATTTAGAAGGATGAGAGAGGATCTTGCAGAAACATTCTTAAAGGATTGGACAGGCTAGATGTAGGATAAATGTTTCCGATGTTGGGGAGTCCAGAACTAGGGGCCACAGTTTAAGAATAAGGGGTAGGCCATTTAGGAATCTGTGGAATTCTCTGCCACAGAAGGCAGTGGAGGCCAATTCACTGGATATTTTCAAGAGAGAGTTAGATTTAGCTCTTACGACTGAAGAAATCAAGAGATATGGGGAGAAAGCAGGAATGGGGTACCGATTCTGGGTGATCAGCTATGATCATATTGAATGGCGGTGCTGGCTCGTAGGGCCGAATGGCCTACTCGTGCATCACTTTTCTTGTTTTTATGTTTAAAGTGTGGGTTTAGTTTTAGTTTAGTTTAGAGATACAGCGTGGAAACAGGCCCTTCAGCTCACTGAGTCTGTATCGATCAGCGATCCCCGCACATTAAAACTATTCTACACACACCAGGGATAATTTACATTTATACAAAGCCTATTAACCTACAAGCCTCTACGTCTTTGGAGTGTGGGAAGAAACCTAACATCTTGGAGAAAACCCACGAGGAGAACGGGTGAAGGATGATTTTTTTATTGTTCCCCAATCTAGTGAACTATCATTCTTGGCTATAAATGGTCGAGGAAAATATTTCAGGATGCTGAAGGATTTTCCGCAAGTAAAGATTGGTCGGCATGGTTCTTTTGAACTCGTAGTGCAGTGGCGCGGGATCGCTATGTATTTATAGGCAGTCGCGGTAGCCGTAGGCAATCTCCTTCGCTGACTGGGCATTTTAATTGGCTCATTGGAGTTTTCAGAACCAAGGAAAACCGACTGGTAATGCTAAATGTCCGCGAGTGCTCTCGAGCTTGAAGGTTGAAGACAGTTGCTGAAAAGTTGCGTTAGTGGGACAGGTCCTTTAGGAGGAGAGAATGACAATAGTATTAATGTACAAATCATGGTAAAGTGTGACGTGGAGTGCTTGCTGCATTGTATTATTCGTTTGTGGTTATTTCTTCAGCAAATCTGACTAGCTGATTAGAATTGTGCATTAATGACTCAGAATTTGTTGGTAAATGCTTGATTTTCCAACAAACATTACTCTGTTTAAATGCCATTATGTCCTGGATTTCTGTTCACGTGTCATTAAATATATAATTATCAGATTTTACTGGTCTGATACAGTGCCCACCTGTGCCATGTGTGGGGAATTCCCAAAAACTGACGTTAGTGTATTGGCCCTCGGAGTCTGTGCAAGATCTGTTGCCCCGGGTTTAGTGATACATTTGTTGCAGTGGAGAAAGTTACTTTCCACATTATTTTAATTTTTGTTTAAGTTTTCAGTTATTTGTGTGCAGAGCTCATTTTAATATTTTAAATTTTACTTTTACGTTCTGGGTTTGAAGATGATCAAAGCTTTTGTGGGTGTTTCAAATTTGTGTTCTTGAAAAATCTGCAGCATTATGATGTTGGATTTCAGGATAATTTGGACTAGCAAAACAGCCCTTTCGCCATGCTCTTGAGTGGATGTGACCCATTTGTGGCTCTTATGTCTTCAAGTAGGAGGATATTGGGTTTAAATCTTACTCCAGAGTTGAGCATAACACCTCAGGTTAACATTTGAATGATGGCTGCTACTAAGTTCCTGATTGTGCTCTGCCATTAAACATGGTGCAAAATCTCAGCATGGTGCAAAGAAGCATGCTGAGATTTTCCCATCATGTAAACTAGAACAGCTACTGTGGAATCTTCTTCCAGATTAGATTTCTGAACCCATTGATTTGAATAGGCATATTATAGCTAAGAGCATAAAAGGTTAGAGCAGGTTGTTGCAATTTTAATTTTTTTTTGTTATTGCCTCCATTATTTTTTCGATAATTTAAATGACATGACATTTAATGACTTTTCATGTTTTTGAATGTTAAGGACCTTAAAGTAGCAATGTTACAAAATTTTGTGATTTTAAAAATCAAGTCTGCAATTTATCCCATCAGATAAAGCATAAAAATAAGTTTAATTTGACACCTAATTCACTTTCATATCTCAAGTATTTAAAAAGTTATGGCCATTTGTATACTGGGAAATGAGCATCTTGTTCCCTATTGATTTTCTATGGACATAACAAAAAAGCTGTGATCGTGAACAGTCAAAAGCCCATAACTTTCTTAAAAATTAAGAGAACTGAATGAAATTTTCAGTTATCATAGATTGAAGCATTCTGAAACAAATATAAAATAATCTTACTTGGATGACCTGAAATTAAAGCATATAATTAGTTAGTTACCTAATTGTAGCTAATTTCAGACTTCAATTACTAGATCTAAACATCTATCCATTTCTTAATAAATGATTAACATTTTTAAATAGCCTAAATGTCCAAATAATATTCACAAATAATTCACAATAAAACATGATTTTTAAATCTCATTTACATTAATTTATAGACCAAATGGAAGGAATTTAGTGTTCAATTGCTGTAAATAAATGTCCATTTAAATCAGCTTTCCAGTGGGATCCTGTGGAACGCGCTGGTTTAGAACGTTCACATTGCGGTAGATTTGTGCCCTCAAATGCCCAGAAAAATACTGCGGGATATAATGGGCCCAAAATGAGCTACTCGCAATATTAAACTTTGTATAAAGGGATCTTTAGAAGCCCTTTTTAATGTAAAAATATACAACCTACCTTCTGCTATTTGCTTTATGAGACCCTGCGGTTGCTGGCGGTCACGGGTTTAGAGATTGATTTTTAAACTACTATAACTATTATACGAGGCCTTTAAAACTAATAATAGCCTTTGCGACGGGGTCTTCCAGCGATTTTTCGTTAATAATTAACTAGGCTGAACATCTTCGATTTGAACAGCCTAGAGAAAATCGCGTTTTAAACCCGCCCCCTCTAAACGGCGCCAAAATCGCGCACACCCGCAACGGCAGATTTTCAACGACGCTTCAGGTACGCTTTGCAACATACCTAATTAAAGGGCCTGTCCCACTTGGCGATTTTTTTCAGCGACTGCCGGTGTCATATCAGTGTCGCCAAAAGATTTCAAAATCCAGCGGCGACAAAAAAAATGTTGCGACACTTGAAAAAACACAGCGCGTCATACATCATCATGCCGCGTCACCGCAGCATTACGACACAAATTTTTCGGTGACCTGATACGTCAGTCAATTATGCCAGCAGTCGCCGAAAAAATCGCCAAGTGTACAGGCCCTTAAGACTCTTTAAAGGGAACACTGTTTTGACAGAAGGCAAGAGGTTGGCAGCATGACTTTGCTATAGGTGCTCCCCAGGTTAGGACAGCCTGACTAATGTACATCACATACATAACAACAAGCGTTGGGAGACTGAGAGGATGAATTTGTTGGCTGCTGGGGGTCTGCAGGCATTTTCTGCCATATGGGAACACTGCTTACAGCAATATCCAACTGACTTGAGTTAAAAGTCCTGGTATAACTACACATTGTCCTTAGTTAGCCTATATTTTTTGCATATAATGGCAGGGTGGTCAGATTTCTGACTTACAAACTGTTCCGGTTACGAACAGTTCTCGGGCAAGGAACACTGTCATAACCTGTGGAGGACCTGCACCTGTTTCTGGAGGAGATTTACTGGCAGAGTTTATTCTGTTTGCCCAGGTCACTTGAAGATGATAGTTGAAGTCAGTGCTACACAGGGCAAAGCATTGCTTGGCTTTGAGATATCCGGCTACATGGTTGGACAATAGATTTGGACTTGTTATATTTGGGGCTGCAGAGAACTTAAGTGGTATGGACAGTGAATCTTTGGCAATACAGTGGCTTGCAAAAGTATTCATACCCCTTGAACTTTTCCACATTTTGTCACGTTACAACCACAAACGTAAATGTATTTTATTGGGATTTTATGTGATAGACCAACACAAAGTGGTGCATATTTGTGAAGCGGAAGGAAAATGATACATGGTTTTCAATTTTTTTTACAAATAAAAAACTGAAAAGTGTTGCTTGCAAAAGTATTCAGACCCCCTGAGTCAATACTTTGTAGAACCACCTTTCGCTGCAATTACAGCAGCAAGTCTTTTGGCGTATGTCTCTACCAGCTTTGCACATCTAGAGACTGAAATTTTTGCCCATTCTTCTTTGCAAAATAGCTCAAGCTCAGTCAGATTGGATGGAGAGCGTCTGTGAACAGCAATTTTCAAGTCTTGCCAGAGATTCTCAATTGGATTTGGGTCTGGACTTTGACTGGGCCATTCTAACACATGAATATGCTTTGATCTAAACCATTCCATTGTAGCTCTGGCTGTATGTTTAGGGTCGTTGTCCTGCTGGAAGGTGAACCTCCGCCCCAGTCTCAAGTCTTTTGCAGACTAACAGGTTTTCTTCCAAGATTGCCCTGTATTTGGCTCCATCCATCTTCCCATCAACTCTGACCAGCTTCCCTGTCCCTGCTGAAGAAAAGCATCCCCATAGCATGATGTTGCCACCACCATGTTTCACAGTGGGGATGGTGTGTTCAGGGTGATGTGCAGTGTTAGTTTTCCGCCACACATAGCGTTTTGCATTTAGGCCAAAAACTTCAATTTTGGTCTCATCTGACCAGAACACCTTCCTCCACATGTTTGCTGTGTCCCCCACATGGCTTGTGGCAAACTGCAAACGGGACTTCTTATGGCTTTTTTTCAACAATGACTTTCTTCTTGCCACTCTTCCATAAAGGCCCGATTTGTGGAGTGCACGACTAATAGTTGTCCTGTGGACAGATTCTCCCACCTGAGCTGTGGATCTCTGTAGCTCCTCCAGAGTTACCTCTTGGCTGCTTCTCTGATCAATGCTCTCCTTGCCCGGCCTGTTAGTTTAGGTGGACGGCCATGTCTTGGTAGGTTTGCAGTTGTGCCATACACTTTCCATTTTCGGATGATTGATTGAACAGTGCTCCGTGAGATGTTCAAAGCTTGGGTTATTTTTTTTATAACCTAACCCTGCTTTAAACTTCTCCACAACTTTATCCCTGACCTGTCTGGTGTGTTCCTTGGGCTTCATGATGCTGTTTGTTCACTAATGTTCTCTAACAAACCTCTGAGGCCTTCACAGAACAGCTGTATTTATACTGAGATTAGATTACACACAAGTGGACTATTTACTAATTAGGTGACTTCTGAAGGCAATTGGTTGCACTGGATTTTATTTAGGGGTATCAGAGTAAAGGGGGCTGAATACTTTTGCACGCCACACTTTTCAGTTTTTTATTTGTAAAAAAATTTGAAAACCATGTATCATTTTCCTTCCACTTCACAATTATGTACCACTTTGTGTTGGTCTATCACATAAAATCCCAATAAAATACATTTACGTTTGTGGTTGTAACGTGACAAAATGTGGAAAAGTTCAAAGGGTATGAATACTTTTGCAAGCCACTGTATCTGGTCCTCAAATTGAAGCCATTCTGTTCTCTAAGGTGGATCTGAAAGATACAATAATATTTTTGATAAATAGCAGAAGGGAGTTTTCTGTGTTATCCTGACTAATCTGAGCCAGCATCACTAAAATACCTGCCGCTTGTGAAGAGGGCAAATTGGCAACTATACCTCATTGGCTGTAAATGTGGTGAATATTGTAAAAGGTGCTATATGAATAGAACTGTAATACATTTTGAGAGGAACTGGATTAAAAAATTACAATATGATGGTTACGTATAAATTGCACATCTGACAACTGTTAAATAGCATATTTACTTTGAAGAAGGTCTGAAGAAGGGTTTCGGCCTGAAACGTTGCCTATTTCCTTCACTCCATAGATGCTGCCTCACCCGCTGAGTTTCTCCAGCATTTTTGTCTACCTGTTAAATAGCTAATGACTTCAGCAAGCTTCTTTAATGCGCAGTGTTTAATTCTAGCATTGTCATATATGTAATATAGGTTGATTAATAACTAGCAATATCCTGTCAGTGCCTTAACAATAGTGAATTATGGTTCATGTTGTTAAAATAATCATAGTGCTTTATTTGAATTGTTTTTATTTATATTTGCATTATATTTATTTTGATCGCTACAAATTGGGAGAATAAGTTCTTTGATGCAGTGACCTGTTCTATTGTGATTATAATATGACACTGGAAATTAGCTTGAGTTCAATTGACTTTATGCTATTTACCATTTTTGTTACAGAAAAATATTGCCTTCATATGGTAACACCAATTTTCAGTTCACACCAAAGAATGAGATAAAATGTAAATTTCCAAATAATTGCAATTTAGCTATTTTTAAATAATGAAAGTCTTTTTGGAGATGGCAAGCTGAATTAATACACTTAAGTTTCCTTCGTTGCTGAAGCAAAAATAGTTTATAACTGCACCCCCCTGTCCTTATTCACTTTTCTAAAAGTCAAGAATTTTCTACACACTTTTCTTTGCCCTATTACTTTTGGGAACTTGCCTGAAGTAAAGTGTATAAATAAAATTGTTGTCATTTTTGTAGTTCGGATTAGCATCGAAGTTAGATATAAAAGTTGCAAAATAAAAAATATATACTGTAAATATTTATATCTTGGGACACTCTTGGGTATAGTAGTATTAGTGGCTAAGTCCCTTGACCAATAGGCAGTGTTCTGAACCATAGGTTCCAGAGACACATATTCAAATCCCATGAAAACAACTAGTGAATTTTATTTAAACTAATAAAATAAATCTGGAATGAATGAGAATCTAGTCTTGGGAATGGTAAACGTGGAGTCACTGGATTATGTGAAATAAATCTGCTTGATTTGTGATCTTCAGGGAAGTAAATCTACTATCCTTGCATAACTTAATTTATTTCATTATTGTTTAGTGTATATGTATTTTTTGTTTTAATATTCCTGCAAAACTGCAAATATGTAATTGTTCTGATCCTGGTGCATAGACAATTAGACATTCTTGACTCGTGGTCTATTTGTGAATTCAAAGCAGTCAGCATTTGACTCTTAACTGCCTTCTCAGTTCAGTGGCAATCAGTGATAAATGCTGGGATTATTGGTGATGTCCCCATCTATTGTACATACAAATAAAAATGAAAATAAAATCTATAATGTTTTAGGTTCATTAGATTACATCTCAGGAGCAGACTGTAGTAACTAATTTGCATATAGCAAGTTTCCACAAATGAAAAATGAATAATTAATCAGATAATTTGTTCCTCGGCTTGCTTTACTGAAGGAAGGCCATTGGCAAGGACACTGGGAGAACTCTGTGTTCTTTTGAGTCATAATAGACAGAAAAGATGTTGCATAGTTAGTGCTTTTCTAAACCTCAGAACATTCCAAAGTCCTTCACAACCAACAAAATATTTTTGAAATGCAGTCATTGTAACTCTGAAATGCAGCAGTCGGCTTGCAGGGAACAAAATCCTACAAACAGTAATGGATTTGTTGTTTGACCAATTATTTAACCAGTCAGAAATAAATATGAAAATTCACACACTAACAACATTTATAAAATCATCATTTCAGCTCTTCCAAGAACTTTGCACACTATGCCTGAATGGAGATAAATAGTTAACTCTCTTTTTCAGTGTGTGTTCACTATTTTATAATAGCTGGAAGCTAGTGAGTATAAATTCCATTCTCGGACCTTGGACACAAAAATCTAGTGTTACTATGTTAGGGAAGAGCTGCACAATTAGATGAGATGCTGAAGTGAGGTGTCATTTGGTGTTTCGGGTTGATGTAAAGCAGGAGTCGGCAACCTTATTCTGCATAGGGGCCAGGACGCATGACTGAGAGGATGGCGGGCCACATCTATCAAGTGTACACATGGCTAAGATGGCGGCGCCTCGCGGCAGCGGCCTCTGCAGTCCGTCTGCCTTTTATTCTTTTGTCCTGTTAAGTGTATGTTTTGGTTGTAGTTTATATATTTTTAGCTGTGTATATGGGGGGGGGGGGGGTGGGGGAAACTTTTAAATCTCTTCTCTGTACGGGGACCCGACCTTTCCCTGTCGGGTCTCCGTTCTCGTTAGGGCCTAGCACCGTGGAGCGGCCTCCAACCGGAATCGACCTGGGGCTCCAGTCGCAGTGCCTGCGGACTCACCATCGTGGAGCTGGCCGACTTCGGAGCGTGGAGAGCTGTGGTGGTGCGCAGCTGCAACCCGACTTCGGAACTCGGAGGCTCCAGCTGCAGGTCCTGTGGATGGTAACATCGGGAGCTCGCGGGTCCCTGGTGGGAGACCGCTTTTCGGAGCTCCTGCAACGGCAACTTCTCCCGCCCGAATCGCGGGGTTAAAAACGACCTGGAGCGGGTCTTACATCGCCCGCCGCGGCTTTAACGGCCACAGGACTTACCATTGCCTGCCGGGGGCTCCAACACCAAGACCCGGAGCCTGGCCTTACATCGCCCGGCGTGACCTTAACGGCCACAGGACTTACCATCGCCCGCCGGGGGCTTTAACATCGGGAGAAGAATAAAGAACAGGGGAGAGACAAGACTTTGCCTTCCATCACACTGAGGAGGTTTGGAGATTCACTGAGATG